>NC_140967.1:2747448-2917448 GCF_056783735.1 Eptatretus burgeri | reverse complement strand
CAGATAGAGTCCAACAGTGATGGTGACTTGTAACGTGCCCACTCGGATAGAGTCCAACTGTGATGGTGACTTGTAACGTGCTCATTTGGCTTTTGCTGCATCGCCCCCTGCTGTAGGTGCTCGATCATGTTTGTGCTCTCTCAGGGCGACAGCGTGTGATGGTTGTGAAGTTGGGGGTGTTGTATCATGGGGACGGTGTGTGTGTGTGTGTGTGTGTGTGTGTGTGTGTGTGTGTGTGTGTGTGTGTGTGTGTGTGTGTGTGTGTGTGTGTGTGTGTGTGTAAGTGCACAACGATGAAAGTTCATTCGTTTTAAAATGGTTTGTACTGGAGTACTTTTTTTTTAACCTCCATCAGGGAAGGTCGACAGAGCTTGTTTTCACAGCTGTTTCGGAGTGGACAGATTCGGCGAAAATTTGGTGGACAGGTTGGGTGTATGACAAGGACGAATTGATTCAGTTTTGGTGAAGATTCGAATCCGGATCAAGATAGGGGAATTCTTTAACTGATTCTTCACCATTGAGAGATGGTGCCAAAAACCATATAATATATATCAATATTATTTCCGAGTTTGTGGTTTCGTGTCGCGCTATCTTCGACTTTGTTCTGCGCTCGAGTAACGTGACATTCGGCTTACATTATCTCAAAGATCATATGAGGTGCATGGTACAAAAAAAAGTAAATAAAATGGATCTGAAACAGTGAAATCGTATTCCACTTACTGCATTAAAGTAAAATTACTACTGATACTCTGCATCAGTTCCTTTCTCAAACACACCCACCCCAACATGTCGCGCAGAGCGCGGGTTATGCTAGTATATCTTATCTCAAAAGGTTTTGGACGAGTTATGAAAAAAAAAAAACTTGGTGGATGAGTTGGTTCGGTGATGAGAACAAACCGATTCGACTTTGGTTAAGGTCTGATTCCAGATCCAACCTTTCAGTGGGATACAAAATTTAAGCTGTTCAGACTGGTGGACGAGTACGCTCTACCGAGTGCCGCTCTCGTTTGTATCGTATTTATCTGATGGACTGCGTTTTGTCCGTCTTTATCTGCCACACAAAGCCTGAGAGTGAAATTTGACAGATCCAGAGGTGTGCAGGTGCACAGTTGTCGAGGTGTGAACCGGGTCCGTATGTGTGAATGAGATTTGACCAGGAATGATGTGCCTTCGCGTGGGCCCCATTCCGTACGAGCGATGCAGGGGTATGGAGCATATCGGCTTTTTACATCGCATGTTGGGGATTATACCTCCTCCCACCAAATAAGGTTCCAGTGCATTTGTGATAAAAGCAACCGACAGAGTGTGATTGAGGTTCTTGAGGAACTGAGTAAGATTGAGAAGACATCCAGACAATGTGACGTTCAAGCCGTGTTGCTCGTGACCCCAGGTGATGGGGCCTTTCAGAGAGAATCCTGGTGGTACAGTATCTGAATTGTGGAGGGTAGATCCTTGACTCATGAAGTTTTACTCAACACGTATGTACAGCCCTGCAGCTCTGACCATGTTTGGCTCTGGAGGCCACATGGTTGCTCCCATCCATTGCTGCACAATACAAAAATTAACATTTTATCATCCTCACCTCATCTCTCTTCATCTTGCCGAGAACAAAAATGACAAACTTTTAACCTCAAGGACAAATATTGAGGCCGAAGTCGCTCTCCATTCCCTGTTGCGTTGTCCAAGTGTTCATTAGGTTGAAGGTTAAAGGTCTTGTTGACATTTTCTGTAGGTATTAATTGTTTACAGGCTTGAGGGTGGAGCTCCACTTTCATTCTTTGGATGTAAAATTGTGATTCAATCTTTGTGTATCATTTTATTACCCATATAATTCTTGATGAATGGAGCGATTCGAGATTGGGTTACATGCTATCATGGGTTACACCTTATGCGAGTGATTTGACATATTCATCTTACACATGTAATAGAAACATTGTATTTTAGAAAATTTTCATAAAGTGGTTGTTTTGGGATTGTATACTTATGTCTTATCTGTATTGTCTTGTCACTGAATCTTACTGAACACCAAATGAGATCATCATCATCATCCAATCAATCAAACTCGGGTATACCTATCGATTGTTCGCCACTAATTTTTTTTTATTATTATTATTTTTTACTCAAGTCACTGCACTAGCGGTCACAACTTCTGCTAGTGTGGTGCACACAGCAAGAATCAAACCCGGGCCATCTGGGCGTAAACCATGTATCCTAACCATTAGACCATGTGAGTAGAAAAGGAGATGAGTAAATGTATACCACGGTGAATTGTCACCATCATTTCAGGAACAACGTGTCCTTCAATCCTGGAAAATCTTACACACACACACACACACACACACACTTATTGTTTCAAAGGATCGTCAAACAAACCCACCTCTCTATTTGCATGGTCAGCCACTGGAAAAGTTTCAGGCTCTTCAACTTCTAGGCCTCACCATCAGCCACGACCTCTCCTGGGTCCATCACACAGCAAGGCCTGCCTCCAAAGCCAGCCGCAGACTGTGCATCTTCCGTCGATCCAAGTTTTCCTTGGAAAATCAGAGCTACTCAATCGACATGGCCTTGTTGGTAGCCCGATTGAGTTTGACAGTCCATTGTGGGTTGGTGCACCAACATCACAGATCTCTCCCGCTCTCTCTCGCATTCTGTGGAATCTTAAGATCTCAAAATTATTTGAATCTCCCACAATAAAGCCAAAAGCACAAGGTCTGGTGTTCTCAGTCACGTCACAGGCAGGTCAGTTGTCTCTGACTTTTTTTGAACCGCATCATCTCCAATGTAGCTCTCTCTGCTCTCAGTTCTCCAACCCTCTGCTGCTACACCAAGATGCATGGCACGTATTGTTGCAGTAACCTCTTCCTGGTGAATCTACCAAAATCCAAGCGGATTGCACAGCTCACTGTTTTTGTCTCTCAATTGTCCCGTCGGTGAAACCGCCTTCTAGCGACTGCCTTATCCCATTCTTCCAGCACTTCAGGCAGCAGTGCACCAACATCTCTCATCCCACCACACAATCATCATTACCCCAATTAACCCTGACTTACAAGGTTGCAGTACTTCCTCAGGGTTGACAGGATGGCCTAACCCTATATGTATGCACACTCACCTCTAGCCTGTGTATGAATCCCGACCCAGCAAAGAAATGCCATCCTGGTGTGTTTCCCAGGCAGGTAATTCATCAATGTGTGCGATTTCCCTCGGATGGATGTTAAACAGGAATCCCATCTGTCAGCATTCATTGGTGGACATTAAAGATTCCACGGTGTCCTTCACGAAGAATAGGCAAGCTATCGCCAGCACCCTGAACAAATTACAAATTCCTGCCCGAACCAACAGAGGGCACTGCATCAGCAGAACAGCCGTGCCCTCAGCCAATGATGCTACCCCGCAGCCTTGTGCTGCATACGAACGATGAGTGCTTCCTCGCATCCTGTTTTAATATTCATTCGTTCCTTGTTAATGTGTTGCCCCACTGCCAGTTTATACCCTTGGTAACCTTGCTCTTCCATGAGCCTTGATCACCTTGCTCTTCCATGAGCCTTTATCTTGTGAATATTAAACCCAAAAATATAAAATAAGACCACATTTGGTAATTGGTGTGGTATTGAGTGAAAATGGTTGCATCAGACTCAGCCTGGCGTCATCGATTGTACCAAGAGATGGATAAACATCTCATTTACAGGGGAGGGGGGGGGGTAGGACTCTTCACGAACATCCGAGGCAAAGCTTGTCTTGAGATCAACTGGATAAATGTTTGTGTGTACAAGGGTGCAGATTTGTGCATGATGAGTGCCATCTACTGAATATTCGTATGATGGCAGTCAGAGAACAAGCAGGGATAAAGATGGCATCATGATTTTGAGGATACTAGAAATCAAGCACATTATGGACCCTTGTGTCTCGATGGCTATTTCCAATTGGCTGATTTACTCACAAAATACAGTGGGGAGAACAAGTATTTGATACACTGCGAATTTTGCAGGTTTTCCCACTTACAAAGCACGTAGAGGTTTGTAATTTTTATCATAGGTCCACTTCAACTGTGAAAGATGGAATCTTAAACAAAAAGCCTGAAAATCAATTGTATGATTTTTAAATAATTAATTTGCATTTTATTGCATGAAATAAGTATTTGATCACCGACCAACCAGTAAGAATTCCGGCTCTCACAGACCTGTTGGTTTTGTCTTTAAGAAGCCCTCCCATTCTCCACTCATTACCTGTATTAACTGCACCTGTTTGAACTCATTATCTGCATAAAAGACAGCTGTCCACACTCAATCAATCAGACTCCAACCTCTCCACAATGGGCAAGACCAGAGAGCTGTCTAAGGACATCAGGGACAAAATTGTAGACTTGCACAAGGCTGGGATGGGCTACAGGACAATAGGCAAGAAGCTTGGTGAGAAGGGAACAACTGTTGGCACAATTATTAGAAAATGGAAGAAGTTCAAGATAACAGTCAATCTCCCTCGGTCTGGGGCTCGATGCAAGATCTCACCTCGTGGAGCCTCAATGATCATGAGAAAGGTGAGGGATCAGCCCAGAACTACACGGCAGGACCTGGTCAATGACCTGGAGAGCTGGGACCACAGTATCAAAGAAAACCACAAGTAACACACTACGCTGTCATGGATTAAAATCCTGCAGCGCACGCAAGGTCACTCTGCTCAAGCCAGCGCATGTCCAGGCCCGTCTGAAGTTTGCCAATGACCATCTGGATGATCTAGAGGAGGAATGGGAGAAGGTCATGTGGTCTGATGAGACCAAAATAGAGCTTTTTGGTTTAAACTCCACTCGCTGTGTTTGGAGGAAGAAGAAGGATGAGTACAACCCCAAGAACACCATCCCAACCGTGAAGCATGGAGGTGGAAACATCATTCTTTGGGGATGCTTTTCTGTAAAGGGGACAGGACGACTGCACCGTATTGAGGGGAGGATGGATGGGGCCATGTATCGCGAGATCTTGTCAACAACCTCCTTCCCTCAACAAGAGCATTGAAGATGGGGCGTGGCTGGGTCTTCCAGCATGACAACGACCCGAAGCGCACAGCCAGGGCAACTAAGGAGTGGCTCCGTAAGAAGCATCTCAAGGTCCTGGAGTGGCCTCGCCACTCTCCAGACCTGAACCCAATAGAAAATCTTTGGAGGGAGCTGAAAGTCGTGTTTCCCAGCGACAGCCCCGAAACCTGAAGGATCTGGAGAAGATCTGTATGGAGGAGTGGGCCAAAATCCCTGCTGCAGTCTGTGCAAACCTGGTTCAGAACTACAGCAAATGTCTGATCTCTGTAATTGCAAACAAAGGTTTCTGTACCAAATATTAAGTTCTGTTTTTCTGATGTATCAAATACTTATTTCATGCAATAAAATGCAAATTAATTATTTAAAATTCATACAATGTGATTTTCGGGATTTTTGTTTTAGATTCCGTCTTTCACAGTTGAAGTGTACCTATGATAAAAATTACAGACCTCTACGTGCTTTGTAAGTGGGAAAACCTGCAAAATCGGCAGTGTATCAAATACTTGTTCTCCCCACTGTATGAGTTCCACAAGTGAGCTGTTGGAGGTCCAACAGTGGAGGAGGCAGATCTATGGGGATCTGCAGCACACAGGTGTTGGCAACGGCCTGGAGCAGCAAGGCGGATTGGGGGTCTGGGTGTGGGGGGGGGATACCTAATAGTGGACTACATGAGGGATGTTTGTGCTGTGTCAGTTCAGGAGGAATCCCAAATCTATCGGTTCTTGCTCGGCGATTCATAGACATCAGAGCAGACACATCGTTTGGACCATCGGACCAATGACACGATTCCAACCATTATCTTTTCAGTCATTGTCATTTATCCAAAAGTACAGTTTCCCAATGTCCTCGTCCTGCATGTGATATATGGATAAGCTCCACTATATAATGTGGTGATGAGTCAAAATACTCCATAATTCCACTCATCGGCCAGTTTTTCCTCCATCAAATGCATTTAAAAGGCTCAAAGTCTCTACTTTTGTTTTCAGATAAACACTCGTTTCCACCTGCTTAACGAGGGCCAATCACAACACATGCCCAGAAGGAATCAATTAAGGGAGACAATGGAACGAGCATGAAAGGGTCAAACTCAACCTGGTATGGAGCATCTAACACCACCACCATCACCACAAGGCACTCACTCGATGCTTCAGTAATAAATACACAATACCGATGAATGTGCATCAAAGTAATGAAATCAAACATTTGAGATGATATGTATTTTTATTTTAATAATTTAAAGTATGAAACACAAAGTGAATGTAAAAAGGATGTAAAGTATGAAAATACTTTACTTCGTGGTGTAGTCAAAACATATACCTCTCCACTGTAAGAATGCATTGAGATCATGATCAATGTGTCCAATTCCCACTCATCACCGAGTTCGGGTTTTCTCTGTCAAAGTGTTTAAAAGATTAAAAAAAAACTCGAAGTGCAGTGTTAAGTTCACGTGAGGCTGCCAGGATAGCTTGGAGGTACGCACACCCCAGAACTGTAGAGCCTGGGTTCAAATCTCGGCCCAGCCATCCCGCTATAAACCCCCATACTGGTGTTTCACAGGCAGGGCGATTCATCGATATGTGCCGTCCTTTGGATCAACCTTAAACTGGGCGTCCCATCTGTCAGCATTCCTCGGTGGACATTAAAGTTCCCATGGTGTCTTTTGCGAAGAGTAGGTCAGCCATCACCGACACCATGGTCAAATTCCAAAATTCCTGGCCAGACTAATTAGTCGAGTATCAGGCCTGGCCAGTCTGTTCATGGAAGATTTTGGCGAGAACCTTCCTCCGGCCAACCGCACAAGAACGCGGGAATAATTGTGGCCTTTGAAGAAGAAGAAATTCTGTTCAAATCAGCTTTACATGCCTCGGCACGCCACCACTCCTCAGTGCACGCCTCATCATGCCGCCCTCCGCCCTCCCACCACAGATTAGAGCAGGAATTTGTAATTTGTTCAGGGTGCCGGCGATGCTTCGCCTCAACTTCACAAAGCACACCGTGGGATCTTTAACATCCACCGACTAATGCTGGCACAAAAGATGCCTGGTTTAACATTGGTGCTACCATTTCCCAGCATATGCCTCATCAGGCCACCATTCTGGAGCGCACACCTCGTCAGGCCACCATTCCTCAATGCACGATGGCTGCATACATATGCAGTGATGTTCCATAGTTCCACAGAAGGTGCCTGGTGACCCAAGCCGTGGCAGCCTCCACAAATAATGCCACCAGGACCAGAGCACACGCCGTCCTGTGCAGAGTGCCAAGCACGACTGTGGAAAAGCACAGGTGCGCTGTTGGAAAGGTTTCTCCACATACAGCCCTACAAACGCTAAACTTACAATGAGACACAACACTAACACTTAAAACAATGGCGATTAGTTACACAAGTGTTAATCAGATTGATACAAACTTTTTTTTTTTGCTTAAAAACGATGAAGAACCCAAAATAAAGGAAATGAAATGGTGAAAAGAATGATTCAATCATTTCCAAACTATAGCTGATTAAGGTTGAAGGTTGATTGGGTGAGGTGGTAGGAGGTATATTCAGTTATGAGGTTCTTTAAGGGATGGGATCCTGTAAGAAGAAAGTCACAGGAAGGGACAAACATGATACCTCTCACAGCCTGGGCGTTGGATGCAAGTGTAAACAACTTGAGAAGAGCAAGGCACAGCAGGGAATGGCTGTGGCACCAGATAACAGCAGGAACCAGGAGAAGCTTGCCATAGTTGGAAAGAAGCAGAGCCCTGAGGAGAAGTCGGTAATCAATGGGATGAGGGATGATGGCCCAATTGGGTGCCATCTGCATGATCGAGTAGAGAAATCCAAATGCTGCTACCAGGTATGAGTTCAGTTCTGTAACAGGTCATGGAAAATCCATTAGTTATGACACACAAAGTGTTTTTGGAATAGCAATACAATATTGTCGTGTCGGTGCGTCCATTAACACAGACCGACTGGGCTGGAGGTCGAAAGACCTCCGCGAATACAATAATGGTGTTTAAAGTTACTGTTTTCTTAATTTACACCATGTTCTTTACCATCAACATAACCCCAAGGATCGCCCTCTCGAGATAAAGCGAAACTGGCATTGGGTCACGCATGAAGGCAGAAAGGCGGGAAAACATTTCTTATAATTACCTCCCTCCGCAACAGAAGGTGGATGGAGGTAATATATTCATCCCTGTTTTTGTTTGTTTGTCTATTTGTGAGCAGGATATCTCAAACAGTTATGGTCAGATTCAGACGAAACTTGGTGGATGAGTAAGGTGTGTGACAAGAACAAGCCGATGAGATTTTGGTTAAGGTGCGGATTCAGATCTGGCCGAGATCAGTGGGAGACAAAACGTAAACTGTTTAGTCTGGCGGAGGTATGCACTCTACCAAGTGCCCTTCTAATTAGTATTGTATTGCATTGATCCGACAGACTACGTTTTTTGTCCGTCTTTATCTGCACCACAAAGCCTACGAGAGTGAAATTTGACAGATCCGGAGGTGTGCAGGTGCACGGTTGTCGAGGTGTGAACCGGGCCTGTATGTGTGAATGAGATTTGACCCAGGATGATGTGCCTTAGCACGGATACAATTCCATGAGCGATGCATGGGTGTAGAGCATATTGGGGGTTTTTTTTTTTTTTGTTTTTTTTAAGTTTTTATCCTGTGCATGCAAAGCAATGGGAGTTGAGAAATGGTTTCAGTCTGTCTGTCTGTTGGGTCGCCGAAATAGGTGACCCTTATAGTCAGTAATTCTGACTGTTTGTTTGGATGTTTGTTCGTTTGTCATCAGCATAATTGGTAGTAAACGTGAGCGGATTTTGACCAAACTCGGGTGGTAGGTACATCTTATGACCTCGTGCTTTGGAAATTGTGATAGTTGCTAGGGACGCTTTGGTTCCCCAGCAACAACCGAAAAACCTTCAAATCGGAACTGTTCACGCGAAATCAATTCCGAAAGCCATTATCCCACGTAGGGTTATGAAATTTGGCACGAATGATCTTCAGGTGATGCTCTATCAAATATATTCCAGTTTTTGTGATATATGGAATACTTTACCCGCAGCGCCCCCTACAATTAGGGTATGCGCGAAAATTGAAGGCCACCGTGCGACCAGGTGAGTGCATCGATACAAATGAAACTTTGCAGGTTCATGGTACTCAATGAGTACTACAACTTTGCCTCAGGACATATTGACCGATTTCGCTTCGGCAGGGGTGCAAATTAACATTTTTATCCACCGGCCAGTAGGGCCGATGACTAGAAAAAGTTACCGGCCCAGCAGAATTTCTACCGGCCCGATAAAATAAAGACAAAAGTCACAAATTTGATATCAAACACTTTTAATATACTCACATGAGTGAGTTTGATGAGTGAGGTTGGTTAGATGAGTGAGTTTGATGAGTGAGGTTGGTTAGATGAGTGAGGTTGGTTGGATGAGTGAGTTTGATGGATGAGGTTGGTTGGATGAGTGAATTTGATGAGTGAGGTTGGATGAGTGAGTTTAATGGAGGAGGTTTGCAGAATGAGTGAGTTTTATGGAGGAGGTTGGGTGGAAGAGTGAGTTGGATGGATGGATGAGTGAGTTTGATGAGTGGGGTGGGGGTGGGGGGATGACGCAGGGAGCAGGAGGTTGTGGGTGATGGGAGGGGGGACCTTTTTGTGTGGTGATGAGGGGGGCAGGGGGGTTGTGAGTAGTGCTGGGGGGAGGCATTTTGTGGGTGATGGGGTGGTTGTGGCTGATGGACGATGGGGGGGGGGTGTGGGTGATGGACGATGGGGTGGAGGGGGAGGGGAGGTTGTGGGTGATGGACAATGGTGGGGGTACTACTCGTCCACCCAACATCACATATAAACTCACTCATTCACCCAACCTCACCCATCAAACTCACTCATTCATCTAACTCACTCATTAACCCAAAAGCCTCATCAAACTCACTCATTCACCTAACCTCACCCATGAAACTCACTCATTCACCCAAATTCACTCATTTAACCAACCTGGGCATGAGAAAATGCGTCCAAACCGTCAAATCTCACGCAATCATGCGTGATTTGGAACGAGATGAAAACACAAAATGGCCGCCGCAGAATTACCGGTGATTTCTATGGATTCATGCGGACAAAAACAGTAGTTCTAGTTGAGAAAACTAGTAGAGAAGCTAGTACAAATTGTACAAAATAACATGAATCACCGGTGATTCACCAGCAGGGTAGGTAAGGCAGTATTGTGTACCCGCCCAGCACAAAAGTTAGGCGCCATTGGCGACCGTTAATTTGCACCCCTGCTTCGGTCAGGGGTCAAAGGTCAATTAGTGCAAAAAATCGATAATATGCGAGAGCTGGAGGTGCCTTCGCGCCAAATGCTACTCCTCATAGGGTTATGGTCGGATGGTCATGAAAATTCACACTAATCATCTGGAATACATTGTGCACAAACGATCGAGCTGGATTTTCGATTTAGATCTTTGTTCACCCACAGCACCCCTCAAACTTTGGGGATTTCCGATTTCAAACCGCATTTTCGGTACTTTTCATTCAAATGGATACCGAGTGGTTATCAGTAGGTGGAACTGGATGTGATTTGATATGCATAATCTTAAGGTGATTCCTGTCCGCTATATGACATCCATTTTGCTCTATATCTTATAGTTTCTATGCTCGGCGACCCATCGCCGCCTACTGTCTACAAACATCGGTTTGTGATTGAGCAACACTTCATTTCAATGGAATGTTACATTACAAGCACGAATCGGAAAACGAACCTGTAGCTTAGCAATACTTTGGGCTCTCAATTTGTTCCGATCGCGCATACACAGAAAGGAGGGAGATAAAAAAAATTTTTTAGAGTACCCCCATTTTTCAGTTTTTACTGAAATGTAAGCAGTTCAAGTCCAGTGAATAACCTGAAATAGTACAAAGCTCAGCAGTTAACTCCCAGAGGTTAAAAAAAAGTTTAAGTTACCAAAAACTGAAAAATAATGTAAATTTCAGAGTTGTTAAAAAAGGCCCTTTTCAGGGAACAAGTAATTGGTTAGCAACTGCAGCTGTTCTGCAGCAATGGAAATAAATTAGGCCTAGAAAGTTGATGCAAACAATTCCTTCAGGTGTCCCAACTTTTGTTGATTAGTTACAAACCCTCTGTCTGTATAAAAGGAGTGTTGGAACAGACTGTGTTGCGACGCCTTCTGAAGCATTATTTGGACAATATGGCACTGCAGGAAGTAGTATATTGCTATCATAATGGCGAGAAAAAGACAATTAACAAAGGAAGACAGACAGACCATGATAACCCTTAAAAGTGTAGGTCTTTCCTTTAGAGAAATTGCAAAGAAGCCAAGGTGTCAGTGAGTACAGTTTCCTACACCATCAAAAGGCACTTGGAAACTGGAGGAAACTCTGTGTTGTGGCTTTGGGTCTGTCAGACCTCTTCCTGTCTGGCAGTCAAACAAATTTTAAAATCATTCCAAACAGGAAACTTACGGTTTTTAGTGACGTCATAAAGGATACAAACAACAACAGGGATGAAGAACTAATGTGATGTGTTAAAGAAGGTGGTGTACAAGACTGGTCAAAAGTTTTATAATACCCCCATTTTGCAGTTTTTACTGAAATGTAAGCAGTTCAAGTCTAGTGAATAACCTGAAATGGTACAAAGCTCAGAGGTTAAAAAAAGTTTAGGTTACCAAAAACTGAAAAATAATGTAAATTTCAGAGTTGTTAAAAAAGGCCCTTTTCAGGGAACAAGTAATTGGTTAGCAACTGCAGCTGTTCTGCAACAATGAAAGTAAATTAAGCCTAGAAATTGATACAAACAATTCCTTCAGGTGTTCCAACTTTTGTTGATTAGTTACAAACCCTCTGTATAAAAGGAGTGTTGGAACAGACTGTGTTGCTCCACCCTCTGAAGCATTATTTGGACAATATGGCACTGCAGGAAGTAATATATTGCTATCATAATGGCAAGAAAAAGACAATGAACAAAGGAAGACAGACAGACCATGATAACCCTTCAAAGTGTAGGTCTTTCCTTTAGAGAAATTGCAAAGAAGCCAAGGTGTCAGTGAGTACAGTTTCTTACACCATCAAAAGGCACTTGGAAACTGGAGGAAACTCTGTGTTGTGGCTTTGGGTCTGCCAGACCTCTTCCTGTCAATCAGAAGACAAGTTTCTGAGAGTCAACAGCTTGCGTGATAAGCGGCTCACAGGACAGCAGCTTCAAGCACAGCTTAACACTGGTCGAAGTAAGGAAGTCTCCGTTTCAACTGTGAAGAAAAGACTTCGAGCTGCAGGTTTGATAGGTCGAGTGGCAGTAAGAAAGCCATTGCTAAGATGGCAAAATAATAAAAAGAGGCTTTCCTGGGCCATGAAGCACCGCCAGTGGACTACTGAAAACTGGAAGAAGGTCTTATAGACTGATGAATCAAAATTTGAAATCTTCGGTTCATCACGCAGGGTTTTTGTACTCCGTCGAGTAGGCAAAAAGGATGGTTCCTCAGTGTGTGACACCAATTGTCAAACATGGAGGAGGAAGCGTGATGATCTGGGGCTCTTTTACTGGATCCAGAGTCGGCGACTTGCACAGAGTGACTGGCACCCTGAACCAAAAGGGCTACCACAGCATTTTGCAGCGCCATGCAATACCCTATGGTCGACGCCTAGTTGGTCAGGGGTTCATCCTACAAGATAACGACCCAAAACATATCTCCAGGCTATATCAGAACTACCTTAGAAGAAAAGAACAAGACGGGAGGCTTCAAATCATGGAATGGCCAGCACAGTCTCCAGACTTAAACCCCATCGAGCTGGTTTGAGATGAACTGGACAGAAGGGTGAAAGCAAAGTAACCTACAAGTGCAACACATTTGTGAGAACTTCTGCAACAGTGTTGGCAAGAACTTTCTGAACAATATTTGATTTCCATTGTAGAAAGAATGCCACGAGCATGTTCGGCTGTTATATCTACAATGGGGGCTACTTTGATGAGTCAAAAATTTAGATTAAATTTTGTTCAACAAAACGATTCCATGATTTCTTTTTTTATCTGCAATTGTTTATTTGTTCTATGCTTTAATTTCAGAGTACATTGAAACATTAAACTGCTTAAATTTCAGTAAAAACTGGAAAAATGGGGGTGTTCTAATCTTTTGATCGGTAGTGTATGACATTGCATCAACAGCAGTAAAATTCAGGAATTCATTTTCGACAACTTATAAAATCTTTATTTCATTTCAATTGAATTAAATACTTGAACACAAATCACCTTTTTGGCACTTTGAAAAACCTCAGTTTAGCAGTACTGGGACAAAATATTACGCTACTTTACATGATCTCGACCAATCAAATTTGTCGTTCGCAGAGCCTGCCCACGTACTTTTATCTACAGACTGCATGAACAAGACAAAAGCTGGACAGATCTGATGCACGAACACAGAGGAATAGGGAAGGTAAGACACGAAAACCCGATCTTATGTACAAAGGGAATAAATAACCCACCATGGCTCCACAATTCCGGATTCACACAACAAAGGGGAGCAGGTGAAGACTTAAGGCTCCCCTTCGACATGAACTGGATGTGGCTGCAGGGTGGTGAGTGCAAGCTGGCGTGGCACAAGGCGAAGTGTGGCTCCGTTTAAAGAATGAAGATGAGTTGGCCAGGAGATGAGGGGACGCGGCTAAGCAAGCAGAGAGAGGGGTTTGCTCCACCCGTCCAAATGTAAATAAGCCACATGCATGCATGTGGGTGGCCCCTCATTTCCAGACGGTCCTTTCGGAGTCCCTCTGGTCCCCTCATTTCCAAACGGTCCTTTCAGAGAGAGATAGTGAGAGTGTGAGATTTGCAAGGATTTAAAGACACATTCCAAGTGTTTTAGCAGCTTATCATATTTTTTTCAAGGTCTGAAGAGAGGTTAGAGGATGCAGCCTTCCTGTCTGAATGATGAGGGATGTCACGGCAGGGGGTGGAGTCATCATCAAATAGATAAAGAGGATTTTTCAGAGAGTCAAAGACATCATTGATGAAGATCAGGAAAAGGACTGGGCCCATAACACTGCCTTGGGGCACGGCTTTGACAGGGAGAAGAGATGAAAGGATTCCATTGAGTGACACAAGTTGGCTTTGAGAGTAGAGGTAAGCCATGTGTGAAGTTGGCCTTGGATGCCATAGGCATACAGTTTGGAGAGCAAGGCAGGATGCCAGACTGTATCAAAAGCACAAGACACAGGATGTCCAGAGAGACGACCTTGATGTAATGTCTGACATTGAGGAACTCCATCCATTGTTGGGTGAGTAGAAGCAGCATGTCCAAGTTGGAGTGACCTGATCTGAAGCCAAATTGGAGATCTGAGATGAGGTTGTTGGAGAAAAGGAAAGATTTCATATCAACTGCAATGATGGATTCCATGAATTTAATGATGATTGGAAGTAAGCTGATAGGTCTGCAGTTCAGAGGATCAGTTTTTGCACCTTTTTATGTTGTGCAGTGATGTTGATGGATTTACAAGGAGATGGAATATGACGTAGGGCAAATGATGGTGAAAAGAGCAGAGACAGGATGTGTAAGAGCATCAGAGCAGGTTTTTGTGAGACGTGAGCTGATGCTGTCCGGCCCAGTAGCAGAGTCAGATTCGAGGGTTGAAAGAACCTTCTTCGGTGCAAAAGACACACGGTCCAGAAGCAGTTGGACAGGGAACGATGGGTACCGAGAGTGAGGGGTTGGGGACATAAGATTTGGAAGCCGACACAGAACTGAGGAATTCGGTCTTCTCACCAGCTGAGTCAGCTGTGGCGACATTTGAATAGAGGGAAGGGATGGAAGGGGAGCATACTCCATACATTTTATGTGCCTTGACTCCCTCCCCCCTCCCCCAAGGTTTCTGCAGGGCACACACGGTCCACTATCAACCCCCTTCTGGTGAAACTACCTCATTCAAGATCACTGCTTACCTCCGTTCATTAGTTCCTCTTTTTTCCTACCTGTAGAACCAACTTGCACAATATATTCACTCTAATTCCCTCCAGGTCTCCAGGACAGCTGTTCATCACCATGTCAGATGGTCCCCAATTTTTTAGCCATGACCTTTTCTACCCTCATTAACCCCCCCCCAAACCCCACCGCAATCCCCCCTCCTTCCAAATTTCCTTCCTGATAGTTTCCTTCTGTATCCATGTTGTGCACCCTATGCATCCTGTCCTGCCTCTCATTCCTCCCCATACCCATTGTTTGTCCTCTCCCTCTATCTTAGCCTTAGGCTCTGCTGTTGATGTCCACCACCCCCCCCCCCCTGCCGTTTCTTTTGTCCTGTTGTGTTCTGATCTATTCAGTGTACGAGTTAATACTAGCTCTTCCATGAACCTAGACTGAATTAAATTAATAAACCCTTTTTTTTTAAATAAAAAAGGGTTTAAGCCCAATAGTCGTCGTGGTGGCCTTCAATTGGTACGGCCTAGATTTGTTCTCAGTGCCATTATACCATTCTTTCATCATAAATATTCAACCGTTGATGACGTCAACGACGTACAGATCTTAATTCACAGGGACAGAAGAGAACGGAAAATTGTTGCAGAGATTGCTTTTCATGAAAGAAATCTTAAAATTTTGACAACAGGTAAGTGTCATTCATGACGAATTATTTATTTATTTAATTCTTTTTCTGGTCAACTCTCATCCTTCATTTATTCCTTTAAACAAGTTCAGATCAAGCAAACAACTGATCAATTAACTTAACACCTATTGTAAATATTCTGCCCAAAGCCAAGATGTGCAATCGTTAACACAACGTTTTGGAGGAAAGGATGATGTGCAGACAAATAACGGCTCACCGACAGCCACGAGAGCACACAGCCAATAGAAGTCCCACTCGCGAGTGTAACGAATGATGGTAGATGGATCATCGTTGGTGGATGTTGGATGCAACTGCGTCCAACGCACGTATCCCTCACAAAGAATGCAGAAGATGGATATCTTCCAGTAGAACTGCCATCAAGAAAAAAATTAAATAAATAAACTTGAACTTGTCAACGTTTCACAGTGAAAAAAAGTCAAAACTTTCTCCAGTATCCAGATCTGTCAATGGCTGGACGACGAACGTTACAGCAGTTCCAAGCTGAATGTCCCGAGAGGGTGCGCCGTGCATGTCAAAACTGTCAGTATGACATCGAATTCATTTTCAAATAACATCTCGACTCAGGAATCCATTTTAACACACGTCAGGAAGATGGACATCCAAACAGCACAACGTCTGGAGTTGTTTGTAATCTCCTCTTCTTCAGAAACACGAGCATGTAAGATCCCTCGCTTCCAGATAAAATAAATAAAAACTAACTTTCACCCTTTAAAAAAACACGTGAGAATAAAATATTTAATATCAGCTGCTTATTGGTTCGTATCTTTTTCTCACCTGAGTTGCAAGTAGAGCGACCTGCTTTGTGAAGCTTTAAAATGCGGTGTATAATCGGAAATGCTGTTTGATAGGGCGATATGAATAAAGTGGAAATGTTGAAAGAAAAAGTATTGACTACAGCTATTCTTTAATCAGTATGAGAAATGGGAATGAATGAGACTCACGATTATTATTACAAGTGAAGAAGATGAAGAAGTAAGAGATTTTGTTTTAATGTAAATGGGAACCGGCCCATGTATCCTCACCTGACTCACAACCACATCATACTGTTTGAAACCGGCCCATCTATCCTCACTTCACTCAACGATATCATCCTGTTTGATACCGGCCCATCTGTCCTCACCTTACTCACAACCACATCATACTGTTTGAAACCGGCCCATCTGTCCTCACCTTACTCACAACCACATCATCCTGTTTGATACCGGCCCATCTGTCCTCACCTGACTCACAACCACATCATACTGTTTGAAACCGGCCCATCTATCCTCACTTCACTCAACGATATCATCCTGTTTGATACCGGCCCATCTGTCCTCACCTTACTCACAACCACATCATACTGTTTGAAACCGGCCCATCTATCCTCACCTTACTCACAACCACATCATCCTGTTTGAAACCGGCCCATCTGTCCTCACCTTACTCACAACCACATCATCCTGTTTGATACCGGCCCATCTGTCCTCACCTTACTCACAACCACATCATACTGTTTGAAACCGGCCCATCTGTCCTCACCTTACTCACAACCACATCATACTGTTTGAAACCGGCCCATCTGTCCTCACCTTACTCACAACCACATCATCCTGTTTGATACCGGCCCATCTGTCCTCACCTGACTCACAACCACATCATACTGTTTGAAACCGGCCCATCTATCCTCACTTCACTCAACGATATCATCCTGTTTGATACCGGCCCATCTGTCCTCACCTTACTCACAACTACATCATCCTAATTGATACCGGCCCATCTATCCTCACTTCACTCAACGATATCATCCTATTTGATACCGGCCCATCTGTCCTCACCTTACTCACAACTACATCATCCTAATTGATACCGGCCCATCTATCCTCACCTTGCTCAACTACATCATACGGTTTGAAACCGGCACATCTATCCTCACATTACTAAACTACATCATACTGTTTGAAACCGGCACATCTATCCTCACCTTACTCAACTACATCATACGGTTTGAAACCGGCCCATCTATCCTCACCTTACTCAACTACATCATACGGTTTGAAACCGGCACATCTATCCTCACCTTACTCAACTACATCATACGGTTTTAAACCGGCACATCTATCCTCACCTTATTCAACTACATCATACGGTTTGAAACCGGCACATCTATCCCCACCTTACTCAACTACATCATACTGTTTGAAACCGGCCCATCTATCCCCACCTTACTCAACTACATCATACTTTTTGAAACCGGCCCGTCTATCCCCACCTTACTCAACAATATCATACGGTTTGCAGATTGGGCTTGATTAGTGGTATCCCCAATTGGACAATTGACGACGGACGTACGCAGGCAGGGATGGACGGATGCAGGCAGGGACGGACAGACACAGGCATGCCAAGACCGAACTCCTTTTGTGATATATATATATATATATATATATATATATATATATATATATATATATATATATATATATATATATATATATATATATATATATATATATATATATATATATATATATATATATATATATATATATATATATATATATGACCTGCAAGGTTCTAATGTTACCATGTGACAGAAACCACTTGATAACCGCAACCACAATAATAACTGACCAGGCTGGAAGCTTGCTCCAAAGACAGCCCAACCTTAGCTTTTTATCCATTAATGACTGCAAGTGATAATGTTGGTCTGTAATCTGGTCTGATGCAGCATCACACCAGTTACAAATTAAGATGACTCACAATTTAGCCTCCCAGGAATATTGATTAAATCCAAACGTCAACGCAGCAAAATGGCAGAAATGCGAGGTACACAGTCTCCGAAGAAATAAATTATTTATTATGAGCACAAGACACGGTAACAATTTTAAACACATTAAAACGACACGAGAAAAGCTAAAAAGGAAAAATTAACTCAGCTATGACACCAGACAATGACCATGCACACAAAACCAGGCAAGAGATGAAAATAGACAGGATGAAGAATGCTCAGGCTATTGTAATACTCGTACAAGGAGCATGCAGCACAGGAGCAGACCAGAGTCCAAGAGGTGCAAGAACTACAAGAGTGAGGAGTGCAGAAGAGGCGAGAGAATGCAAGGTACGTCGGTCCCAGGCAAAACCTAGAGTGAGGGGTGAGCACGCATTTTCATGCCCAACTCTCCCCTTCCCCACCAACTGATGGCACGAGACCAATCACCACGTCCACCACAGGGATAGACGGCACCGCTTCTATTTATGGTCGCTGGCCGTGGCAGAAGACTAGACCAATGACTGAACTGCAAGTTCAACCAATTATGGTTTGAGGTCTTGCACAAATCTGTGCACCTGGAGGATACACCCACCGATGATGTTCACAAATCCAGAATGGACTACAAAACCAAGGTCCACCTCTCCCACTTACTGACAAGCAGGTGGGAGGAGTTTTCTCCATCTGTGGGTGGGAGGGAAACATGCCATACTGCTGTCTATCCTTGCCTGGCCTCACGCAATTCAACGTCGGGAAATGGAAGACGTGAGACACCTTACCTCTATCATCTAGATGGGATAATGCTGTCCTATCGCAGAAATACTGAGGATACCTTACCCTAACCACACATACTTTTAATACGTTCCAATGATACCAACTCACACGGAGAATGGCACCAACTTACAATAAATAAATAACCATTCCCTTCACACCGTGAGGCACATAGGGCTGCCGAGGCAGTTTCATTTGGCTAAGGAGTATGTTCCTGGATGGGATGTCACTCAGACGGAGGATACTCAAATGGCTTATTACCCCAGTAAGCTGGAACTCATTTTGCTGACCTCAGAAGGATGACAGACTGAGTCAACCCACCTGGTGTTATTTCAACGGAGGAACAGGGGCTCAAACTCAAGACCCTAAGATCATAAGCCAGCTACCTTAAACGTTAAGCCAACAGCAGGCGTAACTTACATCGAGAATGGTACCAATTTATACCTCTGCATTTATGATTCTTTCTCTCAAGATAATGCATTGTTCAGGATAAGGAGCTGACAGACATACGTACATTAGTCTCCGTGTTGAAGATGATATGTCTGAAGGCCTGGGCTTTGAACAGCAGCACGTCGATAAGAATGATGGCTGGATCGTATTCCACATACTTGTCAACAGGGTTACTGCACTTCCCCTGGAACGACAAAAACGACTCATTTTGTTCAACTTTCCTATGAACGACACATTCATTCATTGAACCACAGAGGAACCATTCATTCACTGGAGTACAAACGAACCATACTCCTGAAAAGAAACATGCAAGGTTAAACTCACAATCGTCTGTTTGATGTAGGAAATGTGAAGGTGATTTAAGCCAAGTGGGTGCAGGGAAGTGTATTGAGATGGTATGGGCATAAGGATGAGAAGGGATGAGGAGTATGTGGGCAGAAGGATGATGATAATCATACCACCTGGAAAGAGACGGAATGGCAGACTGAAGAGGAGACGGAACGATTGTGTGGAAGCGGACATGAAGGAGAAAGGTGTGGCTAAAGAATGGGTACAGGAACGACTCAAATGGTGGAGTAAGTAACATTCAGGTCCCCGTAGCTCAGTTATTTCATTAAGTAAATGTGGATAGATAGCTCCCTTCCCCCTATGTCGAATGGGAATTAAGTGTACGTGCGCTGCGAAGTTATTTTATAGATAGGATTTTTACCCCAACAACAACACTCTGCTCGCGGCATTGTCGGCACTCTTCGCACGCTCTCTTCGCACGCTCGCTGGCATGTGTGCGTGGGCAGAATTCCATGCCCCAGGCAGTGTGGATTTCGCACCAAATATGGTCACGAAGCATTTCGCTCTGGCTTGGCCAGAAATATGGGCACGGAGCGCTTCGTTCTGGCTTCGCGGCAAATAAGGGTATGCGTAATTTTCCACCCAATGGGCGACGCACGGACCAAAGCCGGGGCGGTCCTTCTCAAGAAGGCGGAGCCGCGACACGCCGTCCACCCAATGGGAGCAGGCGATGGGGGAGCGGACCGCGCCCCAAAAACGATGGAAAAAGGATTGATGATTGCATCCCGTCTCCTCGAGCATGCTTCTGTCTGGGTCTGCGGCTGACTGCATCCCGCACATCCGAGGCGTCTCGTTTGGTGCATTGCAACGAGCGGTCGACCATCTCATCAGGGGAGATCACCTCGTCTTGCCTCCTCTGGGTTCAGCTGCCCTGGTCCGTTCTTTGGTGCCTGGTGCTCTGGGAAGGTGTGGTCATCCAGCCGCACGAACATGGCCATGTAGCCAGCCATGTTCTCTTCCCTCAGCTCGTCTTCCCTCCCGAGCTGAAGGGGCAATAAAGACCTCGAGGTCCATCTCTTTTTGGGGTATTTGTGTGTGTGTCCGTGGGCCCTGTCTCTAAGTAGTATTGCTGAAGGAATTGCTTGTACATTTGATTCCCTTCTATATTCGGTTACGTGCTCCCCTCGTCCCCTGATTACGTGCTCCCCTCGTTACGTGCTCCCCTCGTCCTCTGCCCTTACGTGCTCCCCTCGTCCCCTGATTATTGTAAATAAATTTCCCCATTGTTGAATGTCCCAGCTCGTTCCCTGTCATTTCATTTATTGGCTTAACACGTGTGGATGTGCATATGGATGCGCGTGTTGAGAAATAGTGAAGCAGTAAATTGTTCATTTGGACCGACGGGCCTCGGTAACCATCCGCTCGGGTCACACACGGTTCGAGTACGTTAACGGCTCGTTCCGTTCGAGGTCTATCGAGGGTGTGAATTCCCCGGTAGCTTTGCCGCGTGGGTACTTAGGTATATTGAAGTTTGGCAATTAACCCTACCCGACGCGGTACATTTATTGGCGATTCATAGTCCTGTAAGGGACCCGTGCCTTCTGGACTTATCCAAGGGTCACGACCTAAATTCCGGTGTGTTCGGTGGAGTCGGCTCTACTGCTCCCTCTCGCGGTTGTGCTCGTCACCGATACCCGGCCCCACAACAATATAATGTTTCAATGTGTCAATTATTTTATCCATGATTAAAACAGAGTTTAAAAACCTGCTGTACACCTGAACAAAGTACATGCTGCTTTGCATTATGTGAAAAATGTGTGCAAGTTGGGAGAAGTTTATGTTTTATTTTTGGACACAAAGTCGAGGCTCATTGAAGAGAGGTAACACAGGGTAGAGGACAATGCAATGACTGTAGGCCAGTGGGGCAATAGGCTCATACAAAGAGTATTGTTACAGGCTCGAGGGTCGCGAGGTCGTGATGGGAGTACTCGGATCCGCTTCCCAGCCGGGATCCTGAAGCAAACGAGCCGCAGGTAACTACGTGGCACGATGGGTTGCTCAGCGACCACGGACGCCGTCTAAGAAGATCAATTCAGGCAGGGTCTTGCGTCAAACTCTGCTTTACCTTTCCGGCAAATTAAACCTCCCAGATGAGGAACTGTGTGCTGAACGTCTCACTGCTGTCAATCAAAACGGCCGAGCGATGCCAGAAGTGGGACATTGGCTAATTTAGCTGACGACTAACAGAAAGCGGCGGCGGGGCTTGTTAGTGACTCCTTGCTCATCCGACTCAAGCCTGCGGTCTTACGTTGGCCTCAACGTGAAAAAGGGGAAGATGGGGGAAGTAGGGGTGGGGCAATGATGTAGTATGCCATGTGGGGAGAAATGCGGGTGAATGTTCGTGGTGTGACAGAGGAAATCGTTGAGCTTTGCCTTCCAATCGGTGCGTTCCTGTCGTCATGCGGTGCTCGCTGACTGTGCCCGTGGGTCTTCAATGGAGCCAATGACCAAGCCCACCCCTCTGCGGCGCTGTGCTACGCTGTTTATTTTAATTATTATTGTTGAAGACATTCGCAATCCCAGTCCGCGTTGCTTTCTGATGCGCACGATTGGATTTGCAATGAGTTGTCATGTTACGTGTTGCAAAGTGTGTATAGATGCACTGGAAAAAGGTGCGGAGAGGAAGAGAGAGATCGAGAGAAATAAGAAGAGAGGGGATTTAGAAAGAGAATTACAAAGTGGGTTTGAATCTGCTGCACAAACACAACAAATTTCCCTGCCCATCGATACGAAGGGAGAGGTAATTTAGCGAAACAAAATTACTACAGATATAACTACACGAGGGAACCCTTATGTGTTTGGTGCGTATCCCCGGGGTCTTCCAAAATCGTACCAGTATGAATGAATAGGAGGAAGGAGAAAGAGAGGGAGAGAGGGAGAGAGGGAGGGAGGGAGAGAGAGACATAGCAACCTGTAATGCTAGGTTCCCACTATCACGATGCGCGGCACGATTGAAATTGTGGACTAATCGTGGTGATCCTATCAGATCTTATCAGATCTTGAGGTCAGTTGTCACAATCGTGTTAATCGCAGAAAATATTTGAACGGTTCAAAATTTTTCTACAATCAACATGATCAATTGTCAATCGGGATCACCGTATCAGATCGTATTGCATCGTAACAAAGCGTGACAGATCGCATCTAATCGTACTTCCTAATCGTGGTGATCGGGATCGATCTTAGACAAGACAAACACCACACTCTGTGAGACCACAATTTCAATCGTGCCACGCATCGTGATAGTGGGAACAGCTTTCAGAGAAATTCCATGATCAGCTACGAATGGCCAATCGCGGCGTTCGTAACGGATCGCACGACAGTGGGAACCTAGCATAAGTGAAGGAGAAAAGTAAGGAGAGAAAAGATAACGGGTAGGGATGGAGGATAAGTCGAGATGGCGGCAAACACTGCCAGATTGACGCCCTGGAGTGAAGAGTTGAATTTAACAGACCGAGGATGGTGGATGTTCCACAAGTGGCGGAAAAGAGGAACAAAGGAGTGGAGGTTAGCAGTGAGTTTGGATTTTTTTGGAGATTCACAGTATGGAGTTGCGAGAAGAATACGTGCAACCAAAAGGGACGGAGGGATGAAATAGCAGAAGGAACAGGAGTTGAGGAAAAGCGATCAAAACAAGAAAGGTCGCAAACCTGTTTACCTGAAAAGGATGATGAAACGCAAAACCTTTACAGGCCCTGTGCAAGTTTATTCATGGAAGATACCAAAGATGTCGAGAGCTTAGGATTCGACGACAACCAGAAATGACAGGTGTGAAGCAGGGTTACCGGCTCACACAGGGGAGGAGTCATTGAAAAATGTCTTGTATGCTGTGAGAAGTTCTGATTTCGATGGGAAGTGCGCCAAGGACTCGGCACAATGGAGATGACCAATCTGTGGCTGCCTTTCGAGGCAAACTTTGATACATGGTCTGGCCAAGGGAGGTCATAGCAGATAGAGAAGCTGAGAAATTTGAGGGACTGAACATAGGTGGGTTTGTTTGACGAACCTGCTGAAGATACATTCTGGAAATGTAACATTTGCCTGGATTCAGTGAAATGATAGACATGTTGCAAGGATTGCGCCAAAAGATCATCCTTTCCATGTCAGCAGAGAGGGAAGCTGCTGTGAAGAAAGCTGCTGCTATGTCGGCCCATAAGGATGGATAATTTCAGGTGAAGACCCGAGGCTGGCAGTGTTGACTGGTAGGTTCGACAAAACCCTTTTGGAACGTCGTGTGGTTATAATGGGAAAAATAAAACATCCTGTAGACAGCATCAGTACGGGATAACCTAGATGTACACACACTCGCCTCTAAGCTGTCAAGCCTTGGTTTGAATCCCAACCCAGGTATAAAATGTCATCCCTGCGTTTCATCGGTGTGTCTGCTGTCCCTTCGGATAGACGGTAAACTAGGTGTCCCGTCTGCCAGTGTTCGTTGGTGGACGTTAAAGATCCCACGGTGTCCTTCACAAAGAATAGACGAGCTATTGCCGGTACCACTGAACAAATTCCAAATTCCTGCCTTAACCAACATAGGGCATTGCATCAGCAGCACAATTACACTCAGGCAATGATGCCACCCTGCAGAGAAGAAGAACTCGAGTTGTGGACCACACGGGGGTCCATGGCTTGATTCGGACATGAGGAACGATGAGGATCATGAAGACAGACAAAGCATTCTATTAACCTGCCCCCAGATTGCAGGATGTTGAGAGGAAGGGTCTTCCATGACATTTTGTGCACAAACAAGGCCATAGGTTTCAGGAGCACCCTCACACTTCAGCTCGAGGTTCCACGAACTTGCCTTCTGCTGAGATGATGAAACACGGACAGGTGTGAGGCGTGAACATCGACAGAGACACTACAACAATGTTTACGTGCTTTCCCCGAGGCCGAGGCTCGGGTCCAGACTCGAGATCCTTGGATGGATGTTTCCCGCACACAAGGGGCTTTCCGTTTCATTTCGAACACCATGCTTTGAGATGCAACACCTCCTGCTGACACCTCACCGGGAATGGCAGTTTGGTGGTTTTAACCGCACGGGGTAGAAAGCACAGCACACAGGAAGCCAGCCGCCTGACGGCCGATGGAATACAGTCGACCCAACAAAGGTCGATCGAGTCACGTCCACGTTGCACCCCGATTCACAACACTTCCATCCGTCATTGGTTGCCTTCCCCACTCACACACATCGCCAGCTTGATGACGCCGCGCTGGTAATCCTTGAACAGCTCGGTCGCACACTCTCCACACTCGATGCATCTCGGAGTGCGCCGCATGCTCCTGTCACGCGACATGACGGCGGTTCATCTCCCTCGCACTTCAGAGAGTTCACAGTTTCGCGAAAGCAGATTCGCCACGCAGCAAGTGGGCACGCCCACCGTGTGACGTCACGCGGAAGAGCGACGGCATCATTCCAACATTTTAACGATTGATCTCTCTCATCCTGTGGTCTGTGCAAAGTAACATTTAATTCGGCCGAGGCCGAACGAAGCGACGTCGAGTCTGTTTATTTCTGATCTGAAAAACGTCCAACAACCCGTGGCCGTGGCCACAAAAAACACACGTTTTACCGCCGGTCGTGTTTCCCATCCAATCATCATGTTAATTTGTTTAAACATTCTCCACGGGAAGGCGCTCCTGTGTGAGTGAGTGCTTCGGCTGACGTTGCACAATGTGGCCAAGGATGGTTGTGGACGCCGATTACGAGGTTGGAATCGCGAAACTCGGATCAACACAAGTAACAAGAGAAGGGAACATTGGGAGAGCGCAGACCTCGACCAGGATGAACAGTTTAACTTTGGAATCCACAGGACCAGCGGGATGCAAGCAAATTCGAATGAAAACGTCCACTCGTGCTCTGCCCATGTTTTCCCTCATGTACGTTCATGTTTTCCCTCATACATATTCATGTTTTCCCTCATGTACGTTCATGTTTTCCCTCATGTATATTCATGTTTTCCCTCATGTACGTTCATGTTTTCCCTTATATATATATATTCATGTTTTCCCTCATACATATTCATGTTTTCCCTCATGTACGTTCATGTTTTCCCTCATGTACATTCATGTTTTCCCTCATATATATATATTCATGTTTTCCCTCATGTATATTCATGTTTTCCCTCATGTACATTCATGTTTTCCCTCATGTACATTCATGTCTTCCCTTATATATATATATATATTCATGTTTTCCCTCATGTACATTCATGTTTTCCCTCATGTACATTCATGTCTTCCCTCATGTACATTCATATTTTCCCTCATGTACATTCATATTTTCCCTCATGTACATTCATGTTTTCCCTCATACATATTCATGTTTTCCCTCATGTACGTTCATGTTTTCCCTCATGTACGTTCATGTTTTCCCTCATGTACATTCATGTTTTCCCTCATGTACATTCATGTTTTCCCTCATGTACATTCATGTTTTCCCTCATGTACATTCATGTTTTCCCTCATGCACATTCATGTTTTCCCTCATACATATTCATGTTTTCCCTCATGTACATTCATGTTTTCCCTCATGTACATTCATGTTTTCCCTCATGTACATTCATGTTTTCCCTCATGTATATTCATGTTTTCCCTCATGTATATTCATGTTTTCCCTCATGTATATTCATGTTTTCCCTCATGTACATTCATGTTTTCCCTCATGTACATTCATGTTTTCCCTCATGTATATTCATGTTTTCCCTCATGTACATTCATGTTTTCCCTCATGTACATTCATGTTTTCCCTCATGTACATTCATGTTTTCCCTCATGTACATTCATGTTTTCCCTCATGCACATTCATATTTTCCCTCATGTATATTCATGTTTTCGCTCATTCATATTCATGTTTTACCTCATGTATATTCATGCTTTTTTCATGTTTTTTTTTTCACCAGAATCGATTTTAGAACTTTTTCTGGGAGTGATTTTTTTCCATTTTTTTTTTGACCAGAAGTGATTATTTTTCTTTTTTTTTCATCGGAAGTGATCTTTAAACTTTTTCTGGAAGTCATTTATTTTGTTGACCAGAAGTGATTATTTTTCACCAGAAGTGATTTTCAAACATTTCTGGAAGTGATTTTTTCCTTTTTTTGTTGACCACAAGTGATTAGTCGTTTCTTTTTTTTTTTCAGCGAAAGTGATTTTAAAACTTGTTCTGGAAGTGATTTTTTTTCCTTTTTTGTTGACTCGAAGTGATTATCATTTTTTTTACACTGGAATTAATTTTAAATCTTTTTCGGAAGTGATTTTTTTTCCCTATTTTGTTGAACAGAAGTGGCTATTTTTGATTGTTTTTTTATTCACGAGAGGTGATTTCAAAACTTTTTCTGGAAGTGATTTTTTTTTTCCTATTTTTGTTGACCAGAAGTGATTATTTTTCATTAGTTTTTCACCGGAAGTGATTTTGAAAACTTTTTCTGGAAGTGATTTTTTTTCGTATTTTTGGTGACCAGAAGTGATTATTTTTCAACGGAAGTGATTCAAAAACTTTTTCTGCAAGTGATGTTTTCCTTTTTTTGTTGACCAGAAGTGATTATTTTTCACCAGAAGTGATTTTAAAACTTTTTCTGGAAGTGATTTTTTTTCCTTTTTTTGTTGACCACTGTATTATTTTTCTTGTTTTTTTCCCCTCATGTATATTCATGTTTTTCCTCATGTATATTCATGTTTTTCCTCATGCATATTCATGTCCTGCCTCATGCATATTCATGTCCTGCCTCATGCATATTCATGTCCTGCCTCGTGTATATTCATGTTTTCCCTCATGCATTTTTATGTGTTTCCTCATGTACATTCATGTTTTCCCTCATGTACATTCATGTTTTCCCTCATGTACATTCATGTTTTCCCTCATGTATATTCATGTTTTCCCTCATGTTTATTCAGGTTTTCCCTCATACATATTCATGTTTTCCCTCATGTACATTCATGTTTTCCCTTATATATATATATATATATATATATATATATATATATATATATATATATATATATATATATATATATATATATATATATATATATATATATATATATTCATGTTTTCCCTCATGTATATTCATGTTTTCCCTCATGTATATTCATGTTTTCCCTCATGTACATTCATGTTTTCCCTCATGCACATTCATGTTTTCCCTCATACATATTCATGTTTTCCCTCATGTACGTTCATGTTTTCCCTCATGTACATTCATGTTTTCCCTCATGTACATTCATGTTTTCCCTCATGTACATTCATGTTTTCCCTCATGTACATTCATGTTTTCCCTCATGTACATTCATGTTTTCCCTTATACATTCATGTTTTCCCTCATGTACATTCATGTTTTCCCTCATGTATATTCATGTTTTCCCTCATGTACATTCATGTTTTCCCTCATGTACATTCATGTTTTCCCTCATGTATATTCATGTTTTCCCTCATGTATATTCATGTTTTCCCTCATGTACATTCATATTTTCCCTCATGCACATTCATGTTTTCCCTCATGCACATTCATGTTTTCCCTCATGTATATTCATGTTTTCGCTCATTCATATTCATGTTTTACCTCATGTATATTCATGCTTTTTTCATGTTTTTTTTTCACCAGAAGTGATTTTAGAACTTTTTCTGGGAGTGATTTTTTTCCATTTTTTTTGTTGACCAGAAGTGATTATTTTTCTTTTTTTTTCATCGGAAGTGATCTTTAAACTTTTTCTGGAAGTCATTTATTTTGTTGACCAGAAGTGATTATTTTTCACCAGAAGTGATTTTCAAACATTTCTGGAAGTGATTTTTTCCTTTTTTTGTTGACCACAAGTGATTAGTCGTTTCTTTTTTTTTTCAGCGAAAGTGATTTTAAAACTTGTTCTGGAAGTGATTTTTTTTCCTTTTTTGTTGACTCGAAGTGATTATCATTTTTTTTACACTGGAATTAATTTTAAATCTTTTTCAGAAGTGATTTTTTTTTCCTATTTTTGTTGAACAGAAGTGGCTATTTTTGATTGTTTTTTTTTCACGAGAGGTGATTTCAAAACTTTTTCTGGAAGTGATTTTTTTTTTCCTATTTTTGTTGGCCAGAAGTGATTATTTTTCATCGGAAGTGATTCAAAAACTTTTTCTGCAAGTGGTTTTCCTTTTTTGTTGACCAGAAGTGATTATTTTTCACCAGAAGTGATTTTAAAACTTTTTCTGGAAGTGATTTTTTTTCCTGTTTTTTGTTGACCACGTGATTGTTTTTCTTGTTTTTTTCCCCTCATGTATATTCATGTTTTTCCTCATGTATATTCATGTTTTTCCTCATGCATATTCATGTCCTGCCTCATGCATATTCATGTTTTTCCTCATGCATATTCATGTTTTTCCTCATGCATATTCATGTTTTCCCTCATGCATATTCATGTCTTTCCTCATGCATATTCATGTTTTCCCTTTTGCATTTTCATGTTTTTCCTCATGTATATTCATGTTTTCCCTCATGCATATTCATGTCTTGCCTCATGTATATTCATGGTTTCCCTCATGCATGTTCATGTTTTCCCTCATGCATGTTCATGTTTCAGCTCATGCATATTCATGTCTTTCCTCATGCATATTCATGTTTTGCCTAATGTATGTTCATCTTTTCCCTCAATTACATTCTTGTTTTGCCTCATGCATAGTCATGTTTTCCCTTATGAATGTTCATGTTTTCCCTCATGCATATTCATGTCTTGCCTCATGTATATTCATGTTTTCCCTGATGCATATTCATGTCTTTCCTCATGTGTATTCATGTTTTGCCTCATGTATATTCATGTTTTGTCTCATGCATATTCATGTCTCCTCATGTGTATTCATGTTTTGCCTCATGTATATTCATGTTTTCCCTCATATTCATGTTTTCCCTCATGTATATTCATGTTTTCCCTCATGCATATTCATGGTTTTCCCTCATGCATATTCAGGGTTTTCCCTCATGCATATTCATGGTTTTCCCTCATGCATATTCATGTTTTCCCTCATGCATGTTCATGTTTCACCTAATGCATATTCATGTTTTGCCTAATGTATGTTCATCTTTTCCCTCAATTACATTCATGTTTTCGCTCATGCATAGTCATGTTTTCCCTCATGCATATTCATGTTTTCCCTCATGCATATTCATGTTTTCCCTCATGCATATTCATGTCTTTCCTCATGTGTATTCATGTTTTGCCTCATGTATATTCATGTTTTCCCTCATATTCATGTTTTCTCTCATGCATATTCCTGTTTTTCCTTATGCATGTTTTGCCAAATGTATATTCATGCTTTTGCTCATTCATGTTTTCCCTCATGTATATTCATGTTTTCCCTGATGCATAGTCATGTTTTCGTTCGTGCATATTCATGTTTTCCCTTTTGCATATTCATGTTTTCCTCATCCATATTTATGTCTTCCCTCATGCATATTCCTGTCTTTCCTCATGCGTATTCATGTTTTGCCTCATGTATATCATGTTTTCCCTCATGCATATTATTGTTTTGTCTCGTTATGTTCATGTTTTCCCTCATGCATGTTTATCTTTTGCCTCATGCATATTCATGTTTTTGTACATGCATATTCATATTTTCCCTCATTCGTATTCTTATTTTTCCCTCATTCATATTCATGTTTTGCCTCATATTTTTTTTCATGTTTTTTTTTCACCAGAAATGATTTATAACTTTTTCTGGAAGTGAGTTTTTTTTCATTTTTTTGTTGACCAGAAGTGATTATTTTTCTTTTTTTGTCAACGGCAGTGATTTTTAAACTTTTTTGGAAGTCATTTTTTTTCCTGTTATTTTTTTGACCACATGATTTTTTTTTTTTCACCGGAAGTGATTTTCAAACTTTTCTGGAAGTGATTTTTTTTCCTTTTTTTTGTTGACTTGAAGTGATTATTCAGTTCTTTTTTTTCACTGGAAGTGATTTTCAAACTTTTCTGGAAGTGATTTTTTTCCTTTTTTTGTTGACTCAAAGTGATTATCATTTTTTTACACCGGAATTAATTTTAAATCTTTTTCGGAAGTGATTTGATTCCTATTTTAGTTGAACAGAAGTGACTCTTTTTTTTTTTGTTTTTTTCACGAGAAGTGATTTTAAAACTTTTTTCTGGAAGTGTTTTTTTTCATTTTTTTTGTTGACCAGAAGTGATTATTTTTCTTTTTTTTCAATGGAAGTGATTTTTAAACTTTTTCTGGAAGTCATTTTTTCATTTTTTTTGTTGACCCGGATGTGATTATTTTTCACCAGAAGTGATTTTAAAACTTTTTCTGGAAGTGATGTTTTTCCTATTTTTGTTGAATACGTGATTGTTTTTATTGTTTTGCCTCATGCATATTCATGTCCTGCCTCATGCATATTCATGTCCTGCCTCATGCATATTCATGTTTTTCCTTTTGCATATTCATGTTTTTCCTCATGCATATTCATGTTTTGCCTTAATGAATATTCATGTTTTCCCTCATGCATATTCATGTTTTTCCTCAAGCACATTCATGTTTTCCCTCATGTATATTCATGTTTTGCCTCATGCATATTCGTGTTTTCCCTCATGCATATTCTTGTTTTCCCTCATGCATATTCATGTTTTCCCTCATGCATATTCATGTTTTCCCTCATGCATATTCATGTTTTTCCTTATGTATGTTCATGTTTTCCGTCATGCATGTTCATGTTTTCCCTCATGCATATTCATGTTTTTCCTCATGTATATTCATGTTTTCCCTCATGCATATTCATATTTTGCCTCATGTATATTCATGTTTTTGCTCATATTCTTGTTTTGCCTCATGTTTATTCATGTTTTCCCTCATGCATATTATTATTTTGTCTCATGTATGTTCATGTTTTCCCTCATGCATGTTTATCTTTTGCCTCATGCATATTCATGTTTTCCCTCATGCATATTCATGTTTTCGTTCGTGCATATTCATGTTTTCCCTCATTCGTATTCTTATTTTTCCCTCATTTGTATTCTTATTTTTCCCTCATTCATATTCATGTTTTCCCTCATGCATATTCATGTTTTTTCATGTTTTTGTTTTCACAAGAAATGATTTATAACTTTTTCTGGAAGTGATTTTTTTTTCATTTTTTTTTCAACGGAAGTGATTTTTAAAACTTTTTCTGGAAGTCATTTTTTCATTTTTTTTTTGTTGACCCGGACGTGATTATTTTTCTTTTTTTTACCGGAATTGATTTTAAAACTTTTTCTGGAAGTGATTTTTTTCCTATTTTTGTTGACAACGTGATTGTTTTTCTTGTTTTTTCCACTCATGTATATTCATCTTTTCCCTCATGGATATTCATGTTTTGCCTCGTGTATATTCATGTTTTCCGTCATGCTTATTCATGTTTTCCCTCATGCATATTCAAGTTTTCCCTCATTTGTATTCTTATTTTTCTCTCAGTCATATTCATGTTTTGCCTCATATATATATATATATATATATATATATATATATATATATATATATATATATATATATATATATATATATATATATATATATATATATATTCATCTTTTTTTTTCACCAGAAATGATTTATAACTTTTTCTGGAAGTGATTTTTTTTCCATTTTTTTGTTGACCAGAAGTGATTATTTTTCTTTTTTTTCAATGGAAGTGATTTTTAAACTTTTTCTGGAAGTCATTTTTTCATTTTTTTTGTTGACCCGGACGTGATTATTTTTCTTTTTTTTTTCACTGGAAGTGATTTTAAAACTTTTTCTGGAAGTGATTTTTTTCCTTATTTTGTTGACCAGAAGAGATTATTTTTCATTTTTTTTTCACAGGAAGTGATTATTTCTTTCTTTTTTATTCACCTGAAGTGATTTATTCCTATTTTTATTGACCAGAAGTGATTATTTTTTTTATTACTTTTTTCACCGGAAGTGACTTTGAAACTTTTTCTGGAAGTGATTTTTTTTCCGATTTTTGTTGAACAGCAGTGATTATTTTCCACCGGAATTGATTTTGAAACATTTTCTGGAAGTGATTTTTTTTCCTATTTTTGTTGACCAGATGTGATTATATTTCTTTCTTTTTTTCACTAGAATTGATTTTTAAAACTTTTTCTGGAGGTGATTTTTTTCCTATTTTGTTGACCAGAAGTGATTATTTTTCACCGGAATTGATTTTGAAACATTTTCTGGAAGTGATTTTTTCCTATTTTGTTGACCAGAAGTGATTATTCTTCATTTTTTTTTTTCACCAGAAGTGATTTTAAAACTTTTTGTGGAAGTGATTTTTTTCCTATTTTTGTTGACCAGAAGTGATTATTTTTCACCGGAATTGATTTTGAAACATTTTCTGGAAATGATTTTTTTCCATTTTTTTGTTGACCAGAAGTGATTATTTTTCATTTTTTTTCACCGGAAGTGATTTAAAAAATTTTCTGGAAGAGATTTTTTTACGATTTTTGTTGACCAGAAGTGATTATTTTTCACTGGAATTAAATTTTGAAACATTTTCTGGAAGTGATTTTTTTTTCCTTTTTTGGTTGACCAGAAGTGAATTTTTTTGTCATGTTTTTTTTCCACCAGAAGTGATTTTAAAACTTTTTCTGGAAGTCATTTTTTCATTTTTATTTTTTGACCAGACGTGATTATTTTTCACCGGATTTGATTTTGAAACATTTTCTGGAAGTGATTTTTTTTTTCCTTTTTTTGTTGACCAGACGTGATTATTCTTCATTTGTTTTTTTTCACCGGAAGTGGTTTTAAAACTTTTTGTGGAATGAATTTTTTCCTATTTTTTTTGAACAGAAGTAATTATTTTTCTGTTTTTTTTCACCGGAAGTGATTTTAAAACTTTTTCTGGAAGTGATTTTTTTTTATGATTTTTGTTAACCAGAAGTGATTATTTTTCACCTGAATTGATTTTGAAACATTTTCTGGAAGTGATATTTTCCTTTTCTTTGTTGACCAGAAGTGATTATTTTTTGTTTTTTTCACCAGAAATGATTTTAAAACTTTTTGTGGAAGTGATGTTTTTTTTCCTTTTTTTTTGTTGAGCAGAAGTGATTGTTTTTCTTGTTTTTTTTTCACAGGAAGTGATTTTAATACTTTGTCTGGAAGTCATTTTTTCTTGTTTTTGTTGACCAGAAGTGATTTTTCCTATTTTTGTTGACCAGAAGTGATTATTTTTTATTACTTTTTTTACCAGAAGTGATTTTAAACCTTTTTCTGGAAGTGATTTTTTTCCGATTTTTGTTGACCAGAAGTGATTATTTTTCACCGGAATTGATTTTGAAACATTTTCTGGAAGTGATTTTTTTTCCTTTTTTTTGTTGACCAGAAGTGATTATTTCTTTCTTTTTTTTCACCTGAAGTGATTATTTCCCTTTTTTGTTGACCAGAAGTGATGATTTTTCATTTTTTTTCACCAGAAATGATTTTAAAACTTTTTCTGGAAGTGATGTTTTTCCTTTTTTTGTTGAGCAGAAGTGATTATTCTTCATTTGTTTTTTTTCACCGGAAGTGATTTTAAAAGTTTGTCTGGAAGTAATTTTTTTCCTATATTTGTTGACCAGAAGTTATTATTTTTCTACTTTTTTTCACCGGAAGTGCTTTTAAAACTTTTTCTGGAAGTCAATTTTTCCTTTTTTTGTTGGCCCGAAGTCATTATTCATTTCTTTATTTTTAACCGGAAGTGATTTTCAAACTTTTTCTGGAGGTGATTTTTTTCCTATTTCTGTTGACCAGAAGTGATTATTTTTCACCGGAATTAATTTTGAAACATTTTCTGGAAGTCATTTTTCCTTTTTTTGTTGACCAGAAGTGATTTTTTTCATTTTTTTTCACCAGAAGTGATTTAAAAACTTTTTCTGGAAGTGATTTTTGTTGACCAGAAGTGATTATTTTTCACCGGAATTGATTTTGAAATATTTTCTGGAAGTTATTTTTTCCTATTTTGTTGACCAGAAGTGATTATTCTTCATTTGTTTTTTCCTCCAGAAGTGATTTTAAAACTTTTTCTGGAAGTGATTTTTTTTCCTATTTTTGTTGACCAGAAGTGATTATATTTCTTTCTTTTTTTCACTCGAATTGATTTTAAAACTTTTTCTGGAAGTGATTATTTTTCACCGGAATTGATTTTGAAACTTTTTCTGGAAGTGATTTTTTTCCTATTTTTGTTGACCTGGAAGTGATTATTTTTCTTTTTTTTCACCGAAATTGATTCTAAAACTTTTTCTGGAAGTGATTTTTTCCTATTTTTGTTGACCAGAAGTGATTATTTTTCTACTTTTTTTCACCGGAAGTGATTTTTTTTCCTGTTTTTTGTTTACCACGTGATTTTTTTTCTTTGTTTTTCACTGGAAGTGATTTTCAAACTTTTCTGGAAGTGATTTTTTTCCTATTTTTGTTGACCAGGCGTGATTATTTTTCATGTTTTTTTTCACCGGAAGTGATTTTCCAACTATTTCTGGAAGTGAATATTTTCCTATTTTTGTTGACCAGAAGTGATTATTTTTCATTTTGTTTTTCACCGGAAGTGATTTTCCAACTATTTCTGGAAGTGAATATTTTCCTATTTTTGTTTACCAGACGTGATTATTCTTCATTTGTTTTTTTTTCTCCGGAAGTGATTTTTTAACTTTTTGTGGAATGAATTTTTACCTATTTTATTGAACAGAAGTGATTATATTTCTCTCTTTTTTTTCACCAGAATTGATTTTAAAACGTTTTCTGGAGGTGATGTTTTCCTTGTTTTTGTTGACCAGAAGTGATTATTTCTTTATTTTTTTTTCACCTGGATTGATTTTTTCCTATTTTTGTTGCTGGAAGTGATTATTTTTTTATAACTTTTTTCACCGTAAGTGACTTTAAAACGTTTTCTGGAAGTGATGTTTTTCCGATTTTTGTTGAACAGAAGTGATTATTTTTCACCGGAATTGATTTTGAAACATTTTTTGGAAGTGATTTTTTTCGTTTTTTTGTTGACAAGAAGTGATTATTTTTCACCAGAATTGATTTTGAAACATTTTTTGGAAGTGATTTTTTTTCCTATTTTGTTGACCAGAAGTGATTATTCTTCATTTGTTTTTTTCACTGGAAGTGATTTTAAAACTTTTTGTGGAAGTGATTTTTTTTCCTATTTTTTTTTACCAAAAGTGATTATATTTCTTTCTTTTTTCACGAGGATTGATTTTTAAACTTTTTCTAGAGGTGATTTTTTTCCTATTTTTGTTGACCAAAAGTGATTATTTTTCATGTTTTTTTTCACCCAAAGTGATTTTCAAACTATTTCTGGAAGTGAATATTTTCCTATTTTTGTTGACCAGAAGTGATTATTTTTCATTTTCTTTTTCACCGGAAGTGATTTCAAAACTTTTTCTCGAAGTGATTTTCCCTGTCTTTTTTTGACCACGTGATTGTTTTTCTTGTTTTTTTTCACCGGAAGTGATCTTCAAACTTTTCTGGAAGTGATTTTTTTCCTTTTTTTGTTAACCAGAAGTGATTTTTACTTTTTCGTTGACCAGAAGTGAGTCGGGTGAATATACTGATTCTGGCTCACTTTTCCCTATGTAAATGAATGGAGGATTTTCAGCGATTCCCTTTTTTTTCCCTAAAAATAAACCCCCTTTTTATCCCAAGGTATATTTATTTGTCTCCCCTTTTAACCTAGGGGCTCTCTATTCAAATAACCCATACAACAAGATAAAGATTTGTTCAAGTAGCAAAGTAGTAATGTGATTTGTTAAAGGTGATTCTAAAGAAATATTTGAAACGTCTAAGCCCCGGGACACTCTTTATCAAATAACCGATGTATATTGTTTAGCTCACTCATTGAACCTATAAAGATTTGTTCATTCTCAAATTCCTTCAATAGTTTAATTTTCTTTGCACAATAATCCCCATCTAAAATATTCACAAACAAAACATTTGAATCTTTATATTTTTTAAGATACCCCTTTTGTGCCATTACGAAATGATAAACTTCTCTTAATGCTCTTGTTTGACCACCTCCTGAGCCACAGGTTATTTTTTAAGCCATGCCCACTTTTCATAAGCCACGCCCACTTTCCTCTAAGCCCCGTCCACTTTTATGTGGATTTTTTATAAGCCCCGCCCACTTTTGCTAAGCCCCGCCCACTTTTGCTAAGCCCCGCCCACTTTTCATGGGGTATTTTCTAAGCCACGCCCACTTTTCCTAAGCCCCGCCTACTTTTGCTAAGCCCCGCCTACTCTTACATCATTTCCAGTTCATCTCTGACTCACAAAGAAATCACTAGAAAATTCCAGCATGTTTCAGTTTCTATGGTTTCCATGTTATGAAATGGTTTCCAGCATGTTATGAAATTCCACCAGGGAATTTCCACAGGAAACCACACCCAACAGTCTTTCCCTATAAAAGCCTCAAGCCCAGGCTCCATTTTAAACATTTTTTTTGCTGGTGATGGTGTGCTATGTGCTTGCCTGGAACTCTCTGACTTGTATGGAACTAAACCTTCAAGTTGATGAACTGGATTCAAACCTCTTATCTGTTGAGGTAAGATTTTTATTTTCCTATTTTCAAACTTTAATTGAAGCATACTCATTTAATAATTAAATAACTTAATTAATACATTATTATTTTCTCTCACAGGAAATTGTATCTGAAATACGAAATGAAAACACTGCTTTTGCTACAACTTGGGGTGAAATTGTTGGCTTGGTTGAAGACCTTATGAGCGAGCAAGACCTTGAGTGGGATGACTTTGGGGTTCCTTGGAACTCTCTGACTTGTATGGAACTAAACCTTCAAGTTGATGAACTGGATTCAAACCTCTTATCCATTGAGGTAAGATTTTATTTTCCTATTTTCAAACTTTGATTGAAGCATACTCATTTAATTATTAAATAACTTAATTAATACATTATTATTTTCTCTCACAGGAAATTGTATCTGAAATACAAAATGAAAATACTGCTTTTGCTACAACTTGGAGCGAAATTGTTGGCTTGGTTGAAGATCATATGAGCGACCAAGACCCACAGAATGAGTTCGTCCTTGATGATCCAACCAAAGAGTTATACCTTGGAGACCAGAAACGTCCTGAAAAAGAGTTTTGCAACAATAGTACTCATTGTGAGTTATCAAGACAATACCCCCTGAACAAGTTATACCTTGATGAGCCAGAATACAAGTTTTACCTTGGAGACTCACAATTTTCAGACATTTTGAAAAATGGAGTTTTCCTTGATGATCCACAGTTATACTATGTGAGATCTATCACTGAAACCCATAAAAATTGGAAAAATGGAGATTTCCTTGATGATCCACAGTTATACTATGTGAGATCTATCACCGAAACCCATCAAAATTGGAAAAATGGAGATTTCCTTGATGATCCACAGTTATACTATGTGAGATCTATCACTGAAACCCATAAAAATTGGAAAAATGGAGATTTCCTTGATGATCCACAGTTATACTATGTGAGATCTATCACTGAAACCCACTATATTTCTGGAAATTGTGATTCTACCTTGGAGTCTTGGATAGATGGTTATATTTTTGGAGACTTGAAATGTGGGTTCTGGCTTGATAACTCACAATGTGATACATATCTTGGAAACTCAACAGGAATGTGGTTATACCTTGGAGACTTGGAAAGTTGGGTTTATTTTGAAGGCTTGAAATGCTACCACTCTTTGGGATCTAAACCTATCAAGAAAGTTCTTACTCCCTCTTTCTACGTCATCAAACCTGAAAGCCTTAAAAGACAGAATTGGAAGAAGAGAAAAAAACATTAAAAATATACATTGTTTGTTCTGGAAAGAAAGTGCAGGCTTACTCCCCCTTTCTACGTCATCAAACCTGAAAGCCTTAAAAGACAGAATTGGAAGAAGAGAAAAAAAAAAAACGTAAAAAATATATATATAGGTGGAAATCTCATTTTGAAAAAGACATTGTGTTGGGCGAGGATTGAGTTGGGGTTGAGATTTTGAATGTGAGGGTTGGGGTTGAGATTTTGAATGTGAGGGTTGGGACACACACACACACACACACACACACACACACACACACACACACACACACACACACACACACACACACACACACACACACACACACACACACACACACACACACACACACACACACACACATCAACAAACAAAAGTTAAGCCTTGACTATTCAGTTGAGGATTCTGTGTTTGGGGTTCACAGATCTAAGAACGTCCCCCTTGACACACATTATATACTGTAATACACCTCGGACTTGTCCCTCTAGTGTCCACAAAGGTGTATAGTAGCAGGGAGTGAAGGGACAACCCATTGCTCCCATGAGTATTATCTGCTTAGTTTTTGTCTTTTGTAATTCCTGTGAATAAAATGAACCTAAAATCTCTTCCCCTTCCAAATCATATATTTTATAAGTCCAAGGAACCGTATCTATTACATCAACAATTTTAAAAAGTTCTTTCGTCCATCGTTCAGTAAAACCCTTTTCAAAATGAGATTTCCACCTATATATTCTTACGATATCACCAACTTTGAACTTAGGTTTTCTGACATTAATCTCTTTTTCATATTTTAATTTTGTAAATGTTTCTGATGGTTTCATATTTGTTGACGTGTGAAACGTGTCATTATACTTATCCACAATATCCTGAATAAAAGATGACCATTGTTGTGAACCGAGTTGTGTGAATTTTTTATATAGTCTCTCTTTTAAGGTACGATTAAAACGTTCAACAACAACTGCCTTCCCTTCATTAAAGGTACTGTATAATGTAATACTGTTATTTTTTAGAAAATTCATAAATGTCTTGTTATACAACTCTACCCTCATCAGTCCACAATTTTTTAGGTTTTCTCTTACTTTTATTAAATATCTGTTGAAAAGCTAACATAAGAGTATTACCTGTTTTGTTTTTTAAAGGGACAACCCACGCATATCTACTCCTCAAATCAATAACGGTTAAAGCATACTTGTACCCCTTATCATTATTGAGTTCAATCAAATCAGCAGACCAGATATAATCTACTTCCTTGGAATAAACTTTCCTTCTCTGAAACTTTGTGAATATTGGTTTATGTAATTCATCAGCTAATTGCTCTTCAATCTTAATGACATCATTAGAGCTTACAAGTTTTTTGAATTTCCAAGTCCAAGTTTCAATTTAGCACTGATCATCTTCTTCACAATGAACCAATCAACTTTTTCTCTCAAGGTTGGATTTTGTATCAGAGACAAATTATACAACATTTCTCTATCGGCTTCATGTTTTTCTTCCAACGTTGTGGTATTCCCATAATCAATATCGTGTCTCATGCACACTTCATCAACTCTATTGATTGGTTTACTCCAGGATTTAGGATTGTCTGCCTCATCTAATCTTTTATCCAAGTTTGTGCCTGGACCACAGAAAGAATACCCTGGTAGATGTAATTCCCCTGGTATTCCAGTAGTTGTAAATTTACTTCCTGATAAAAACTTTTGTATGCACCGGGCGTAGTGGCGTGCGCCTGTAATCCGGCTACTCGGAGGCTTGGGTTGGAGGATCGCTTGAGGACGGGAGCTCTGCACTGGGCAGGGTGTAGAGCAGCCCGGAATCATGGCGAAACCCAAATCCTGATCCCTGTGTCGTAAGAGGCGACCAGGGTTGCGTCAGGAAGGGCATCCGGCGTAAAACCTGTGCCAAATCAGTATGCGGATCATAACGGATGATCCGCTGTGGCGACCCCTAACGGGAGCAGCCGAAAGATGAACAACAACATAAAAACTTTTGTATATAAAAAACTAACAAAACTTGAATTAAAATGAATATCTTGCCGATGACAAGTCTTGTAGAAAATATTGCAAATAGACTTGTCAATTCTTTGTTTTCCTCCTCGGTGGGTTGAGTTATTTTCTGTAATACCCTTAATATTTTTTGAATCTCACTGGTTTCCATATTTTCATATTTATTTAGTCTCGCTCTTTCCTCCCTCTCCTCCCTCTCCTCCCTCTCCTCCCTCTCCTCCCTCTCCTCCCTCTCCTCCCTCTCCTCCCTCTCTCTCTCTTCTCTCTTTCCTCCCTCTCTCTCTTCTCTCTTTCCTCCCTCTCTTCTCTCTCTTTCCTCCCTCTCTTCTCTCTCTTCTCTCTTTCCTCCCTCTCTCTCTTCTCTCTTTCCTCCCTCTCTCTCTTCTCTCTTTCCTCCCTCTCTCTCTCTTCTCCTTTTCCTCCTTCTCTTTCTTCTCCCTCTCCTCCTTCTCCTTTTCCTCCTCTTCCCTCTCTTCTTCAACTCCTTCCTCATCCCTTACTATCCTTGAATCGCTTACACCCCATAGAATATTATACATATATTGATCAGGATTTCTTGTTATTCCTGTATCCAAAATAATTTTTTTTACAACAGGAAACCAATAAAATTTCTTTTGAATTTCTAAAAGAGCCTTACCTTTTCTTAACTTTATAATTTTTTCATTATTTAACATTCTAATTAAATCTAAAGTTGTCGGTTTATCAACATCAGCATAATGCCAATCTTTTATTGAAAATACCTCATTCTTATGTTGTAGAACATATTTATTAAAATACCGAATACCCTTTTCTTGAAGGTATGCTTGGACACAGAAATGATAATTTTCTTGAAGCCTTCTTGCTGTCATTTATGTATTAGAAATATATGTTAGAATAATATTATGGCACGAAACACCTCCCCATCTTCCCATAGTTAAATCATTTTGTATTTCCTTACTTATTATATATAATCCTGTTTTTTCTGTTTTCATGAGATAAACAAGGGCAAAACCATTATTATATTTACCCTTATTAAATTATTTTATTTGTTGTTTACTAATCGTGGACCCACAAAACTCATTCTCGATACCAAGTGGATAATATTATTCCTTACGAGACTGATTTAATTGTTCCAGGTCTTCGAGGTTAATTTTAAATGACCAATTATACCCTAAATCATTCATATCATACCCCTATTGTTCTATTCTCATACAAACGATACGCCCTTCTTTATAAAAATTTATTTTAATTCGAACTGTGAATTCTGTATGACCTGGAGATAATATCAACACTTCTGTATCTTTGGAATACACAGCCGTTTTATTTAAGGATATATATTGTGATAAATCGCTTAATCTCACCAAGTCATTCGCGTCAGTCGGGCTTGGATAATTTTTTAATTTAAAAGCATTTTTCATGTTAATATTTTTGGTTATATTATATTTATGTCATTCAGCCTGTGCCTTTGTGTAATAATTTGATAAATCAATATGCAGTTCTTGAGATACACCAAAGATAGAACCATCTTTACCAACATAAGTCATTTATATTAGATTAAAATAATATCATAAAATTTTTTATTTTTGTTGAGTTGAAATAACACATATAGACATAATTGACCACAACACTTGGAATTTAATTCTTGGACTTGAAATGTTTGATAAACACCATTCTGTAAGAATTTTATGACTTCAACAGGTGGTGGAAGACCAAAACTATCAAAATAATATTTGTCTTGACTATTAAAAATACAAACCCAATGAGAACCATTCCCATTATTATCTTCTAAGTTCATAATAATATTCTTTGTATGTTTCGGCACATTTGTTAATTCATCTCTCATACAAATAACCACATTAGGAATTTTTAATTTCTTACAATATTTGACAAGTTGTAAATTTGATGTTGTATTCTTTCCAAATTCTTTCAACCACTCATCAATGCTCATTTATTTATTAGAAAGATATAATCCATTACCTCTTTTCGTTAATTTTACACCTGCTTGTGCTATAGAAGAAAGCATATCTCCAACTAACAATCTCGCTTTATCAGGCAGACCTTCAAGTTTTTCAGCAAAATCTACAATTACACCACTTCCACTAATTTGTTTCTCCAACTCTTTGTTATGTCTTTCCAATTCTTTTTGAGCCTGGAGTTGAGCCTTCCTTTCGTTGGCAGTTTTCACCGCTGTTGAAATACCACCCGTCAATGCTCCAACCGCACTTAAACCAGCAAATAAAGGAATTAGAAATGGGAGAAATCCTCCACTCGTCTCTCTTATTAAATATTTTTTCAACATTGGTTTTGTCATTTTAATTTTAAGTGAGCCAGTGTCATTCAAGATTTTAACCTGTTCTCTTGTGAGCAAAACATCAATTCTTACTGCTCCTTTTCTCTGAATTGTAGTAACGTTAATCGTACAAGGCTTTTGATTTTGAACACAAGATGATAGTTTATGAAGATTGATTTGATTAACATATACCCCAGTTGGTACTTTGCCACTCATTTATTTAACAAAAAATTATGTGAGACTAATCATCACACCATTATCTGTATTAATCTGCAATTCTGTTTCTTCCAAAAGCAAACAATATGTATCAACTTCTTCACTCTCTCCTCTTTCAATGTATAGGGAAGTATCCACTCGATTAGACTTTATAGTTTCCTTTTGAGCGCTCAGGTCAAACGCATAGATTGTATACAAACTTTTAAATGCTTTCATATCTAAAATAGGTTCTTTATTTCCATTACTTTCACACACCTTTTGGTAAGACTTGTATGCTTCAGCAAAATCATTTTTTCCCAATTAATTTCCAATCTATCTCGTGGATAAAATGTTCCATCTAGAGAAACGCGAAGTTGTTTCACCTTAGCATTATCACTCAATGCATTATTCTTATCAGTCGCAGTATCACCATCTGGCTTTTTAAAAATGATCCACAGATATCGTGGCTTTCCTTCCAGAACACCCAAATTCCACGTGTAAGTAGTTTGGTTGAGTTTAACGTGTTGACATCTTCTTTTGAGGTATGATACACTGAGTGGTTTCTTTGAGTTCAGTCTTCGATTCAGCATCTCTTCTGTTTTAAGATTAGGAGTATATTCACTGATATACCAACTCATCTCCTCAATTACAAATTTATTCTGATCACCAAAAGCATTACCAACACCAAAAATCAATCGATTTTCATTATCATTCCTCTGTAGTTGAAATCTAATTTTAAGACCATACAGAACTTTATCATGATCACAAAATCCAAATATACCTTTAAGAGGAACTGCCACAGTAAAACTATTTTCTGTTTTTGTATCATCATTATACATTCCTTTCCTTTGAGTATATCCAGGGTCTGTGTTTGTTCCCGTTGACATATCAGGAATAAAACCTTCGACAGACCCCTTTCCCATTCTATCACTGAATGTATAGAGTGTAAATTTTATCATTTCAGATACAGCAGAGACATAATCAACCGCTTCAACTTCTTGTGTTCCAATATACAAACGCACACTATCAAACATTTTCCAGAAGAAATCATTTACAAGTGTAGCGTTTGTGTTATTCCCAGCTTTATTGAATTTAAATTTACACAACAAGAAACTTTCGGAGAGATTCAAATAGGTTTGTTCATTATTTATTTCAAAACTTTTTGTACCATTCGTATTCCAGTCTGTTCCAGTTATTGCATTTACCTTGAAGTAATCTTCTTTTTTAGTGGAGTTTGAGATAATAATAGTATCATCCAAATCATAGATACTATCAATTGCTTCCATACTTGTATTTATTTAGGAAAAAAGATGTTAAAACTTTTGAAACCCTGATCCAAGTATTTGAATTATTTTCTGTCGTTCTTGGGGGGACAACTGAGTTTTGCCTTTCTTAATTTCTTTTATTGCTTGAAATTTATGAGATTCCTTCTGAGCATCTTTTATACTCTTTACAGCACCTGCTACATTTCCCACAGCAGAAGCAGTTGAACCAATTAGATCTTTATGTTTAAGAATAGTTGAACCAATACCCATTAGAGTATCAATTATCCCATCTCCTCTAAATTGATGTCCAACACCCCTTTGTCTCTTAGGTTTATAGTATCCTCTACCAAGATACATACCTTCACCCTTGTAGTATGGAGAAAGGAACATCCCATCCCCTGTAATTATTTTATATTTTCCCAACTCATGTTTCCTCACAATAACCATCGTATTTATTTATTGGAAAACTTCACGTAGGTGAATTCTGATGGATATAACTTCTCCATTAAAAGAAATCACACGATTATCTTAGTCGGTTATCCTAAAATTTACTCTGTGTATGGTTTTTCCTGACACAGGTAGATAAACCAAATTTTTTGGTTCCATATTGAATTTATAACCAATTGGAGTTGAGTATGCGCTGAATGAAAATATTGTATTTGTTTTTTTTCCATCAATCAAATCACAGTGAATTAACACTGAATTTATTCCTGAGGATATTTGAATGACATTATCACTGTAAAACGTCCCATTAGTTTCAATCTTTTTTGAGGAGAAACCCAATAACTCTCTAAATGAATTATCAATTGTGAAATCAACCTTGTAGTTATTTTTAACTTTAATCGTTGATTTTGAAGTATGTTTTTGAATGTTTATAACAATATTTTTTGGTTCATCACCCTGTTCTTTCATAAGACGAGCAATTTCGGAAGATATTTGAGAAATCTCATATGCTCCGGGTGAGACTGTTATCGTTTTGTATCCACTTCCCGGATTATAACTAAACTTGTCATTTTTCTCGGTTATATTAAATAAGGTATTATAAGTTTCCATGGACAATAAAGATGCCTCATATTCTTTTGTTGTGTCAAGTTGTAGTGGGTATGGGAATGAAGATGTGTGGTCGCTTGTTGTGAAATTGAAACTAAGGATTGTGCTTCTCATCTTATTTAATACGAGATAAAATGTCTTTATATTGATATTTATTAATTATTTTCATGTTCATCAACTGGTCTAAAATGGCTGATGCTTCATTAAAACAATTGTTATTTCCAGCCTTCTTACTGCCTAACAACAATAACAGTCCATTAACTAATTGCGATGGGTCATTTGGAAGAAAACTAACACCTGAACCAAGGATACTTAAAGCCTGAATAATGTGTTTCTCCTTCTCATTCTTCCTACTTTTACCAGAAAGAATAACCTTATAATTTAGAGTGTTCAGCAGATCAATATATACACTATCATCATTATTTTCCATATCCAATGGTTTATCAATATACTTTGATTCATCCCTCACAGTTGAACCTTGTCTTCCATCTTTTGTGAGAAGAAACATTAATCTCGGAGTTAGTTTAACAGGGGGTTGAGCAGAACCCAAGAACCTTAATTCATCATTAAATATCAATACCTTTTCTTTAACAAGATGAAATATTGCTGATTGTTCTGTTGGAATGAGTCCTGCTTTGGTTTTTGAATCCGCTGAATATTCATTGTTTTGAAGAGCATTCACAATATAATCAGGGGGTCGAGTAATCTTTCAGTTGTTGAAATAAACCTTTATCATCATATTCTAATTCTCCTAAATGCTCTAATTCTTCCTCCGTCATTTGATCAAAATCTTTAACATTTGGAGCTTTCTGGGAGTATATTTTATTGTGGGAACTGTGGAAACATCTTTCATTTTTTCTTGGGAAGTTTTTAAAAGTGGTTTAAAAAGGTTCTCTTGTTTTCTTTCAAATGCTTCTTCGCCCATTAGTTTCTGTCTGCATTTCTTCTTTATGTCTTCCTGTTGTTTTACAACTTTTGAAACCAACTCTTGATGTTCCTTAAATCTTCTTGCTCTTTCTTTTGCATCCATTTATTTATTGTAAAATATCATTTAATGAATTGTAATGATCAACAGGGAAATTTTCCTTTTCTTCATCATTCAAGTAGATGTGTTCAAATAAATCCTTTTCTTTAAATATTTCATCAAATTCTTTATTAACATTAATGCGAGTTGTAATTTCTTCTTCACTAATACTTGCATCTCTGCTTTTCATACGTTTGCGTTGAGTTTCTTCATCAACATTAAAACCGAATGATAAAATCTTCACTCCGCTCAGATATTTAATAATTTGTCTCGTTCCTTCTGGATTAGTTTCTAATATCCCAACACCACCAGATTTTAGTTTCCTTAACTCACTCTTACAATGTGAATATTTTGTTGTACCAAGAGAAACCTCCTCAAATATTTGTCCTTCATTCCTCAATCGCATATGTTCCTCCAATGAAATATAGTGATAATCTTCACCTTTTACTTCTCCAGGTCTTATTGCTCTAGTTGTTGTTGATACAATGTGTATCACGGGGTGTTTTTTAAGTAAATTTACAATATTCTCATTTGTACTACACAAGAACCTTGATTTATGAAAGTATTTTTCCGAAGCAGATTTACCCACAAGATTTATAATAATAGTTGTCATTTATATATGTAATTGTTTATAAAACAAAAAATATATCCCTTAATATCTCATCTTGTTTCACAACAATATATTTATATTTTTCAGTCGTGTGCTTCATGTAATCCTCAAATTTCTTTTTATTACATAATGTCGAACAATTATCTCTCCAAAAATTATTGATATCTATTGAATTTAACTTGAATAAAATAAAAGTATTAGCATTGTTTCTGATGGAACGACGAGGAAGTTGAAAGTACGATTGACTAAGATAAATACAATTACAAGAAGAATGTCTCCCTCTTGTGTAGTAGCTGTCCATTACTGTTTGGTTTCTCTCATTAACACAATCATCAAAGATAACGAGGTTCTTTTTTGATTTATTCAAATCTTGGGGAGACGGTATATCATCCGTATTATCACTAAGAATACAAGTTATAGGATTTGATTTCTTTTTACATCTCTGTGTATCACAAAATAGTTGAATTATATCTTCAATGTTATAATCATTTAGGTTTTTTTGACGTTTAAATAAACCGATTATATCTTCTTTTTGAAGACCAGCATTAAAACCTTGTGAGAGTAGTTGATACTCTGGTTGAAAACTCGACTTTGTGAAAATTATTAAATTATCATAATCTAAAAAGTTGGGAGTGAGGAGCATTTTTAAAAGTATGCAGGTTTTTCCACATCCACTTGAACCAACTATGAGACATCTTAATGAATTTGGAAGATTTTTATGGTTGTTAAATTTTATCTTATTTTCCCAAATAGGTAAAAAATCATTCATTTATATATTTGGAAAACAGGTTATTTAATTTATTATTGGCTTTTGTAGAAACTCTATATTTTATCCTAAGTTCAGGTTTAATTTCAAGATAATCCATTATTTTATTTATACAATATCTTGTGTTGATATTTCCCTGAAAATTACATCCATGAATAATATATAACAACAATCCTTTGAACATTTCTCTTATACGTTCAGTTTCTTCCCTTGTAAGGAAAGGTGTGTTATCACCCTCATACTTTACATTCATTTCTCTAATCAATCTTGTAAAGTAATTCATTTTTGGTGTAAATCCAAAAGAATTATTTTACTTTTTATATTTTTTATTATCATTAATTAGAAGATAATCACAGAATATACATTGTATATAGGCTTTTGACTCTGTGTTTAATCCCCGTCTTTCACACGCAGGACAATTCTCAAATTTATCATATGGAGAATCAGGAAAGTCTGGCATATTTATAAAGTAAAACTTTACTTAAACTGAAATTCATCTATACTTTCAGTTGTATATTGACTCATATTTTATAATATTACCATCGATATTGATATACTTTTTTTCATTATCAGATTCAACGACAACATTTTTTATATTAAAGGTAATTTTAAAATGATCGTTAATTACTATTGAACGAAATGTCATTTCACCTGATATATTAACATCCTTTATTTCATCAGGATTTACATCTTTAGGGTTGTTGAAAAAAATACAAATTTCTCCTTGCATATTACAGATGGTCTTATCTTTTCTTTCTAAAGCTTCATCCATAAGGTTTTTGTTTTTTGATACTTTTTCTTGTTTCATTGCTTTTTCTAGTTTTGAATATATTACTAGAAGGAGAGGAGAAACTTTTGTTAGAGATACTTTAATTGATGTTCTACCAGGTATACTAAAAGCCCTTCCACTGAAGGAAATTGAATAACTCATATTATTTACCATAATAGTTTTTATCCAATAGTTGTTATATTTATCTTTGTTCAATTTTACATCCTTGACATATTTCTCAGTATCTTTAACAAATGAAGAGATTGATTGAAACTTGTCTTTTGTGTCTTGAAACATTGTATTTATTAAGTGAAAAAGTTGGAGGATAAAATGGTTTTAAGCACAGATTCACCTGTAAAATAAACGAAATTTTCATCAAGAAAATTTTAGTTTAAGCAAAGATTTATTATATAAATATGGTGAATACAACATACTGCGATGTTTGTAATCACAAATATAAACATTATAGAAAACACCTCCTAACCAACAAACACACATTTAATCTGTTTCATAAAATATCTCCTCTTGAGTTGGAAAGAAAACATTGTGATATCTGCTCAAAGGATGTTTTGAAGAGTAGTTATAATAGACATCTTCAATCACAAAAACACAAGAAAAATGAGTTTAAAGTAAAGGGAGACTATTATATTGAAAACACTGATGGGGCATTTAAAGGGCATATAAAAATAAGGATTTTTCAATTTGGAGAACCCGGTCCATCATCAATAGCTGAATCAATTGAAATAGTGAAACCTGATGTTGAAAAATTTATTAAAAAGACATTAAAAGAAATGAAAACTTTAAAGTTTTATATGGGAGTGAAAATGAATATGAAAAGACAAGATGAAGAACATACTCCTTATATGAGAAGAGATCTTCATTTTATAACATCATTTCAAGATTTTTTGAATAGTGGGGTTTATGAAGAACTATCAAGACAAGAGGAGGATGTTGATAATACAGTGGTAGGAAGTGGATTCAATATTTAAAAAAATCATCTTTTTAGATATACACATTCTAAAATCAAACCCTCTTAAAGCTTCTTCTTATATTGAATTACCAAAAGAAATAAAACTAAAGAAGGCAGTTGTTAATATTAAGAACAATGATAATAAATGTTTTCTCTGGTCTGTTCTTGCTCACTTTCATCCACCAAAATGTAATTCAGAAAGAGTAAAACAATATATGAAATATGAGAATACCTTGGACATTAAAGATTTTAAATTCCCAATGCCACTAACAGATATTCCTAAATTTGAGAAAAAGAATAATCTTTCTATTAATGTATATGGATTAACGGATACAAACAAAGTTCAAATATTAAAAATTTCAAACAACTATAAAAATGAAGAAACACACATTGATCTTTTATATTTTAGTGTTGGAAAGAATTCACATTACACATACATCAATAATTTATCAAGATTAATCTCTTCTCAGGTATTCAGAACAGCAAACAAAATATATCCTTGTAAGCGATGTCTTATTACATTGTACGATTAGAACAACATTAGAATTACATTCAAAATATTGTAGTAATCATAAATCAGCTGTAATTTCAATGCCTAAACCTGGTGAAAAGATTTCTTTTGAAGATTATAATAAATCTATCATGCACCCATTTGTGATATACGCTGATTTTTGAGTGTATCCTTAAAAAGATTAATGCTGCTTCTCCTAATCCAAATGAATCATATACAAATAAATATCAAAAACATATTCCTTGTGGTTTCTGTTATTATATCAAATCATCTGTTGGAGAAAAGTATAACAAACTTGAACATTATCGTGGAAAAAAAGCTTCACAAGAGTTTGTAAAACGATTCGAAAAGGATTGTATAAGACTCACTAAATTAATGAAAGAAACAAATGAACCGATGAAATTAACCAAAGAAGAAAAATTAGAATTTAGAAAGAACAATATCTGTCATATTTGTGAGGGGGAAATTAAGGAGTCTAAAGTTGGGGATCATTGTCATCTTACTGGTAAATATAGAGGTCCCGCTCATTCCTGTTGTAATCTTAATTATAAATTACTTTCTTTTATTCCAGTCTTTCTTCACAACAGCGCCAATTATGATGCACATCTATTTATAAATGAACTTTCAAAAACACCAGGGAATATTTCTGCCATAACAAACACAAGTCAAAAGTATATTTCATTTACAAAAATGATATTCACAAAACCTATAACTCGTATTCGGTTTCTTGATTCTTACAAGTTTATGGGAACACCACTAGCCTACCTCGCATCAAATCTAAGCTCCACGGACTCTTTTCCAAATCTTAATTCATTCTTTCCAAAAGAGGAAATTCTCACTGAAGAGGAAATTCAGATTAAAGAGAGAATTCAAAGTAAAGAGGAAATTCTAATTAATGAGGAAATTAATGAAGAAATTCTAACTGAAGATGAAATTCTAATTATAAAGAAAATTCGAACAATGAATGAAATTCTAACTAAAGAGGAAATTCTGATTAAAGATGAAATTCTGATTAAAGAAGGAATTCTTACGAGAGAGGAAATTCAAACAAGGAATGAAATTCAAAGTAAAGAGAAAATTCTTACAAGTAAGGGAATTTATCCTTATGATTATATGGATTCATTTATGAGATTTAAAGAAACACAACTTCCATCAAAAGAAAGTTTCTATAATAACCTTTATAAAGAAGAGATAAGTGATAAGGAATATAAACACGCACAAGAAGTATGGAAAATATTTAAGATAAAGAACCTTGGAGAATATCATGATTTATATCTAAAAACAGATGTTTTATTGTTAGCTGATGTGTTTGAAGGTTTTAGATCACTCTGTCATAATAAAAATTGTTATGGATTAGATCCTGCCCACTATTTCACAGCTCCTGGTTTAGCTTGGAGTGCAATGTTGAAAATGACAAAACAAGATATAGATTAAATCAGTGATGTTGATATTCTTTTGATGATTGAGAAGTCCAAGAGAAGTGGAATATCACAAGTATGTTCAAAAAGATATGCTAAAGCAAATAATGAATATCTTCCAAATTATGATAGTGAAAAAGATAGTAATTATTTGATGTATTTTGATGCTAATAATTTGTATGGATGGGCAATGTCTCAATCTCTGCCTTATGGTAAATTAGAGTGGGTGGAAGAAAAGGATTATGAAAAGGCTTTGATGAATATTGTTATTTCTTCTCAAGAGGAATTGAATGACGAAGAAGAAGGTTATTATTTTGAAGTTGATTTGAGGTACCCGAGTGATCTTCATAAAAAGCATAAAGATCTTCCTTTTGCATGTGAGAAAGAAACCCCAAAGAAAGTATGGTTAAGTGATTATCATAAAAGTTTTAATATTAAAGGCAAATCAACAGAAAAGTTATTAACAACATTCTATGATAAAGAGGGATATGTTTTGCATCAGAGAAGCTTAAAACAGTTTTTGAGAGAAGGATTGAGAGTAGCTAAAATTCATAGAGTTTTAAAATTTAAACAAAGTCCTTGGGTGAAAAAGTATATTCAATTCAATACAGATATGAGAGCAAATACAAAAGTAAAATTTGAAGGGGACTTTTATAAATTAATGAATAATGCTGTATTTGGAAAGACTATGGAAAATGTTAGAAACAGGCAAAACATTAGATTCGCAACATCTTGGAAAGAAGCTTCGAGATTGATAAATAAACCAAGTTTTGAGAGAGAAGAGGTTTTTTCAGAGAACTTTTCTGCAATTCATATGAAAAAGGAAAGTATTGTAATGGATAAACCAATTTATATTGGAACAGCAGTTCTTGATTTATCAAAGATATTGATGTATGATTATTTGTATAATGACTTAAAGAAAGAGTATGGTGAAAATGTTTCATTGTTGTATATGGACACTGATAGTTTTATCTTAGATATAAAAACTGATGATGTTTATGAAGATATGAAGAAAAATATTGGAGTATATGATACAAGTAATTTCAGCAAGAAGAGTGAGTTATTTTCCAAAAAGAATGAAAAGGTTATTGGTAAGTTTAAGGATGAGTTGGGTGGGAAAGTAATGAGTGAGTTTATTGGATTGAGAGCAAAGGCATATGCTTATAAGTATGGTGATCAGATTGATAAGAGGTTAAAGGGAATAAAGAAATATGTAATAAAGAAATCAATAACTTTTAGAAATTATTATAATTGTTTGATGAATAAGAAAGAAGAATATAGGAAAATGAATACAATAAGAAGTTATAAACATAACATATATAGTGAAGAAGTAAATAAAAAGGCATTAGGAGCCTTTGATGATAAGAGATTTATTTTAGATAATGGAATAGATTGTGTTCCTTATGGATATTGTATGATAGAGTGAATAGAATAGATTGTGTTTTAACGATGGGAAGATGGGATAGGGTTTTTTAATGGCTACCGCCGCGTTTTTTCACAATATATAAATGGTTAAACCAAGTATTAATCAAACTAAAGAGTGGAGAAAATCTCAGTCTTGGTATATAAATGGAAAACATAATGAATGTGAAAAATATCAAATAAGTCTTATTGAAAAAATAACTAAAACAAAGGTAAATAAAACAAATAAGCGAATCAATTTAAAAACTAGTAAGTTAGAGGATGTAAAGAAAAAAATGAATATCCTTGAATGGACTGAAAACTTTGATGGTTATCAATTGAACAATGAAAAAACAATTTACTATAATCTCAAAATGATATGTGGCTCAGGAGGTGGTCAAACAAGAGCATTAAGAGAAGTTTATCATTTCGTAATGGCACAAAAGGGGTATCTTAAAAAATATAAAGATTCAAATGTTTTGTTTGTCAATATTTTAGATGGGGATTATTGTGCAAAGAAAATTAAACTATTGAAGGAATTTGAGAATGAACAAATCTTTATAGGTTCAATGAGTGAGCTAAACAATATACATCGGTTATTTGATAAAGAGTGTCCCGGGGCTTAGACGTTTCAAATATTTCTTTTGAATCACCTTTAACAAATCACATTACTACTTTGCTACTTGAACAAATCTTTATCTTGTTGTATGGGTTATTTGAATAGAGAGCCCCTATGTTAAAAGGGGAGACAAATAAATATACCTTGGGATAAAAAGGGGGTTTATTTTTAGGGAAAAAAAAGGGAATCGCTGAAAATCCTCCATTCATTTACATAGGGAAAAGTGAGCCAGAATCAGTATATTCACCCTACTGAAGTGATTTAATTATTCGTTTCTTTTTTTTCACCGGAAGTGATTTTCAAACTTTTCTGGAAGTGCTTTTTTCATTTTTTTTATTGACGAGAAGTGATTATTTACCATTTTTTTGAAACGGAATTAATTTTAAATCTTTTTCGGAAGTAATTTTTTTTCCTATTTTTTGTTGAACAGAAGTGACTTTTGTTGTTGTTTTTTCACGAGAAGTGATTTTAAAAGTTCTCCTGCAAGTGATTTTTTCCCCTTTTTTGTTGAGTGGAAGTGATTTTTCACTGGAATTGATTTTGAAACATTTTCTGGAAGTGATTTTTTTTCCTTTTTTTTGTTGACCAGAAGTGATTATTTTTCATTTTTTTTCACCAGAAATGATTTTAAAACTTTTTCTGGAAGTGATGTTTTTTCCTTTTTTTGTTGAGCAGAATTGATTATTCTTCATTTGTTTTTTTTCACCGGAAGTGATTTTCAAACTATTTCTGGAAGTGAATATTTTCCTATTTTTGTTGACCAGAAGTGATTATTTCTTTCTTTTTTTTCACCTGAAGTGATTTTTTTTCCTATTTTTGTTGACCAGAAGTGATTTTTTTTGTTGTTTTTTTCCACAAGAAGTGATTTTAAAACTTTTCCTGCAAGTGATTTTTTTTCCTTTTTTTGTTGACCAGAAGTGATTATTTTTCATTTTTTTTCACCAGAAATGATTTTGAAACATTTTCTGGAAGTGATTTTTTTCCTTTTTTTTTGTTGACCAGACGTGATTATTCTTCATTTGTTTTTTTTCACCGGAAGTGATTTTTTAGACTTTTTTGTGGAATGAATTTTTTCCTATTTTTTGAACAGAAGTGATTATTTTTATACTTTTTTTTCACCGGAAGTGATTTTAACTTTTTCTGGAAGTGATTTTTTTCCTGTTTTTTGTTGACCACGTGATTGTTTTTCTTCTTTTTTGTCACAGGAAGTGATTTTCAAACTTTTCTGGAAGTGATATTTTCCTTGTTTTTGTTGACCAGAAGTGATTATTTCTTTCTTTTTTTTCACCTGAAGTGATTTTTTCCTATTTTTGTTGACCAGAAGTGATTATTTTTTTCTAATTTTTTCACCGGAAGTGACTTTAAATCTTTTTCTGTAAGTGATTTTTTTCCGATTTTTGTTGAACAGAAGTGATTATTTTTCACCGGGATTGATTTTGAAACATTTTCTGGAAGTGATTTGTTTCCTATTTTTGTTGACCAGAAGTGTTTATTCTTCATTTGTTTTTTTTTTTCACCAGAAGTGATTTTTTTTCCTTGTTTTTGTTGACCAGAAGTGATTATTTCTTTATTTTTTTTTCACCTGGAGTGATTTTTTCCTATTTTTGTTGCTAGAAGTGATTATTTTTTATAACTTTTTTCACCGTAAGTGACTTTAAAACGTTTTCTGGAAGTGATGTTTTTCCGATTTTTGTTGAACAGAAGTGATTATTTTTCACCGGAATTGATTTTGAAACATTTTTTGGAAGTGATTTTTTTCGTTTTTTTGTTGACAAGAAGTGATTATTTTTCACCAGAATTGATTTTGAAACATTTTCTGGAAGTGATTTTTTTCCTACTTTGTTGACCAGAAGTGATTATTCTTCATTTGTTTTTTTTCACTGGAAGTGATTTTAAAACCTTTTGTGGAAGTGATTTTTTTTTCCTATTTTTTTTGACCAATAGTGATTATATTTCTTTCTTTTTTCACTAGGATTGATTTTTAAACTTTTTCTAGAGGTGATTTTTTTCCTATTTTTGTTGACCAAAAGTGATTATTTTTCATGTTTTTTTTCACCCGAAGTGATTTTCAAACTATTTCTGGAAGTGAATATTTTCCTATTTTTGTTGACCAGAAGTGATTATTTTTCATTTTCTTTTTCACCGGAAGTGATATTAGTAGGGTAAGAATACTGATTCTGGCTCACTTTTCCCCATGTAAATGAATGGGGGATTTTTCAGCGATTCATATTTTTTTTCCCTAAAAATAAATCCCCTTTTTATCCCAAGGTATATTTATTTGTCTCCCCTTTTAACTTGGAGGTTGAACCTCATTGAATTGAACAGCTCACTCATTGAACCTATAAAGATTTGTTCATTCTCAAATTCCTTCAATAGTTTAATTTTCTTTGCACAATAATCCCCATCTAAAATATTGACAAACAAAACATTTGAATCTTTATATTTTTTAAGATACCCCATTTGTGCCATTACGAAATGATAAACTTCTCTTAATGCTCTCATCTGACCACCTCCTGAGCCACATATCATTTTGAGATTATAGTAAATTGTTTTTTCATTGTTCAATTGATAACCATCAAAGTTTTCAGTCCATTCAAGGATATTCATTTTTTTCTTTACATCCTCTAACTTACTAGTTTTTAAATTAATTCGCTTATTTGTTTTATTTACCTTTGTTTTAGTTATTTTTTCAATAAGACTTATTTGATATTTTTCACATTCATTATGTTTTCCATTTATATACCAAGACTGAGATTTTCTCCACTCTTTAGTTTGATTAATACTTGGTTTAACCATTTATATATTGTGAAAAAACACGGCGGTAGCCCTTAAAAAACCCTAACCCATCTTCCCATCGTTAAAACATAATCTATTTTATACACTCTATCATACAATATCCATATGGAACACAATCTATTCCATTATCTAAAATAAATCTCTTATCATCAAAGGCTCCTAATGCCTTTTTATTTACTTCTTCACTATATATGTTATGTTTATAACTTCTTATTGTATTCATTTTCCTATATTCTTCTTTCTTATTCATCAAACAATTATAATAATTTCTAAAAGTTATTGATTTCTTTATTACATATTTCTTTATTCCCTTTAACCTCTTATCAATCTGTTCACCATACTTATAAGCATATGCCTTTGCTCTCAATCCAATAAACTCACTCATTACTTTTCCACCCAACTCATCCTTAAACTTACCAATAACCTTTTCATTCTTTTTTGGAAAATAACTCACTCTTCTTGCTGAAATTACTTGTATCATATACTCCAATATTTTTCTTCATATCTTCATAAACATCATCAGTTTTTATATCTAGGATAAAACTATCAGTGTCCATATACAACAATGAAACATTTTCGCCATACTCTTTCTTTAAGTCATTATACAAATAATCATACATCAATATCTTTGATAAATCAAGAACTGCTGTTCCAATATAAATTGGTTTATCCATTACAATACTTTCCTTTTTCATATGAATTGCAGAAAAGTTCTCTGAAAAAACCTCTTCTCTCAAAACTTGGTTTATTTATCAATCTCGAAGCTTCTTTCCAAGATGTTGCGAATCTAATGTTTTGCCTGTTTCTAACATTTTCCATAGTCTTTCCAAATACAGCATTATTCATTAATTTATAAAAGTCCCCTTCAAATTTTACTTTTGTATTTGCTCTCATATCTGTATTAAATTGAATATACTTTTTCACCCAAGGACTTTGTTTAAATTTTAAAACTCTATGAATTTTAGCTACTCTCAATCCTTCTCTCAAAAACTGTTTTAAGCTTCTCTGATGTAAAACATATCCCTCTTTATCATAGAATGTTGTTAATAACTTTTCTGTTGATTTGCCTTTAATATTAAAACTTTTATGATAATCACTTAACCATTCTTTCTTTGGAGTTTCTTTCTCACATGCAAAAGGAAGATCTTTATGCTTATTATGAAGATCACTCGGGTACCTCAAATCAACTTCAAAATAATAACCTTCTTCTTCGTCATTCAATTCCTCTTGAGAAGAAATAACAATATTCATCAAAGCCTTTTCATAATCCTTTTCTTCCACCCACTCTAATTTACCATAAGGCAGAGATTGAGACATTGCCCATCCATACAAATTATTAGCATCAAAATACATCAAATAATTACTATCTTTTTCACTATCATAATTTGGAAGATATTTATTATTTGCTTTAGCATATCTTTTTGAACATACTTGTGATATTCCACCTCTCTTGGACTTCTCAATCATCAAAAGCATATCCACATCACTGATTAAATCTATATCTTGTTTTGTCATTTTCAACATTGCACTCCAAGCTAAACCAGGAGCTGTGAAATAGTGGGCAGGATCTAATCCATAACAATTTTTATTATGACAGAGTGATCTAAAAGCTTCAAACACATCAGCTAACAATAAAACATCTGTTTTTAGATATAAATCGTGATATTCTCCAAGGTTCTTTATCTTAAATATTTTCCATATTTCTTGTGCGTGTTTATATTCCTTATCACTTATCTCTTCTTCATAAAGGTTATTATAGAAACTTTCTTTTGAAGGAAGTTGTGTTTCTTTAAATCTCATAAATGAATCCATATAATCATAAGGATAAATTCCCTTACTTGTAAGAATTTTCTCTTTACTTTGAATTTCATTCCTTGTTTGAATTTCCTCTCTCGTAAGAATTCCTTCTTTAATCAGAATTTCATCTTTAATCTGAATTTCCTCTTTAGTTCGAATTTTCTTTATAATTAGAATTTCATCTTCAGTTAGAATTTCTTCATTAATTAGAGTTTCCTCTTTACTTTGAATTCTCTCTTTAATCTGAATTTCCTCTTTAGTGAGAATTTCCTCTTTTGGAAAGAATGAATTAAGATTTGGAAAAGAGTCCGTGGAGCTTAGATTTGATGCGAGGTAGGCTAGTGGTGTTCCCATAAACTTGTAAGAATCTAAAAACCTAATACGAGTTAAAGGTTTTGTGAATATCATTTTTGAAAATGAAATATACTTTTGACTTGTGTTTGTTATGGCAGAAATATTCCCTGGTGTTTTTGAAAGTTCATTTATAAATAGATGTGTATCATAGTTGGCGCTGTTGTGAAGAAAGACTGGAATAAAAGAAGGTAATTTATAATTAAGATTACAACAGGGAATGAGCGGGACCTCTATATTTACCAGTAAGATGACAATGGTCTCTAACTTTAGACTCCTTAATTTCCCCTCACAAATATGACAGATATTGTTCATTCTAAATTCTAATTTTTCTTCTTTGGTTAATTTCATCGGTTCATTTGTTTCTTTCATTAATTTAGTGAGTCTTATACAATCCTTTTCTAATCGTTTTACAAACTCTTGTGAAGCATTTTTTCCACGATAATGTTCAAGTTTGTTATACTTTTCTCCAACAGATGATTTGATATAATAACAGAAACCACAAGGAATATGTTTTTGATATTTATTTGTATATGGTTCTTTTAGATTAGGAGAAGCAGTATTTATCTTTTTAAGGATACATTCAAAATCAGCGTATATCACAAATGGGTGCATGATAGATTTATTATAATCTTCAAAATAAATCTTTTCACCAGGTTTAGGCATTGTAATTACAGCTGATTTATGATTACTACAATATTTTGAATGTTGTTCTAATCGTTCTTTTGTATGAAATGAATTAAGACATCGCTTACAAAGGATATATTTTGTTTGCTGTTCTGAATACCTGAGAAGAGATTAATCTTGATAAATTATTGATGTATGTGTAATGTGAATTCTTTCCAACACTAAAATATAAAAGGTCAATGTGTGTTTCTTCATTTTTATAGTTGTTTGAAATTTTTAATATTTGAACTTTGTTTGTATCCGTTAATCCATATACATTAATAGAAAGATTATTCTTTTTCTCAAATTTAGGAATATCTGTTAGTGGCATTGGGAATTTAAAATCTTTAATGTCCAAGGTATTCTCATATTTCATATATTGTTTTACTCTTTCTGAATTACATTTTGGTGGATGTAAGTGAGCAAGAACAGACCAGAGAAAACATTTATTATCATTGTTCTTAATATTAACAACTGCCTTCTTTAGTTTTATTTCTTTTGGTAATTCAATATAAGAAGAAGCTTTAAGAGGGTTTGATTTTAGAATGTGTATATCTAAAAAGATGATTTTTTTAATATTGAATCCACTTCCTACCACTGTATTATCAACATCCTCCTCTTGTCTTGATAGTTCTTCATAAACCCCACTATTCAAAAAATCTTGAAATGATGTTATAAAATGAAGATCTGTTCTCATATAAGGAGTTTGTTCTTCATCTTGTCTTTTCATATTCATTTTCACTCCCATATAAAACTTTAAAGTTTTCATTTCTTTTAATGTCTTTTTAATAAATTTTTCAACATCGGGTTTCACTATTTCAATTGATTCAGCTATTGATGATGGACCGGGTTCTCCAAATTGAAAAATCCTTATTTTTATATGCCCTTTAAATGCCCCATCAGTGTTTTCAATATAATAGTCTCCCTTTACTTTAAACTCATTTTTCTTATGTTTTTGTGATTGAAGATGTTGATTATAACTACTCTTCAAAACATCCTTTGAACAGATATCACAATGTTTTCTTTCCAACTCAAGAGGAGATATTTGATGAAATAGATTAAATGTGTGTTTGTTGGTTCGGAGGTGTTTTCTATAATGTTTATATTCGTGATTACAAACATCGCAGTACGTTGTATTCACCATATTTATAGAATAAAACTTTGCTTAAACTAAAATTTTCTTGATGAAAATTTCGTTTAATTTATAGGTGAATCTGTGCTTAAAAACATTTTATCCTCCAACTTTTTCACTTAATAAATACAATGTTTCAAGACACAAAAGACAAGTTTCAATCAATCTCTTCATCTGTTAAAGATACTGAGAAATATGTCAAGGATGTAAAATTGAACAAAGATAAATATAACAACTATTGGATAAAAACTATTATGGTAAATAATATGAGTTCTTCAATTTCCTTCAGTGGAAGGGCTTTTAGTATACCTGGTAGAACATCAATTAAAGTATCTCTAACAAAAGTTTCTCCTCTCCTTCTAGTAATATATTCAAAACTAGAAAAAGCAATGAAACAAGAAAAAGTATCAAAGAACAAAAACCTTATGGATGAAGCTTTAGAAAGAAAAGATAAGACCATCTGTAATATGCAAGGAGAAATTTGTATTTTTTTCAACAACCCTAAAGATGTAAATCTTGATGAAATAAAGGATGTTAATATATCAGGTGAAATGACATTTCGTTCAATAGTAGTTAACGATAATTTTAAAATTACCTTTAATATAAAAAATGTTGTCGTTGAATCTGATAATGAAAAAAAGTATATCGATATCGATGGTAATATACAACTGAAAGTATAGATGAATTTCAGTTTAAGTAAAGTTTTACTTTATAAATATGCTAGACTTTCCTGATTCTCCATATGACAAATTTGAGAATTGTCCTGCGTGTGAAAGACGGGGATTAAACACAGAGTCAAAAGCCTATAAACAATGTATATTCTGTGATTATCTTCTAATTAATGATAATAAAAAATATAAAAAGGAAAATAATTCTTTTAGATTTACACCAAAAATGAATTACTTTACAAGATTGATTAGAGAAATGAATGTAAAGTATGAGGATGATAACACACCTTTCCTTACAAGGGAAGAAACTGAACGTATAAGAGAAATGTTCAAAGGATTGTTGTTGTATATTATTCATGGATGTAATTTTCAGGGAAATATCAACACAAGATATTGTATAAATAAAATAATGGATTATCTTGAAATTAATCCTGAACTTAGGATAAAATATAGAGTTTCTAAAAAAGCCAATAATAAATTAAATAACCTGTTTTTCAAATATATAAATGAATGATTTTTTACCTATTTGGGAAAAATAAGATAAAATTTAACAACCATAAAAATCTCCCAAATTCATTAAGATGTCTCATAGTTGGTTCAAGTGGATGTGGAAAAACCTGCTTACTTTTAAAAATGCTCCTCACTCCCAACTTTTTAGATTATGATAATTTAATAATTTTCACAAAGTCGAGTTTTCAACCAGAGTATCAACTACTCTCACAAGGTTTTAATGCTGGTCTTCAAAAAGAAGATATAATAGGTTTATTTAAACGTCAAAAAAACCTAAATGATTATAACATTGAAGATATAATTCAACTATTTTGTGATACACAGAGATGTAAAAAGAAATCAAATCTTATAATTTGTATTCTTAGTGATAATACGGATGATATACCGTCTCAAGATTGGGATAAATCAAGAAAGAACCTCGTTATCTTTGATGATTGTGTTAATGAGAGAAACCAAACGGTAATGGACAGCTACTACACAAGAGGGAGACATTCTTCTTGTAATTGTATTTATCTTAGTCAATCGTACTTTCAACTTCCTCGTCGTTCCATCAGAAACAATGCTAATACTTTTATTTTATTCAAGTTAAATTCAATAGATATCAATAATTTTTGGAGAGATAATTGTTCTACATTATGTAGTAAAAAGAAATTTGAGGATTATATGAAGCACACGACTGAAAAATATAAATATATTGTTGTGAAACAAGATGAGATATTAAGGGATATATTTTTTGTTTTATAAACAATTACATATATAAATGACAACTATTATTATAAATCTTGTGGGTAAATCTGCTTCTGGAAAAAACTTTCATAAATCAAGGTTCTTGTGTAGTACAAATGAGAATATTGTAAATTTACTTAAAAACACCCCGTGATACGCATTGTATCAACAACAACTAGAGCAATAAGACCTGGAGAAGTAAAAGGTGAAGATTATCACTATATTTCAGTGGAGGAACATATGCGATTGAGGAATGAAGGACAAATATTTGAGGAGGTTTCTCTTGGTACAACAAAATATTCACATTGTAAGAGTGAGTTAAAGAAACTAAAATCTGGTGGTGTTGGGATATTAGAAAGTAATCCAGAAGGAATGAGACAAATTATTAAATATCTGAGCGGAGTGAAGATTTTATCATTCGGTTTTGATGTTGATGAAGAAACTCAACACAAACGTATGAAAAGCAGAGATGCAAGGATTAGTGAAGAAGAAATTACAACTCGCATTAATGTTAATAAAGAATTTGATGAAATATTTAAAGAAAAGGATTTATTTGAACACATCTACTTGAATGATGAAGAAAAGGAAAATTTCCCTGTTGATCTTTACAATTCATTAAATGATATTTTACAATAAATAAATGGATACAAAAGAAAGAGCAAGAAGATTTAAGGAACATCAAGAGTTGGTTTCAAAAGTTGTAAAACAACAGGAAGACATAAAGAAGAAACGCAGACAGAAACTAACGGGCGAAGAAGCATTTGAAAAAAACAAGAGAAATTTTTAAACCACTTTTAAAAACTTCCCAAGAAAAATGAAAGATGTTTCCACAGTTCCCACAGTAGAATATACTCCTAGAAAGCTTCAAATGTTAAAAGATTTTAGTCAAATGACGGAGGAAGAATTAGAGCATATTGGAGAATTAGAACATATGATGAAGGTTTATTTCAACAACTGGAAGAGATTAATCAACCCCTGATTATATTGTGAATGCTGTTCAAAACAATGAATATTCAGCGGATTCAAAAACCAAAGCAGGACTCATTCCAACAGAACAACCAGCAATATTTCATCTTGTTCAAGAAAAGGTATTGATATTTAATGATGAATTAAGGTTCTTAAGTTCTGCTCAACCCCTGTTAAACTAACTCCGAGATTAATGTTTCTTCTCACAAAAGATGGAAGACAAGGTTCAACTGTGAGGGATGAATCAAAGTATATTGATAAACCATTGGATATGGAAAATAATGATGATAGAGTATATATTGATTTGCTGAACACTCTAAATTATAAGGTTATTCTTTCTGGTAAAAGTAGGAAGAATGAGAAGGAGAAACACATTATTCAGGCTTTAAGTATCCTTGGTTCAGGTATTAGTTTTCTTCCAAATGACCCATCGCAATTAGTTAATAGACTGTTATTGTTGTTCGGCAGTAAGAAGGCTGGAAATAACAATTGTTTTAATGAAGCATCAGCCATTTTAGACCAGTTGATGAACATGAAAATAATTAATAAATCTCAATATAAAGACATTTTATCTCATATTAAATAAGATGAGAAGCACAATCCTGAGTTTTAATTTCACAACAAGCGACCACACATCTTCATTCCCATACCCACTACAACTTGACACAACAAAAGAATATGAGGCATCTTTATTGTCCATGGAGACTTATAATACCTTATTTAATATAACCGAGAAAAATGACAAGTTTAGTTATAATCCGGGAAGTGGATACAAAACGATAACAGTCTCACCCGGAGCATACGAGATTTCTCAAATATCTTCCGAAATTGCTCGTCTTATGAAAGAACAGGGTGATGAACCAAAAAATATTGTTATAAACATTCAAAAACATACTTCAAAATCAACGATTAAAGTTAAAAATAACTACAAGGTTGATTTCACAATTGATAATTCATTTAGAGAGTTATTAGGTTTCTCCTCAAAAAAGATTGAAACTAATGGGACGTTTTACAGTGATAATGTCATTCAAATATCCTCAGGAATAAATTCGGTGTTAATTCACTGTGATTTGATTGATGGTGCTTATAATGATGGATTAAAAACAAATACAATATTTTCATTCAGCGCATACTCAACCCCAATAGGTTATAAATTCAATATGGAGCCTAAAAATTTGGTTTATCTACCTGTGTCAGGAAAAACCATACACAGAGTAAATTTTAGGATAACCGACCAAGATAATCGTGTGATTTCTTTTAATGTAGAAGTTATATCCATCAGAATTCACCTACGTGAAGTTTTTCAATAAATAAATACGATGGTTATTGTGAGGAAGCACGAGTTGGGAAAATATAAAATAATTACAGGGGATGGGATGTTCCTTTCCCCGTACTACAAGGGTGAAGGTATGTATCTTGGTAGAGGATACTATAAACCTAAGAGACAAAGGGGTGTTGGACATCAATTTAGAGGAGATGGGATAATTGATACTCTCATGGGTATTGGTTCAACTATTCTTAAACATAAAGACCTAATTGGTTCAACTGCTTCTGCTGTGGGAAATGTAGCAGGTGCTGTAAAGAGTATAAAAGATGCTCAGAAAGAATCTCATAAATTACAAGCAATAAAAGAAATTAAGAAAGGTAAAACTCAGTTGTCCACCCAAGAACGACAGAAAATAATTCAAATACTTGGATCAGGGTTTCAAAAGTTTTAACATCTTTTTTCCTAAATAAATACAAGTATGGAAGCAATTGATAGTATCTATGATTTGGATGATACTATTATTATCTCAAACTCCACTAAAAAAGAAGATTACTTCAAGGTAAATGCAATAACTGGAACAGACTGGAATACAAATGGTACAAAAAGTTTTGAAATAAATAATCAACAAACCTATTTGAATCTCTCCGAAAGTTTCTTGTTGTGTAAATTTAAATTCACTAAGGCTGGGAATAACACAAACGCTACACTTGTAAATGATTTCTTCTGGAAAATGTTTGATAGTGTGCGTTTGTATATTGGAACACAAGAAGTTGAAGCGGTTGATTATGTCTCTGCTGTATCTGAAATGATGAAATTTACACTCTATACATTCAGTGATAGAATGGGAAAGGGGTCTGTCGAAGGTTTTATTCCTGATATGTCAACGGGAACAAACACAGACCCTGGATATATTCAAAGGAAAGGAATGTATAATGATGATACAAAAGCAGAAAATAGTTTTACTGTGGCAGTTTCTCTTAAAGGTATATTTGGATTTTGTGATTATGATAAAGTTCTGTATGGTCTTAAAATTAGATTTCAACTACAAAGGAATGATAATGAAAATAGATTGCTTTTTGGTGTTGGTAATGCTTTTGGTGATCAGAATAAATTTGTAATTGAGGAGATGAGTTGGTATATCAGTGAATATACTCCTAATCTTAAAACAGAAGAGATGTTGAATCGAAGACTTAACTCAAAGAAACCACTCAGTGTATCATACCTCAAAAGAAGATGTCAACACGTTAAACTCAATCAAACTACTTACACGTGGAATTTGGGTGTTCTGGAAGGAAAGCCACGATATCTGTGGATGATTTTTAAAAAGCCAGATGGTGATACTGCGACTGATAAGAATAATGCATTGAGTGATAATGCTAAGGTGAAACAACTTCGCGTTTCTCTAGATGGAACATTTTATCCACGAGATAGATTGGAAATTAATTGGGAAAAAAATGATTTTGCTGAAGCATACAAGTCTTACCAAAAGGTGTGTGAAAGTAATGGAAATAAAGAACCTATTTTGGATATGACAGCATTTAAAAGTTTGTATACAATCTATACGTTTGACCTGAGCGCTCAAAAAGAAACTATAAAGTCTAATCGAGTGGATACTTCCCTATACATTGAAAGAGGAGAGAGTGAAGAAGTTGATACATATTGTTTGCTTTTGGAAGAAACAGAATTGCAGATTAATACAGATAATGGTGTGATGATTAGTCTCACATAATTTTTTGTTAAATAAATGAGTGGCAAAGTACCAACTGGGGTATATGTTAATCAAATCAATCTTCATAAACTATCATCTTGTGTTCAAAATCAAAAGCCTTGTACGATTAACGTTAATACAATTCAGAGAAAAGGAGCAGTAAGAATTGATGTTTTGCTCACAAGAGAACAGGTTAAAATCTTGAATGACACTGGCTCACTTAAAATTAAAATGACAAAACCAATGTTGAAAAAATATTCAATAAGAGAGAGGAGTGGAGGATTTCTCCCATTTCTAATTCCTTTATTTGCTGGTTTAAGTGCGGTTGGAGCATTGACGGGTGGTATTTCAACAGCGGTCAAAACTGCCAACGAAAGGAAGGCTCAACTCCAGGCTCAAAAAGAATTGGAAAGACATAACAAAGAGTTGGAGAAACAAATTAGTGGAAGTGGTGTAATTGTAGATTTTGCTGAAAAACTTGAAGGTCTGCCTGATAAAGCGAGATTGTTAGTTGGAGATATGCTTTCTTCTATAGCACAAGCAGGTGTAAAATTAACGAAAAGAGGTAATGGATTATATCTTTCTAATAAATAAATGAGCATTGATGAGTGGTTGAAAGAATTTGGAAAGAATACAACATCAAATTTACAACTTGCCAAATATTGTAAGAAATTAAAAATTCATAATGTGGTTATTTGTATGAGAGATGAATTAACAAATGTGTCGAAACATACAAAGAATATTATTATGAACTTAGAAGATAATGATGGGAACGGTTCTCATTGGGTTTGTATTTTTAATAGTCAAGACAAATATTATTTTGATAGTTTTGGTCTTCCACCACCTGTTGAAGTCATAAAATTCTTACAGAATGGTGTTTATCAAACATTTCAAGTCCAAGAATTAAATTCCAAGTGTTGTGGTCAATTATGTCTATATGTGTTATTTCAACTCAACAAAAATAAAAATTTTATGATATTATTTTTAATCTAATATAAATGACTTATGTTGGTAAAGATGGTTCTATCTTTGGTGTATCTCAAGAACTGGATATTGATTTATCAAATTATTACACAAAGGCACAGGCTGAACGACATAAATATAATATAAACAAAAATATTAACATGAAAAATGCTTATAAATTAAAAAATTATCCAAGCCCGACTGACGCGAATGACTTGGTGAGATTAAGCGATTTATCACAATATATATACTTAAATAAAACGGCTGTGTATTCTAAAGATACAGAAGTGTTGATATTATCTCCAGGTCATACAGAATTCACAGTTCGAATTAAAATAAATTTTTATAAAGAAGGGCGTATCGTTTGTATGAGAATAGAACAATGGGGGTGTGATATGAATGATTTAGGGTATAATTGGTCATTTAAAATTAACCTCGAAGACCTGGAACAATTAAATCAGTCTCGTAAGGAAGAATATTATCCACTTGGTATCGAGAATGAGTTTTGTGGAGCCACGATTAGTAAACAACAAATAAAAGAATTTAATAAGGGTAAATATAATAATGGTTTTGCCCTTGTTTATCTCATGAAAACAGAAAAAACAGGATTATATATAATAAGTAAGGAAATACAAAATGATTTAACTATGGGAAGATGGGGAGGTGTTTCGTGCCATAATATTATTCTAACATATATTTCTAATACATAAATGACAGCAAGAAGGCTTCAAGAAAATTATCATTTCTGTGTTCAAGCATACCTTCAAGAAAAGGGTATTCGGTATTTTAATAAATATGTTCTACAACATAAGAATGAGGTATTTTCAATAAAAGATTGGCATTATGCTGATGTTGATAAACCGACAACTTTAGATTTAATTAGAATGTTAAATAATGAAAAAATTATAAGGTTAAGAAAAGGTAAGGCTCTTTTAGAAATTCAAAAGAAATTTTATTGGTTTCCTGTTGTAAAAAAAAATTATTTTGGATACAGGAATAACAAGAAATCCTGATGAATATATGTATAATATTCTATGGGGTGTAAACAATTCAAGTATAGTAAGGGATGAGGAAGGAGTTGAAGAAGAGAGGGAAGAGGAGGAAAAGGAGAAGGAGGAGAGAGAGAAGGAGGAAAGAGAGGAGAGAGAGAAGGAGGAAAGAGAGAATAGAGAGAGGGAGGAAAGAGAGAAGAGAGAGAGGGAGAAGAAAGAGAAGGAGGAAAAGGAGAAGAGAGAGAAGGAGGAAAGAGAGAAGAAAGAGAAGGAGGAAAAAGAGAAGAGAGAGAGGGAGGAAAGAGAGAGAATGAATAAATATCAAAATATGGAAACCAGTGAGATTCAAAAAAGAATAGAGGTATTAAAGAAAATAACTTATCTCACCAGGAAGGAATACAAAGAATTAATAAGTCTATTTGCAATACTTTCGACAAGACTATTGACATCGAGAAGACATGTTTTTTAATTCAAGTTTTTCATTTTTTTTTTTTCTTAAATAAATGGAGGAGAGAGTGAAGGCATTTCTAAGGATTCTTTATGTTTTAAAAATTAAGATTCAAATGTGCATGTTGGAAACTAAAAAGGTTTTTGCACTCTGCAGGAATTTTTCTCATAAATAAATGAGTTATTGTCTCAAATGTAAAAAGAAAACTAATACTAAAAATATTTCATATATTAAAAGTAAAAATAACAGGGTTATACAAAAAGGTATATGTTCGGTGTGTGGTTCAAAAAAAATCAATTTATCTCCAAACACAAACTCGGAGGAGATATACAAAAGTTTTTATCAGGAAGTAAATTTACAACTACTGGAATACCAGGGGAATTACATCTTCCAGGTTATTCTTTCTGTGGTCCAGGCACAAACTTGGATAAAAGATTAGATGAGGCAGACAATCCTAAATCCTGGAGTAAACCAATCAATAGAGTTGATGAAGTGTGCATGAGACACGATATTGATTATGGGAATACCACAACGTTGGAAGAAAAGCATGAAGCCGATAGAGAAATGTTGTATAATTTGTCTCTGATACAAAATCCAACCTTGAGAGAAAAAGTTGATAGGTTCATCGTGAAGAAGATGATTAGTGCTAAATTGAAACTTGGACTTGGAAATTCAAAAAACTTATAGGCTCTAATGATGCCATTAAGACTGAAGAGCCATTAGCTGATGAATTACATAAACCAATATTCACAAAGTTTCAGAGAAGGAAAGTTTATTCCAAGGAAGTTGATTATATCTGGTCTGCTGATTTGATTGAACTCAATAATGATAAGGGGTACAAGTATGCTTTAACCGTTATTGATTTGAGGAGTAGATATGCGTAGGTTGTCCCTTTAAAAAACAAAACAGGTAATACTCTTATGTTAGCTTTTCAACAGATATTTAATAAAAGTAAGAGAAAACCTAAGAAATTGTGGACTGATGAGGGTAGAGAGTTTTATAACAAGACATTTATGAATTTTCTAAAAAATAACAGTATTACATTATACAGTACCTTTAATGAGGGAAGGCAGTTGTTGTTGAACGTTTTAATCGTACCTTAAAAGAGAGACTATATAAAAAATTCACACAACTCGGTTCACAACAATGGTCATCTTTTATTCAGGATATTGTGGATAAGTATAATGACACGATTCACACATCAACGAATATGAAGCCATCAGAAACATTTACAAAATTAAAATATGAAAAAGAGATTAATGTCAGAAAACCTAAGTTCAAAGTTGGTGATATCGTAAGAATATATAGGTGGAAATCTCATTTTGAAAAGGGTTTTACTGAACGATGGACGAAAAAAACTTTTTAAAATTGTTGATGTAATAGATACAGTTCCTTGGACTTATAAAATATATGATTTGGAAGGGGAAGAGATTTTAGGTTCATTTTATTCACAGGAATTACAAAAGACAAAACTAAGCAGATAATACACCTTTGTGGACACTAGAGGGACAAGTCCGAGGTGTATTACAGTATATAATGTGTGTCAAGGGGGACGTTCTTAGATCTGTGAACCCCAAACACAGAATCCTCAACTGAATAGTCAAGGTTTAACTTTTGTTTGTGTGTGTGTGTGTGTGTGTGTGTGTGTGTGTGTGTGTGTGTGTGTGTGTGTGTGTGTGTAATGGGAGCAATAGGTTGGCGCTTCACTCCCTCCTACTATACACCGTTGTGGACACTCGAGGGCCAAGTCCGAGGTGTATAACAGTATATAATGTGTGTCAAGGGGGACGTTCTTAGATCTGTGAACCCCAAACACAGAATCCTCAACTGAATAGTCAAGGCTTAACTTTTGTTTGTTGATGTGTATGTGTGTGTGTGTCCCAACCCTCACATTCAAAATCTCAACCCCAACCCTCACATTCAAAATCTCAACCCCAACTCAATCCTCACCCAACACAGTCTTTTTCAAAATGAGATTTCCACCTATATATATATTTTACGTTTTTTTTTTTTTTCTCTTCTTCCAATTCTGTCTTTTAAGGCTTTCAGGTTTGATGACGTAGAAAGGGGGAGTAAGCCTGCACTTTCTTCCTAGAACTTTCTTGATCTTGCTCCCATCAAGCACCATCCGACAAAGAACTACATCGATAGGTTTAGATCCCAAAGAGTGATAGCAACTCCAAAAGTCTCCAAAATATAAATAAATAAAATAATAATAATAATAAATAAATAAATAAATAAATAAAAGCCCCCAAAAAAGTTTCAAGTGTCCAACATAAACCCAACTTTCCAAGTCTTCAAGGTATAACCACATTCCCGTTGAGTTTCCAAGATATGTATCACATTGTGAGTTATCAATCCAGAACCCACATTTCAAGTATTCAAAGTAAAACCAACTTACAAAGTCTCTTAAGGATAACTCATTTACTGATTTTTTCAAAATTTGTGAGTCTCCAAGGTAGGCCCCATATTTAGAACCATCTTGGCAGAACCCTTTTCCTGAGTCTCCAAGGTAGTTATTTAAACCATCAAGGCAGAACTCATTTACTGATTTTTTCAAAATTTGTGAGTCTCCAAGGTAGGCCCCATATTTAGAACCATCTTGGCAGAACCCTTTTCCTGAGTCTCCAAGGTAGTTATTTAAACCATCAAGGCAGAACTCATTTCTTGATTTTTTTCAAAATTTGTGAGTCTCCAAGGTAAAACTTGTATTCTGGCTCATCAAGGTATAACTTGTTCAGTGGGTATTGTCTTGATAACTCACAATGAGTACTATTGCTGTAAAACTCTTTTTCAGGATTTTGCTGGTCTCCAAGGTATAACTCTTTGGTTGGGTCATCAAGGACAAACTCGTTCTGTGGGTCTTGGTCGCTCATAAGGTCTTCAACCAAGCCAACAATTTCGCCCCAAGTTGTAGCAAAAGCAGTATTTTCATTTCGTATTTCAGACACAATTTCCTGTGAGAGAAAATAATAATGTATTAATTAAGTTATTTAATTATTAAATGAGTATGCTTCAATCAAAGTTTGAAAATAGGAAAATAAAAAATCTTACCTCAATAGATAAGAGGTTTGAATCCAGTTCATCAACTTGAAGGTTTAGTTCCATAGAAGACAGAGAGTTCCAAGGAACACCAAAGTCATCCAACTCAAGGTCTTCAACCAAGCCAACAATTTCCCCCCAAGTTGTAGCAAAAGCAGTATTTTCATTTCGTATTTCAGACACAATTTCCTGTGAGAGAAAATAATAATGTATTAATTAAGTTATTTAATTATTAAATGAGTATGCTTCAATCAAAGTTTGAAAATAGGAAAATAAAAAATCTTACCTCAATAGATAAGAGGTTTGAATCCAGTTCATCAACTTGAAGGTTTAGTTCCATAGAAGACAGAGAGTTCGAGACAAGCACACAAAACACCATTGCCAGCAAAAACAAATGTTTAAAATGGAGCCTGGGTTTGAAGCTTTTATAGAGAAAGACTGGTGGGTGTGGTTTCCTTTGGAAATTCCCTGGGCAAGCCTAGGCAAGCCTTCATTGGGAAATTTTTCAAAACCATAACATCCTGTAATTTTCTAGTGATTTCTTTGTGAGTCAGAGATGAACTGGAAATGATGTAAGAGTGGGCGGGGCTTAGCAAAAGTAGGCGGAGCTTAGGAAAAGTGGGCGTGGCTTAGAAAAAATACCTTATGAAAAGTGGGCGGAGCTTAGCAAAAGTGGGCGGGGCTTAGGAAAAGTGGGCGTGGCTTAGAAAAAATACCTCATGAAAAGTGGGCGGAGCTTAGCAAAAGTGGGCGGGGCTTAGGAAAAGTGGGCGTGGCTTAGGAAAAATACCTTATGAAAAGTGGGCGGAGCTTAGCAAAAGTGGGCGGGGCTTAGCAAAAGTGGGCGGGGCTTATTGAATACCTTGTGGAAAGTGGGCGGGGCTTAACAAAAGTGGGCGGGGCTTAAAGAAAAGTGGGCGGGGCTTAACAAAAAATAACCTGTGGCTCAGGAGGTGGTCAAACAAGAGCATTAAGAGAAGTTTATCATTTCGTAATGGCACAAAAGGGGTATCTTAAAAAATATAAAGATTCAAATGTTTTGTTTGTCAATATTTTAGATGGGGATTATTGTGCAAAGAAAATTAAACTATTGAAGGAATTTGAGAATGAACAAATCTTTATAGGTTCAATGAGTGAGCTGTTCAATTCAATGAGGTTCAACCTCCAAGTTAAAAGGGGAGACAAATAAATATACCTTGGGATAAAAAGGGGATTTATTTTTAGGGAAAAAAAATATGAATCGCTGAAAAATCCCCCATTCATTTACATGGGGAAAAGTGAGCCAGAATCAGTATTCTTACCCTACTGATATTAAAACTTTTTCTCGAAGTGATTTTCCCGGTCTTTTTTTGACCACGTGATTGTTTTTTTGTTTTTTTTTCACCGGAAGTGATCTTCAAACTTTTCTGGAAGTGATTTTTTTCCTTTTTTTGTTAACCAGAAGTGATTTTTACTTTTTCGTTGACCAGAAGTGATTATTCGTTTCTTTTTTTTCACCGGAAGTGATTTTCAAACTTTTCTGGAAGTGCTTTTTTCATTTTTTTTGTTGACAAGAAGTGATTATTTACCATTTTTTTGAAACGGAATTAATTTTAAATCTTTTTCGGAAGTAATTTTTTTTCCTATTTTTGTTGAACAGAAGTGACTATTTTTTGTTGTTTTTTTTCACGAGAAGTGATTTTAAAAGTTCTCCTGCAAGTGATTTTTTTCCCCTTTTTTGTTAAGTGGAAGTGATTATTTTTCACTAGAATTGATTTTGAAACATTTTCTGGAAGTGATTTTTTTTTCCTTTTTTTTGTTGACCAGAAGTGATTATTTTTCATTTTTTTTCAACAGAAATGATTTTAAAACTTTTTCTGGAAGTGACGTTTTTTTCCTTTTTTTGTTGAGCAGTAGTGATTATTCTTCATTTGTTTTTTTTCACCGGAATTGATTTTGAAACATTTTCTGGAAGTGAATATTTTCCTATTTTTGTTGACAAGAAGTGATTATTTTTCATTATGTTTTTCACCGGAAATGATTTTAAAACTTTTTCTCAAAGTGATTTTTCCCTGTCTTTTTTTTTGACCACGTGATTGTTTTTCTTGTTTTTTTTTCACCGGAAGTGATTTTTTTTCCTGTTTTTGTTGACCAGGCGTGATTATTTTTCATGTTTTTTTTTCACCAGAATTGATTTTGAAACATTTTCTGTAAGTAATGTTTTTTTCCTATTTTTGTTGACCAGACGTGATTACTTTTCATGTTTTTTTCACCGGAAGTGATTTTCCAACTATTTCTGGAAGTGATATTTTCCTTGTTTTTGTTGACCAGAAGTGATTATTTCTTTCTTTTTTTTTCACCTGAAGTGATTTTTTCCTATTTTTGTTGACCAGAAGTGATTATTTTTTTCTAATTTTTTCACCGGAAGTGACTTTAAAACTTTTTCTGGAAGTGATTTTTCTTCCGATTTTTGTTGAACAGAAGTGATTATTTTTCACCGGAATTGATTTTGAAACATTTTCTGGAAGTGATTTGTTTCCTATTTTTGTTGACCAGAAGTGTTTATTCTTCATTTGTTTTTTTTTCACCAGAAGTGATTTTCAAACTTTTCTGGAAGTGATTTTTTTCCTTGTTTTTGTTGAGCAGAAGTGATTATAACTTTATTTTTTTACCACCTGGAGTGATTTTTTCCTATTTTTGTTGCGAGAAGTGATTATTTTTTATAACTTTTTTCAACGTAAGTGACTTTAAAACGTTTTCTGGAAGTGATGTTTTTCCGATTTTTGTTGAACAGAAGTGATTATTTTTCACCGGAATTGATTTTGAAACATTTTTTGGAAGTGATTTTTTTCGTTTTTTTGTTGACAAGAAGTGATTATTTTTCACCAGAATTGATTTTGAAACATTTTCTGGAAGTGATTTTTTTCCTATTTTGTTGACCAGAAGTGATTATTCTTCATTTGTTTTTTTCACTGGAAGTGATTTTAAAACTTTTTGTGGAAGTGATTTTTTTCCTATTTTTTTGACCAAAAGTGATTATATTTCTTTCTTTTTTCACTAGGATTGATTTTTAAACTTTTTCTAGAGGTGATTTTTTTCCTATTTTTGTTGACCAAAAGTGATTATTTTTCATGTTTTTTTTCACCCGAAGTGATTTTCAAACTATTTCTTGAAGTGAATATTTTCCTATTTTTGTTGACCAGAAGTGATTATTTTTCATTTTCTTTTTCACCAGAAGTGATTTTAAAACTTTTTCTCGAAGTGATTTTCCCTGTCTTTTTTGACCACATGATTGTTTTTCTTATTTTTTTTTCACCGGAAGTGATCTTCAAACTTTTCTGGAAGTGATTTTTTTCCTTTTTTTGTTAACCAGAAGTGATTTTTACTTTTTCGTTGACCAGAAGTGATTATTCGTTTCTTTTTTTCACCGGAAGTGATTTTCAAACTTTTCTGGAAGTGCTTTTTTCATTTTTTTTGTTGACGAGAAGTGATTATTTACCATTTTTTTGAAACGGAATTAATTGTAAATCTTTTTCGGAAGTAATTTTTTTTCCTATTTTTGTTGAACAGAAGTGACTATTTTTTGTTGTTTTTTTTCATGAGAAGTGATTTTAAAAGTTCTCCTGCAAGTTATTTTTTTCCCCTTTTTTGTTGAGTGGAAGTGATTATTTTTCACTGGAATTGATTTTGAAACATTTTCTGGAAGTGATTTTTTTTTCCTTTTTTTGTTGACCAGAAGTGATTATTTTTCATTTTTTTTCACCAGAAATGATTTTAAAACTTTTTCTGGAAGTGATGTTTTTTCCTTTTTTTGTTGAGCAGTAGTGATTATTCTTCATTTGCTTTTTTTCACCGGAATTGATTTTGAAACATTTTCTGGAAGTGATTTCTTTCCTATTTTTGTTGACCAGTCGTGATTATTTTTCATGTTTTTTTTCACCGGAAGTGATTTTAAAACTATTTCTGGAAGTGAATATTTTCCTATTTTTGTTGACCAGAAGTGATTATTTTTCATTATGTTTTTCACCGGAAATGATTTTAAAACTTTTTCTCAAAGTGATTTTTCCCTGTCTTTTTTTGACCACGTGATTGTTTTTCTTTTTTTTTCACCGGAAGTGATTTTCAAACTTTTCTGGAAGTGATTTTTTTCCTTTTTTTGTTGACCAGAAGTGATTTTTACTTTTTCGGTGACCAGAAGTGATTATTCGTTTCTGTTTTTTCACCGGAAGTGATTTTCAAACTTTTCTGGAAGTGCTTTTTTCATTTTTTTTTGTTGACGGAAGTGATTATTTACCATTTTTTTGAACCGGAATTAATTTTAAATCTTTTTCGGAAGTGATTTTTTTCCTATTTTTGTTGAACAGAAGTGACTATTTTTTGTTGGTTTTTTTCACGAGAAGTGATTTTTAAGCTTCTCCTGTAAGTGATTTTTTCCCCTTTTTTGTTGAGTGGAAATGATTATTTTTCACCGGAATTGATTTTGAAACATTTTCTGGAAATAATTTTTTCCTTTTTTTGTTGACCAGACGTGATTATTCTTCATTTGTTTTTTTTCACCAGAAGTGATTTTAAAACTTTTTGTGGAAGTGAATATTTTTCTACTTTTTTTTCACCAGAAATGATTTTAAAACTTTTTCTGGAAGTGATGTTTTTTCATTTTTTGTTGAGCAGAAGTCATTAGTCTTCATTTGTTTTTTTTCCCGGAAGTGATTTTAATACTTTGTCTGGAAGTCATTTTTTTCCTATTTTTGTTGACCAGAAGTTATTATTTTTCTACTTTTTTTCCTGTTTTTTGTTTACCACGTGAGTAGGGTGAATATACTGGTTCTGGCTCACTTTTCCCTATGTAAATGAATGGAGGATTTTCAGCGATTCCCTTTTTTTTTTTTACATAACCCATACAACAAGATAAAGATTTGTTAAAGGTGATTCTAAAGAAATATCTGAAATGTCTAAGCCCCGGGACACTCTTTATCAAATAACCGATGCATATTGTTTAGCTCACTCATTGAACCTATAAAGATTTGTTCATTCTCAAATTCCTTCAATAGTTTAATTTTCTTTGCACAATAATCCCCATCTAAAATATTGACAAACAAAACATTTGAATCTTTATATTTTTTAAGATACCCCTTTTGTGCCATTACAAAATGATAAACTTCTCTTAATGCTCTTGTTTGACCACCTCCTGAGCCACATATCATTTTGAGATTATAGTAAATTGTTTTTTCATTGTTCAATTGATAACCATCAAAGTTTTCAGTCCATTCAAGGATATTCATTTTTTTCTTTACATCCTCTAACTTACTAGTTTTTAAATTGATTCGCTTATTTATTTTATTTACCTTTGTTTTAGTTATTTTTTCAATAAGACTTATTTGATATTTTTCACATTCATTATGTTTTCCATTTATATACCAAGACTGAGATTTTCTCCACTCTTTAGTTTGATTAATACTTGGTTTGACCATTTATATATTGCGAAAAAACGTGGCGGTAGCCCTTAAAAAACCCTAACCCATCTTCCCATCGTTAAAACACAATCTATTTTAAACACTCTATCATACAATATCCATATGGAACACAATCTATTCCATTATCTAAAATAAATCTCTTATCATCAAAGGCTCCTAATGCCTTTTTATTTACTTCTTCACTATATATCTTATGTTTATAACTTCTTATTGTATTCATTTTCCTATATTCTTCTTTCTTATTCATCAAACAATTATAATCATTTCTCAAAGTTATTGATTTCTTTATTACATATTTCTTTATTCCCTTTAACCTCTTATCAATCTGATCACCATACTTATAAGCATATGCCTTTGCTCTCAATCCAATAAACTCACTCATTACTTTTCCACCCAACTCATCCTTAAACTTACCAATAACCTTTTCATTCTTTTTGGAAAATAACTCACTCTTCTTGCTGAAATTACTTGTATCATATACTCCAATATTTTTCTTAATATCTTCATACACATCATCAGTTTTATATCTAGGATAAAACTATCAGTGTCCATATACAACAATGAAACATTTTCACCATACTCTTTCTTTAAGTCATTATACAAATAATCATACATCAATATCTTTGATAAATCAAGAACTGCTGTTCCAATATAAATTGGTTTATCCATTACAATACTTTCCTTTTTCATATGAATTGCAGAAAAGTTCTCTGAAAAAAACCTCTTCTCTCTCAAAATTTGGTTTATTTATCAATCTCGAAGCTTCTTTCCAAGATGTTGCGAATCAAATGTTTTGCCTGTTTCTAACATTTTCCATAGTCTTTCCAAATACAGCATTATTCATTAATTTATAAAAGTCCCCTTCAAATTTTACTTTTGAATTTGCTCTCATATCTGTATTGAATTGAATATACTTTTTCACCCAAGGACTTTGTTTAAATTTTAAAACTCTATGAATTTTAACTACTCTCAATCCTTCTCTCAAAAACTGTTTTAAGCTTCTCTGATGCAAAACATATCCCTCTTTGTCATAGAATGTTGTTAATAACTTTTCTGTTGATTTGCCTTTAATATTAAAACTTTTATGATAATCACTTAACCATTCTTTCTTTGGGGTTTCTTTCTCACATGCAAAAGGAAGATCTTTATGCTTTTTATGAAGATCACTCGGGTACCTCAAATCAACTTCAAAATAATAACCTTCTTCTTCGTCATTCAATTCCTCTTGAGAAGAAATAACAATATTCATCAAAGCCTTTTCATAATCCTTTTCTTCCACCCACTCTAATTTACCATAAGGCAGAGATTGAGACATTGCCCATCCATACAAATTATTAGCATTTTTTTTTTTTTTTTTTTTTTGTATACCTTGGTCGAGGCTCGTATGAGAGCTAACACACAACTCACAGCAAGGAGGCATGAGACAAGAGGGGCGGGAGTGGAAGGGACAAAACATTGGGGAACAGACACAGGTGAACTGTGGAAGGGAGAGGGATGGGGATGGGACGGGGAACATGGCGAGGAGAAGATGGACATTACAGGGACTTTCAGGAAGGAAAGCAGGAGAATTGAAGGAAGTGGGCTTGGGTGGATTATCGGGGGTAGAAAAGATCGAGGATTTGGATGGGAGAAGATAAGAGGTGGTGGTGAACAGCTGTTTTGAAAGCCTGGAGGGAAGAATGGGAAAGAATAGAGTGAGGAAGTTTATTCCAAAGGCGGGAAAAAAGAGGAATGAAAGAGTGAAGATGAGCAGTGATTCGTGATTTTGGTAGTTTTACCAGAAGGGGGTTGTTGGCGGACCTTGAGCGCCCTGTGGAAATGTGGTTGGGACAAATCGCAGAGAGAGCAGGGGGGGCAAGGCTGGAGAGGAGTCGGTAGAAGACAGAAAGACCACCAACCAACCTGCGGTGATTGAGTGAGAGGCCCAAAGACTCAGCTTCATTGCGGGAGATGCCAATGATCTTAAAAGCCCTGGTCTCGACTTGGGACTTCCGGTTCCGGTTTTGAGCGGCAAGAGGTCTCCTTCGGGGCTCCCTGCTGACGTTCTCAAAGTTAAGTTCCGGTTGTTATTTGTCCCGTTTTAACTGTTTAATTTTCTCACCGACATGTTAATGTGTGTTCCTAGTTCGGTTTTGTTTCAAAAATCATGCTATTTTGTGAATATTTATGTCGACGTTCTTACCTGGTGTTTGAGGCCGAGTCCTAGGCTTGAGGCCTACCGGTTCCACTCGGTGTTCGATCGTTTTTTTTTTGTTTGTTTGTTTGTTTTTTCTCCCCATTACCTTCAATTTCTATCCTCCCCATTACCTTCAATTTTCATCCTCCCCACTTTCCAAACATCCCCCATTCTCCCAACTAATCTCTTTCTTATCTCAAAAAAAAAAAATATATATATATATATACCCAACAACAACAACAACAACAACACGCTCACCTTCTTCCGATTCTGCTACTTCTTCTTCCTCTTAACTTCCTCCTCGTCTTCCTCGATTTCTTTTTTTTTTTACACTTCCATGACCTAATCTGTTGAACTCTCTCATACATTAATATTAACAACAAAAACGATCTTATAATGCTTCATCTTCCTCTCTCACACATGTGGTACTCTTTACTGTTTCACAATGCACTACTCTTCTGCTATTTTAACAGACTGCTCTCATTTCGACCTCTCCTTCATTCCTTGCCTAAAAAATCCAACTATTACAGCGCTTCTTCTCTCCATGCTCTGAATTCGCCTTCATTGCATCCATCAAGAATTGTGTTAAATCGCATCTCTGACCTAAAACTTTTAAAAACCACAGTTTGCCATGGATGCTCGCTTTCCATCAACCATTCTTTTTCCAACTTCAGTGCCAACTCACCCCCCTCACCCCTCACTCTCACTCTCAAAGCAACCATCCCACTCTTCTCCCTCCAAGCCTCCCTCTCACCTCTTTCAAAAATTCCCCCTCACCTTTCTCCCACCTTTCATCCCCCTCACTCTTCCTTCTCTAAGTTGCCCCCCTCTCATCCACCAACCTGCCTCCCTCCACTGCCCTCTCGCCTCCATCTCTTCACCCCACCTCCTCAAATCCTCAACTGCCATCTTCCTTGTCACTAGTCCCCCTTCTCTCCCAGCACCACAGAGCCGTTTCTACTCCTCATTCGGCCCCCTCCGCTCGTTATTCTGCAATACCCCACACTCCTTCAGCAACCCTCCTTACCTCCCCCTCGTCCCTCGTCCTACCCTCCCCCGCCCCCTCCACCTCCTGCACCCAAAGCCTCCTCCCCTACCTCTTCATTAAAAGTGTGGACCTCAAATATCCGGGGCCTTCGCTCAAACCTTTCAGATCTTTCCATGCAGGTTGCCACTGACAAACCAGACATTATCTGCCTAACAGAAACTTTCCTCTCCCAAGACGTGTCTGACTCCCAAGTATCTCTCCCTGGTTACTCCCTCTTACGGTATGACAGACCTGAGCCTCGTCCTGGTGGAGGTGTTGCTCTCTTCATCAAAGACTCTATTCCTCACTCTCCCTGCACTGCCCTCACTCCCCCACACCCCCAGGAATACCTCTGGCTTCGGCTTCCCCTCCACTCCCACCTCATGTTTATATGTGTACTGTACCGTCCACCGAACAGTGATGACTCCATCTACACCTCACTCTCCGAAAACATGGACCATCTTCTATCTTCTCATCCAAACTCTCTCTTCCTCTTATGTAGCGACTTCAATTGTCATCACGCCAGTTGGCTAGGTGTGGGTACCTCTCTCACCTGCCATGGGACATCAGCAAAAGCTTTCTGTGACTCATTGGGACTGACTCATTCGGTCAACTTCCCGACCCGGATCTCAACCAATGGTACTCCATCTCTTCTGGATCTGATTTTGACAAATTTCCCTGACAATATCTGCTGCTCTTCCTTCGCTCCAATCGGTTCTTCTGACCACGTCCTTATTAAAGTGGACATCTCTCTGGCTGTTATCAGAGAACCACCTCACCGCCGTCGAGTCTGGCATTTCACTCAAGCCGACTGGCAGGGTCTCCGAGCAGCCATCAAACTTACAGACTGGTCTCCTATCACTACTTTCTCAAACATCAACTCATCCTGGGAATTCTTTCAAAGAAACTTGCTCTCCCTCATGCACAGATTTATCCCCTCTCGTGTTCAGTTGTCTTACCCTTCCTCCCGCCCTTGGTTTACTGAAGCTTGTGGCGAGGCAGTTGTCCTGAAACAACTTGCCTTTGCCTCATGGAAAGCAAACCCAACTGAGGGCAATCTCAGTTCTTTCCACAAAGCTCGGAACAAGTGTGTATCTACCCTCAGGAGAGCCAGAAAACAACATCTTTCTCATCTCAAGTCTGAACTCTCAAACCTCTCTCCCTCCTCAAAATCCTGGTGGCGTTTAATCAAATCTGTTTCTGGTGTATGTTCCCCCTCCATCCCCTCCCTTACCTCAAATGGCCGCACTGCTGATTCCACACGTGATAAAGCTGAATGTCTAAACTTGGTGTTTGCAGCTAAATCTTGTGTCCTAAACCCATCACTATCTCTACCCACCTTACCCAGTCGCACTCAACTGTCCCTGGACTCTGTATCCTTTTCTCCTGACAAGGTGGAGAGCTTGCTTTCAAACCTCAAGTCAGATTCTGCAACCGGTCCAGACGGCATCAGCCCACGTGTCCTCAATGCCTGCTCTTCTGCTCTTGCTCACCCTCTCTCTGTTCTATTCACCCTCTCATTTTCCCAAGGTCATCTGCCATCTGCTTGGAAATCTGCTAACATCACTGCCCTGCATAAAAAAGGTGCAAAAACAGATCCCTGTAACTACAGACCAATCAGCCTTCTCCCAATCATCAGCAAGGTTATGGAATCCATCATCGCTTCAGACATGAAATCCTTCCTCTTCTCCAATGGCTTGATTTCCAATCATCAATTTGGTTTCAGACCAGGTCACTCTACCCTGGATATGCTGCTACTGCTCTCCCATCAATGGATGGAGGTCCTCAATGCCAGACAGGAAATCCGAGCCATATCCCTGGAGATATCACGTGCTTTTGACACAGTCTGGCACCCTGCCCTACTCACCAAACTCTCTTCCCATGGTATTCAAGGCCATCTCCACTCATGGCTCGCAGACTTCATCTCCTGTCGTAGTCAACGTGTGGCCCTAAATGGAGTTCTTTCATCCCCTCTTCCTGTGCAGGCTGGAGTTCCTCAAGGTAGCGTTCTGGGCCCTGTTCTTTTTCTGGTTTTCATCAATGATCTCTCGGACTCTCTGGAAAATCCTCTATTTCTCTTTGCCGATGACTCCACCCTCTGCCGTACCATCTGTCATCCCTCAGACCGGCAAGCAGCAGCTTCTTCGCTCACTGCAGATCTGGATAAAATCACAAACTGGTCCAACAAGTGGAACATGTCTTTCAATCCAGACAAATCTCACACTCTCACTATGTCTCTTCGAAAGGACCGTTTACAAAACCCCCCCATCCACTTTCTCAACAATCCTCTGGAAGAAGTCTTTTCTTTCAAGCTTCTGGGTCTCACTATCTGCCATGACCTTTCCTGGGAAAGTCACATTTCCAACCTTGCCTCAAAAGCCAGTCGCCGACTGGGAATCCTCCATCGTGCAAAGTCCTTCCTCGGCCCTCTTGAGCTCCTGACCACTTACAAAGCTTTTGTCCGTAGCCTGATGGAGTACTGCTCTCCCCTCTGGGCTGGTGCTCCTGCCTCCCACCTTTCTCGACTTCACGCTGTCGATATACATCAAATAATTACTATCTTTTTCACTATCATAATTTGGAAGATATTTATTATTTGCTTTAGCATATCTTTTTGAACATACTTGTGATATTCCACCTCTCTTGGACTTCTCAATCATCAAAAGCATATCAACATCACTGATTTAATCTATATCTTGTTTTGTCATTTTCAACATTGCACTCCAAGCTAAACCAGGAGCTGTGAAATAGTGGGCAGGATCTAATCCATAACAATTTTTATTATGACAGAGTGATCTAAAAGCCTCAAACACATCAGCTAACAATAAAACATCTGTTTTTAGATATAAATCATGATATTCTCCAAGGTTCTTTATCTTAAATATTTTCCATATTTCTTGTGCGTGTTTATATTCCTTATCACTTATCTCTTCTTCATAAAGGTTATTATAGAAACTTTCTTTTGAAGGAAGTTGTGTTTCTTTAAATCTCATAAATGAATCCATATAATCATAAGGATAAATTCCCTTACTTGTAAGAATTTTCTCTTTACTTTGAATTTCATTCCTTGTTTGAATTTCCTCTCTCGTAAGAATTCCTTCTTTAATCAGAATTTCATCTTTAATCTGAATTTCCTCTTTAGTTAGAATTTTCTGTATAATTAGAATTTCATCTTCAGTAAGAATTTCTTCATTAATTTCCTCATTAATTAGAATTTCCTCTTTACTTTGAATTCTCTCTTTAATCTGAATTTCCTCTTCAGTTAGAATTTCCTCTTTTGGAAAGAATGAATTAAGATTTGGAAAAGAGCCCGTGGAGCTTAGATTTGATGTGAGGTAGGCTAGTGGTGTTCCCATAAACTTGTAAGAATCTAGAAACCTAATACGAGTTAAAGGTTTAGTGAATATCATTTTTGTAAATGAAATATACCTTTGACTTGTGTTTGTTATGGCAGAAATATTCCCTGGTGTTTTTGAAAGTTCATTTATAAATAGATGTGTATCATAGTTGGCGATGTTGTGAAGAAAGACTGGAATAAAAGAAGGTAATTTATAATTAAGATTACAACAGGAATGAGCGGGACCTCTATATTTACCAGTAAGATGACAATGATCTCTAACTTTAGACTCCTTAATTTCCCCCTCACAAATATGACAGATATTGTTCTTTCTAAATTCTAATTTTTCTTCATTGGTTAATTTCATCGGTTCATTTGTTTCTTTCATTAATTTAGTGAGTCTTATACAATCCTTTTCTAATCGTTTTACAAACTCTTGTGAAGCTTTTTTTCCACGATAATGTTCAAGTTTGTTATACTTTTCTCCAACAGATGATTTGATATAATAACAGAAACCACAAGGAATATGTTTTTGATATTTATTTGTATATGATTCTTTTGGATTAGGAGAAGTAGTATTTATCTTTTTAAGGATACATTCAAAATCAGCGTATATCACAAATGGGTGCATGATAGATTTATTATAATCTTCAAAAGAAATCTTTTCACCAGGTTTAGGCATTGTAATTACAGCTGATTTATGATTACTACAATATTTTGAATGTTGTTCTAATCGTTCTTTTGTATGAAATGAATTAAGACATCGCTTACAAGGATATATTTTGTTTGCTGTTCTGAATACCTGAGAAGATATTCATCTTGATAAATTATTGATGTATGTGTAATGTGAATTCTTTCCAACACTAAAATATAAAAGATCGATGTGTGTTTCTTCATTTTTATAGTTGTTTGAAATTTTTAATATTTGAACTTTGTTTGTATCCGTTAATCCATATACATTAATAGAAAGATTATTCTTTTTCTCAAATTTAGGAATATCTGTTAGTGGCATTGGGAATTTAAAATCTTTAATGTCCAAGGTATTCTCATATTTCATATATTGTTTTACTCTTTCTGAATTACATTTTGGTGGATGAAAGTGAGCAAGAACAGACCAGAGAAAACATTTATTGTCATTGTTCTTAATATTAACAACTGCCTTCTTTAGTTTTATTTCTTTTGGTAATTCAATATAAGAAGAAGCTTTAAGAGAGTTTGATTTTAGAATGTGTATATCTAAAAAGATGATTTTTTTAATATTGAATCCACTTCCTACCACTGTATTATCAACATCCTCCTCTTGTCTTGATAGTTCTTCATAAACCCCACTATTCAAAAAATCTTGAAATGATGTTATAAAATGAAGATCTGTTCTCATATAAGGAGTATGTTCTTCGACTTGTCTTTTCATATTCATTTTCACTCCCATATAAAACTTTAAAGTTTTCATTTCTTTTAATATCTTTTTAATAAACTTTTCAACATCGGGTTTCACTATTTCAATTGATTCAGCTATTGATGATGGACCGGGTTCTCCAAATTGAAAAATCCTTATTTTTATATGCCCTTTAAATGCCCCATCAGTGTTTTCAATATAATAGTCTCCCTTTACTTTAAACTCATTTTTCTTGTGTTTTTGTGATTGAAGATGTCTATTATAACTACTCTTCAAAACATCCTTTGAGCAGATATCACAATGTTTTCTTTCCAACTAAAGAGGAGATATTTTATGAAACAGATTAAATGTGTGTTTGTTGGTTAGGAGGTGTTTTCTATAATGTTTATATTTGTGATTACAAACATCGCAGTATGTTGTATTCACCATATTTATATAATAAATCTTTGCTTAAACTAAAATTTTCTTGATGAAAATTTCGTTTATTTTGCAGGTGAATCTGTGCTTAAAACCATTTTATCCTCCAACTTTTTCACTTAATAAATACAATGTTTCAAGACACAAAAGACAAGTTTCAATCAATCTCTTCATTTGTTAAAGATACTGAGAAATATGTCAAGGATGTAAAATTGAACAACGATAAATATAACAACTATTGGATAAAAACTATTATGGTAAATAATATGAGTTCTTCAATTTCCTTCAGTGGAAGGGCTTTTAGTATACCTGGTAGAACATCAATTAAAGTATCTCTAACAAAAGTTTCTCCTCTCCTTCTAGTAATATATTCAAAACTAGAAAAAGCAATGAAACAAGAAAAAGTATCAAAAAACAAAAACCTTATGGATGAAGCTTTAGAAAGAAAAGATAAGACCATCTGTAATATGCAAGGAGAAATTTGTATTTTTTTCAACAACCCGAAAGATGTAAATCCTGATGAAATAAAGGATGTTAATATATCAGGTGAAATGACATTTCGTTCAATAGTAGTTAACGATCATTTTAAAATTACCTTTAATATAAAAAATGTTGTCGTTGAATCTGATAATGAAAAAAAGTATATCGATATCGATGGTAATATTATTAAATATGAGTCAATATACAACTGAAAGTTTCCACAGTCAATATACAATATACAACAACAATATACAACTACTCTCACAAGGTTTTAATGCTGGTCTTCAAAAAGAAGATATAATCGGTTTATTTAAATGTCAAAAAACCTAAATGATTATAACATTGAAGATATAATTCAACTATTTTGTGATACACAGAGATGTAAAAAGAAATCAAATCCTATAACTTGTATTCTTAGTGATAATACGGATGATATACCGTCTCCCCAAGATTTGGATAAATCAAAAAAGAACCTCGTTATCTTTGATGATTGTGTTAATGAGAGAAACCAAACGGTAATGGACAGCTACTACACAAGAGGGAGACATTCTTCTTGTAATTGTATTTATCTTAGTCAATCGTACTTTCAACTTCCTCGTCGTTCCATCAGAAACAATGCCAATACTTTTATTTTATTCAAGTGAAATTCAATAGATATCAATAATTTTTGGAGAGATAATTGTTCTACATTATGTAGTAAAAAGAAATTTGAGGATTACATGAAGCACACGACTGAAAAATATAAATATATTGTTGTGAAACAAGATGAGATATTAAGGGATATATTTTTTGTTTTATAAACAATTACATATATAAATGACAACTATTATTATAAATCTTGTGGGTAAATCTGCTTCTGGAAAAAAACTTTCATAAATCAAGGTTCTTGTGTAGTACAAATGAGAATATTGTAAATTTACTTAAAAAACACCCCGTGATACGCATTGTATCAACAACAACTAGAGCAATAAGACCTGGAGAAGTAAAAGGTGAAGATTATCACTATATTTCAGTGGAGGAACATATGCGATTGAGGAATGAAGGTCAAATATTTGAGGAGGTTTCTCTTGGTACAACAAAATATTCACATTGTAAGAGTGAGTTAAGGAAACTAAAATCTGGTGGTGTTGGGATATTAGAAACTAATCCAGAAGGAACGAGACAAATTATTAAATATCTGAGCGGAGTGAAGATTTTATAATTCGGTTTTGATGTTGATGAAGAAACTCAACGCAAACGTATGAAAAGCAGAGATGCAAGGATTAGTGAAGAAGAAATTACAACTCGCATTAATGTTAATAAAGAATTTGATGAAATATTTAAAGAAAAGGATTTATTTGAACACATCTACTTGAATGATGAAGAAAAGGAAAATTTCCCTGTTGATCTTTACAATTCATTAAATTATATTTTACAATAAATAAATGGATGCAAAAGAAAGAGCAAGAAGATTTAAGGAACATCAAGAGTTGGTTTCAAAAGTTGTAAAACAACAGGAAGACATAAAGAAGAAACGCAGACAGAAACTAACGGGCGAAGAAGCATTTGAAAGAAAACAAGAGAAATTTTTAAAACCACTTTTAAAAACTTCCCAAGAAAAAATGAAAGATGTTTCCACAGTTCCCACAACAGAATATACTCCTAAAAAAACTTAGAATGTTAAAAGATTTTGATCAAATGACGGAGGAAGAATTAGAGCATTTAGGAGAATTAGAATATGATGATGAAGGTTTATTTCAACAACTGGAAGAGATTAATCAACCCACTGATTATATTGTGAATGCTGTTCAAAACAATGAATATTCAGCGGATTCAAAAACCAAAGCAGGACTCGTTCCAACAGAACAACCAGCAATATTTCATCTTCTTCAAGAAAAGGTATTGATATTTAATGATGAATTAAGGTTCTTGGGTTCTGCTCAACCCCCTGTTAAACTAACTCCGAGATTAATGTTTCTTCTCACAAAAGATGGAAGACAAGGTTCAACTGTGAGGGATGAATCAAAGTATATTGATAAACCATTGGATATGGAAAATAATGATGATAGAGTATATATTGATCTGCTGAACACTCTAAATTATAAGGTTATTCTTTCTGGTAAAAGTAGGAAGAATGAGAAGGAGAAACACATTATTCAAGCTTTAAGTATCCTTGGTTCAGGTGTTAGTTTTCTTCCAAATAACCCATCGCAATTAGTTAATAGACTGTTATTGTTGTTAGGCAGTAAGAAGGCTGGAAATAACAATTGTTTTAATGAAGCATCAGCCATTTTAGACCAGTTGATGAACATGAAAATAATTAATAAATATCAATATAAAGACATTTTATCTCGTATTAAATAAGATGAGAAGCACAATCCTTAGTTTCAATTTCACAACAAGCGACCACACATCTTCATTCCCATACCCACTACAACTTGACACAACAAAAGAATATGAGGCATCTTTATTGTCCATGGAAACTTATAATACCTTATTTAATATAACCAAGAAAAATGACAAGTTTAGTTATAATCCGGGAAGTGGATACAAAACGATAACAGTCTCACCCGGAGCATATGAGATTTCTCAAATATCTTCCGAAATTGCTCGTCTTATGAAAGAACAGGGTGATGAACCAAAAAATATTGTTATAAACATTCAAAAACATACTTCAAAATCAACGATTAAAGTTAAAAATAACTACAAGGTTGATTTCACAATTGATAATTCATTTAGAGAGTTATTGGGTTTCTCCTCAAAAAGATTGAAACTAATGGGACGTTTTACAGTGATAATGTCATTCAAATATCCTCAGGAATAAATTCAGTGTTAATTCACTGTGATTTGATTGATGGTGCTTATAATGATGGAAAAAAACAAATACAATATTTTCATTCAGCGCATACTCAACCCCAATTGGTTATAAATTCAATATGGAACCCAAAAATTTGGTTTATCTACCTGTGTCAGGAAAAACCATACACAGAGTAAATTTTAGGATAACCGACCAAGATAATCGTGTGATTTCTTTTCATGGAGAAGTTATATCCATCAGAATTCACCTACGTGAAGTTTTCCAATAAATAAATACGATGGTTATTGTGAGGAAACACGAGTTGGGAAAATATAAAATAATTACAGGGGATGGGATGTTCCTTTCTCCATACTACAAGGGTGAAGGTATGTATCTTGGTAGAGGATACTATAAACCTAAGAGACAAAGGGGTGTTGGACATCAATTTAGAGGAGATGGGATAATTGATACTCTAATGGGTATTGGTTCAACTATTCTTAAACATAAAGATCTAATTGGTTCAACTGCTTCTGCTGTGGGAAATGTAGCAGGTGCTGTAAAGAGTATAAAAGATGCTCAGAAGGAATCTCATAAATTACAAGCAATAAAAGAAATTAAGAAAGGCAAAACTCAGTTGTCCCCCCAAGAACGACAGAAAATAATTCAAATACTTGGATCAGGGTTTCAAAAGTTTTAACATCTTTTTTCCTAAATAAATACAAGTATGGAAGCAATTGATAGTATCTATGATTTGGATGATACTATTATTATCTCAAACTCCACTAAAAAAGAAGATTACTTCAAGGTAAATGCAATAACTGGAACAGACTGGAATAGGAATGGTACAAAAAGTTTTGAAATAAATAATCAACAAACCTATTTGAATCTCTTCGAAATGTTCTTGTTGTGTAAATTTCATCATTTCAGATACAGCAGAGACATAATCAACTGCTTCAACTTCTTGTGTTCCAATATACAAACGCACACTATCAAACATTTTCCAGAAGAAATCATTTACAAGTGTAGTGTTTGTATATTGGAACACAAGAAGTTGAAGCGGTTGATTATGTCTCTGCTGTATCTGAAATGATGAAATTTACACTCTAATACATTCAGTGATAGAATGGGAAAGGGGTCTGTCGAAGGTTTTATTCCTGATATGTCAACGGGAACAAACACAGACCCTGGATATACTCAAAGGAAAGGAATGTATAATGATGATACAAAAGCAGAAAATAGTTTTACTGTGGCAGTTCCTCTGAAAGGTATATTTGGATTTTGTGATCATGATAAAGTTCTGTATGGTCTTAAAATTAGATTTCAACTACAAAGGAATGATAATGAAAATCGATTGCTTTTTGGTGTTGGTAATGCTTTTAGTGATCAGAATAAATTTGTAATTGAGGAGATGAGTTGGTATATCAGTGAATATACTCCTAATCTTAAAACAGAAGAGATGCTGAATCGAAGACTTAACTCAAAGAAACCACTCAGTGTATCATACCTCAAAAGAAGATGTCAACACGTTAAACTCAACCAAACTACTTACATGTGGAATTTGGGTGTTCTGGAAGGAAAGCCACGATATCTGTGGATCATTTTTAAAAAGCCAGATGGTGATACTGCGACTGATAAGAATAATGCATTGAGTGATAATGCTAAGGTGAAAAAACTTCCCGTTTCTCTAGATGGAACATTTTATCCACGAGATAGATTGGAAATTAATTGGGAAAAAAATGATTTTGCTGAAGCATACAAGTCTTACCAAAAGGTGTGTGAAAGTAATGGAAATAAAGAACCTATTTTGGATATGACAGCATTTAAAAGTTTGTATACAATCTATGCGTTTGACCTGAGCGCTCAAAAGGAAACTATAAAGTCTAATCGAGTGGATACTTCCCTATACATTGAAAGAGGAGAGAGTGAAGAAGTTGATACATATTGTTTGCTTTTGGAAGAAACAGAATTGCAGATTAATACAGATAATGGTGTGATGATTAGTCTCACATAACTTTTTGTTAAATAAATGAGTGGTAAAGTACCAACTGGGGTATATGTTAATCAAGTCAATCTTCATAAACTATCATCTTGTGTTCAAAATCAAAAGCTTTGTACGATTAACGTTAATACAATTCAGAGAAAAGGAGCAGTAAGAATTGATGTTTTGCTCACAAGAGAACAGGTTAAAATCTTGAATGACACTGGCTCACTTAAAATTAAAATGACAAAACCAATGTTAAAAAAATATTCAATAAGAGAGACGAGTGGAGGATTTCTCCCATTTCTAATTCCTTTATTTGCTGGTTTAAGTGCGGTTGGAGCATTGACGGGTGGTATTTCAACAGCGGTGAAAACTGCCAACGAAAGGAAGGCTCAACTCCAGGCTCAAAAAGAATTGGAAAGACATAACAAAGAGTTGGAGAAACAAATTAGTGGAATTGGCGTAATTGTAGATTTTGCTGAAAAACTTGAAGGTCTGCCTGATAAAGCGAGATTGTTAGTTGGAGATATGCTTTCTTCTATTACACAAGCAGGTGTAAAATTAACGAAAAGAGGTAATGGATTATATCTTTCTCATAAATAAATGAGCATTGATGAGTGGTTGAAAGAATTTGGAAAGAATACAACATCAAATTTACAACTTGTCAAATATTGTAAGAAATTAAAAATTCATAATGTGGTTATTTGTATGAGAGATGAATTCACAAATGTGCCGAAACATACAAAGAATATTATTATGAACTTAGAAGATAATAATGGGAACGGTTTTCATTGGGTTTGTATTTTTAATAGTCAAGACAAATATTATTTTGATAGTTTTGGTCTTCCACCACCTGTTGAAGTTATAAAATTCTTACAGAATGGTGTTTATCAAACATTTCAAGTCCAAGAATTAAATTCCAAGTGTTGTGGTCAATTATGTCTATATGTGTTATTTCAACTCAACAAAAATAAAAAATTTTATGATATTATTTTTAATCTAATATAAATGACTTATGTTGGTAAAGATGGTTCTATCTTTGGTGTATCTCAAGAACTGGATATTGATTTATCAAATTATTACACAAAGGCACAGGCTGAACGACATAAATATAATATAACCAAAAATATTAACATGGAAAATGCTTATAAATTAAAAAATTATCCAAGCCCGACTGGCGCGATTGACTTGGTGAGATTAAGCGATTTATCACAATATATATCCTTAAATAAAACGGCTGTGTATTCCAAAGATACAGAAGTGTTGATATTATCTCCAGGTCATACAGAATTCACAGTTCGAATTAAAATAAATTTTTATAAAGAAGGGCGTATCGTTTGCATGAGAATAGAACAATGGGGGTATGATATGAATGATTTAGGGTATAATTGGTCATTTAAAATTAACCTCGAAGACCTGGAACAATTAAATCAGTCTCGTAAGGAAGAATATTATCCACTTGGTATCGAGAATGAGTTTTGTGGGTCCACGATTAGTAAACAACAAATAAAATAATTTAATAAGGGTAAATATAATAATGGTTTTGCCCTTGTTTATCTCATGAAAACAGAAAAAACAGGATTATTTATAATAAGTAAGGAAATACAAAATGATTTAACTATGGGAAGATGGGGAGGTGTTTCGTGCCATAATATTATTCGAACATATATTTCTAATACATAAATGACAACAAGAAGGCTTCAAGAAAATTATCATTTCTGTGTTCAAGCATACCTTCAAGAAAAGGGTATTTGGTATTTTAATAAATGTGTTCTACAACATAAGAATGAGGTATTTTCAATAAAAGATTGGCATTATGCTGATGTTGATAAACCGACAACTTTAGATTTAATTAGAATGTTAAATAATGAAAAAATTATAAAGTTAAGAAAAGGTAAGGCTCTTTTAGAAATTCACAAGAAATTTTATTGGTTTCCTGTTGTAAAAAAATTATTTTGGATACAGGAATAACAAGAAATCCTGATGAATATATGTATGATATTCTATGGGGTGTAAGTGATTCAAGGGTAATAAGGGATGAGGAAGGAGTTGAAGAAGAGAGGGAAGAGGAGGAAAAGGAGAAGAAAGAGAGGGAGAAGAAAGAGAAGGAGGAGAGGGAGAAGAAAGAGGAGGAAAAGGAGAAAAGAGAGAGGGAGAGAAGAGAGAAGAGAGCGAGAGAGAGAGAGAGAGAGAGAGAGAGAGAGAGAGAGAGAGAGAGAGAGAGAGAGAGAGAGAGAGAGAGAGAGAGAGAGAGAGAGAGAGAGAGAGAGAGAGAGAGAGAGAGAGAGAGAGAGAGAGAGAGAGAGAGAGAGAGAGAGAGAGATATAGAGAGAGAGAGATATAGAGAGAGAGAGAGAGAGAGAGAGTGAGAGAGAGAGAGATATAGAGAGAGAGAGAGAGAGAGAGAGAGAGAGAGAAGAAGGAGAGGGAGGAGAGGGAGGAAAGAGAGTGGATGAATAAATATCAAAATATGGAAACCAGTGAGATTAAAAAAAGATTGGTGGTATTACAGAAAATAACTCAACCCACCGAGGAGGAAAACAAAGAATTGACAAGTCTATTTGCAATACTTTCAACAAGACTATTGACATCGGTAAGATATGTATTTTAATTCAAGTTTTTCATTTTTATTTTTTTTCTTAAATAAATGGAGGAGAGAGTGAAGGCATTTCTAAGGATTCTTTATGTTTTAAAAATTAAGATTCAAATGTGCATGTTGGAAACTAAATAGGTTTTTGCACTCTGCAGGAATTTTTCTCATAAATAAATGAGTTATTGTCTCAAATGTAAAAATAAAACTAATACTAAAAATATTTCATATATTAAAAGTAAAAATAACAGGGTTATACAAAAAGGTATATGTTTGGTGTGTGGTTCAAAAAAAAATCAATTTATCTCCAAACACAAACTCGGAGGAGATATACAAAAGTTTTTATCAGGAAGTAAATTTACAACTACTGGAATACCAGGGGAATTACATCTACCAGGGTATTCTTTCTGTGGTCCAGGCACAAACTTGAATAAAAGATTAGATGAGGCAGACAATCCTAAATCCTGGAGTAAACCAATCAATAGAGTTGATGAAGTGTGCATGAGACACGATATTGATTATGGGAATACCACAACGTTGGAAGAAAAGCATGAAGCCGATAGAGAAATGTTGTATAATTTGTCTCTGATACAAAATCCAACCTTGAGAGAAAAAGTTGATCGGTTCATTGTGAAGAAGATGATCAGTGCTAAATTGAAACTTGGACTTGGAAATTTAAAAAACTTATAGGCTCTAATGATGCCATTAAGACTGAAGAGCAATTAGCTGATGAATTACATAAACCAATATTCACAAAGTTTCAGAGAAGGAAAGTTTATTCCAAGGAAGTTGATTATATCTGGTCTGCTGATTTGATTGAACTCAATAATGATAAGGGGTACAAGTATGCTTTAACCGTTATTGATTTGAGGAGTAGATATGCGTGGGTTGTCCCTTTAAAAAACAAAACAGGTAATACTCTTATGTTAGCCTTTCAACAGATATTTAATAAAAGTAAGAGAAAACCTAAAAAATTGTGGACTGATGAGGGTAGAGAGTTTTATAACAAGACATTTATGAATTTTCTAAAAAATAACAGTATTACATTATACAGTACCTTTAATGAAGGGAAGGCAGTTGTTGAACGTTTTAATCGTACCTTAAAAGAGAGACTATATAAAAAATTCACACAACTCGGTTCACAACAATGGTCATCTTTTATTCAGGATATTGTGGATAAGTATAATGACACGATTCACACGTCAACAAATATGAAACCATCAGAAACATTTACAAAATTAAAATATGAAAAAGAGATTAATGTCAAAAAACCTAAGTTCAAAGTTGGTGATATCGTAAGAATATATAGGTGGAAATCTCATTTTGAAAAGGGTTTTACTAAACGATGGACGAAAGAACTTTTTTACATTGTTGATGTAATAGATACGGTTCCTTGGACTGAAGATATATGATTTGAAAGGGGAAGAGATTTTAGGTTCATTTTATTCACAGGAATTACAAAAGACAAAACTAAGCAGATAATACTCATGGGAGCAATGGGTTGGCGCTTCACTCCCTCCTACTATACACCATTGAGGACACTCGAGGGCCAAGTCCGAGGTGTATTACAGTATATAATGTGTGTCAAGGGGGACGTTCTTAGATCTGTGAACCCCAAACACAGAATCCTCAACTGAATAGTCAAGGCTTAACTTTTGTTTGTTGATGTGTGTGTGTGTGTGTGTGTGTGTGTGTGTGTGTGTGTGTGTGTGTGTGTGTGTGTGTGTGTGTGTGTGTGTGTGTGTGTGTGTGTCTCCCAACCCTCACATTCAAAATCTCAACCCCAACCCTCACATTCAAAATCTCAACCCCAACTCAATCCTCGCCCAACACAATGTCTTTTTCAAAATGAGATTTCCACCTATATATATATTTTTTTTTTAACGTTTTTTTTTTTTTCTCTTCATCCAATTCTGTCTTTTAAGGCTTTCAGGTTTGATGACGTAGAAAGAGGGAGTAAGAACTTTCTTGATAGGTTTAGATCCCAAAGAGTGGTAGCATTTCAAGTCTTCAAAATAAACCCAACTTTCCAAGTCTCCAAGGTATAACCACATTCCTGTTGAGTTTCCAAGATATGTATCACATTGTGAGTTATCAAGCCAGAACCCACATTTCAAGTCTCCAAAAATATAACCATCTATCCAAGACTCCAAGGTAGAATCACAATTTCCAGAAATATAGTGGGTTTCAGTGATAGATCTCACATAGTATAACTGTGGATCATCAAGGAAAACTCCATTTTTCCAATTTTTATGGGTTTCAGTGATAGATCTCACATAGTATAACTGTGGATTATCAAGGAAAACTCCATTTTTCCAATTTTTATGGGTTTCAGTGATAGATCTCACATAGTATAACTGTGGATCATCAAGGAAAACTCCATTTTTCCAATTTTATGGGTTTCAGTGATAGATCTCACATAGTATAACTGTGGATCATCAAGGAAATCTCCATTTTTCCAATTTTTATGGGTTTCAGTGATAGATCTCACATAGTATAACTGTGGATCATCAAGGAAAACTCTATTTTTCAAAATTTCTGAAAATTGTGAGTCTCCAAGGTAAAACTTGTATTCTGGCTCATCAAGGTATAACTTGTTCAGGGGGTATTGTCTTGATAACTCACAATGAGTACTATTGTTGCAAAACTCTTTTTCAGGACTTTGCTGGTCTCCAAGGTATAACTCTTTGGTTGGATCATCAAGGACGAACTCGTTCTGTGGGTCTTGGTCGCTCATAAGGTCTTCAACCAAGCCAACAATTTCGCTCCAAGTTGTCGCAAAAGCAGTATTTTCATTTCGTATTTCAGATACAATTTCCTGTGAGAGAAAATAATAATGTATCAATTAAGTTATTTAATTATTAAATGAGTCGATGTTTAAAAGGAACTAAAAATAGGAAAATAAAAATCTTACCTCAACAGATAAGAGGTTTGAATCCAGTTCATCAACTTGAAGGTTTAGTTCCATACAAGTCAGAGAGTTCCAAGGAACCCCAAAGTCATCCCACTCAAGATCTTGCTCGTTCATAAGGTCTTCAACCAAGCCAACAATTTCACCCCAAGTTGTAGCAAAAGCAGTGTTTTCATTTCGTATTTCAGATACAATTTCCTGTGAGAGAAAATAATAATGTATTAATTAAGTTATTTAATTATTAAATGAGTATGCTTCAATTAAAGTTTGAAAATAGGAAAATAAAAATCTTACCTCAACAGATAAGAGGTTTGAATCCAGTTCATCAACTTGAAGGTTTAGTTCCATACAAGTCTGAGAGTTCCAGGCAAGCACACAGCACACCATCACCAGCAAAAAAAATGTTTAAAATGGAGCCTGGGCTTGAAGCTTTTATAGGGAAAGACTGTTGGGTGTGGTTTCCTGTGGAAATTCCCTGGTGGAATTTCATAACATGCTGGAAACCATTTCATAACATGGAAACCATAACATGCTGGAATTTTCTCGTGATTTCTTTGTGAGTCAGAGATGAACTGGAAATGATGTAAGAGTAGGTGGGGCTTAGCAAAAGTAGGCGGGGCTTAGGAAAAGTGGGCATGGCTTATAAAAAATACCTCATGAAAAGTGGGCGGGGCTTATCAAAAGTGGGCGGGGCTTATAAAAATTTTCACAGAAAAGTGGGCGGGCCTTAGAAGAAAGTGGGCGTGGCTTATTGAATACCTCGTGAAAAGTGGGCGGGGCCTAAATAAAAGTGGGCGGGGCTTAAAGAAAAGTGGGCAGGGGTTTAACAAAAATAACCTGTGGCTCAGGAGGTGGTCAAACAAGAGCATTAAGAGAAGTTTATCATTTCGTAATGGCACAAAAGGAGTATCTTAAAAAATATAAAGATTCAAATGTTTTGTTTTTCAATATTTTAGATGGGGATTATTGTGCAAAGAAAATGAAACGATTGAAGGAATTTGAGAATGAACAAATGTTTATAGGTTCAATGAGTGAGCTAAACAATATGCATCGGTTATTTGATAAAGAGTGTCCCGAGGCTTAGACGTTTCAGATATTTCTTTAGAATCACCTTTGACAAATCTTTATCTTGTTGTATGGGTTATTTGAATAGAGAGCCCCTAGGTTAAAAGGGGAGACAAATAAATATACCTTGGGATAAAAAGGGGGTTTATTTTTAGGGAAAAAAAAAGGGAATCGCTGAAAATCCTCCATTCATTTACATAGGGAAAAGTGAGCCAGAATCAGTATTCTTACCCTACTCACGTGATTGTTTTTCTTGTTTGTTTTTCACTGGAAGTGATTTTCAAACTTTTCTAGAAGTGATTTTTTTCCTATTTTTGTTGACCAGGCGTGATTATTTTTCATGTTTTTTTCACCAGAATTGATTTTGAAACATTTTCTGGAAGTAATGTTTTTTCCTATTTTTGTTGACCAGACGTGATTATTTTTCATGTTTTTTTTCACCGGAAGTGATTTTCCAACTATTTCTGGAAGTGAATATTTTCCTATTTTTGTTGACCAGACGTGATTATTCTTCATTTGTGTTTTTTTCACCGGAAGTGATTTTTTAACTTTTTGTGGAATGAATTTTTACCTATTTTTTTGAACAGAAGTGATTATTTCTCTACTTTTTTTTCACCGGAAGTGATTTTAAAACTTTTTCTGAAAGGGATTTTTTTCCTGTTTTTTGTTGACCACGTGATTGTTTTTCTTGTTTTTTTTTCATAGGAAGTGATATTCAAACTTTTCTGGAAGTGATGTTTTCCTTGTTTTTGTTGACCAGAAGTGATTATTTCTTTCTTTTTTTTCACCTGAAGTGATTTTTCCTATTTTTGTTGACCAGAAGTGATTATTTTTTTCTAATTTTTTCACCGGAAGTGACTTTAAAACTTTTTCTGGAAGTGATTTTTTTTCCGATTTTTGTTGAACAGAAGTGATTATTTTTCACCGGAATTGATTTTGAAACATTTTCTGGAAGTGATTTGTTTCCTATTTTTGTTGATCAGAAGTGTTTATTCTTCATTTGTTTTTTTTTCACCAGAAGTGATTTTCAAACTTTTCTGGAAGTGATTTTTTCCTTGTTTTTGTTGACCAGAAGTGATTATTTCTTTATTTTTTTTTCACCTGGAGTGATTTTTTCCTATTTTTGTTGCTAGAAGTGATTATTTTTTATAACTTTTTTCACCGTAAGTGACTTTAAAACGTTTTCTGGAAGTGATGTTTTTCCGATTTTTGTTGAACAGAAGTGATTATTTTTCACCGGAATTGATTTTGAAACATTTTTTGGAAGTGATTTTTTTCGTTTTTTTTTGACAAGAAGTGATTATTTTTCACCAGAATTGATTTTGAAACATTTTCTGGAAGTGATTTGTTTCCTATTTTTGTTGATCAGAAGTGTTTATTCTTCATTTGTTTTTTTTTCACCAGAAGTGATTTTCAAACTTTTCTGGAAGTGATTTTTTCCTTGTTTTTGTTGACCAGAAGTGATTATTTCTTTATTTTTTTCACCTGGAGTGATTTTTTTCCTATTTTTGTTGCTAGAAGTGATTATTTTTTATAACTTTTTTCACCATAAGTGACTTTAAAACGTTTTCTGGAAGTGATGTTTTTCCGATTTTTGTTGAACAGAAGTGATTATTTTTCACCGGAATTGATTTTGAAACATTTTTTGGAAGCGATTTTTTTCGTTTTTTTTTTGACAAGAAGTGATTATTTTTCACCAGAATTGATTTTGAAACATTTTCTGGAAGTGATTTTTTTCCTATTTTGTTGACCAGAAGTGATTATTCTTCATTTGTTTTTTTAACTGGAAGTGATTTTAAAACTTTTTGTGGAAGTGATTTTTTTCCTATTCTTTTTGACCAAAAGTGATTATATTTCTTTCTTTTTTCACCCGAAGTGATTTTCAAACTATTTCTGGAAGTGATTATTTTCCTATTTTTGTTGACCAGAAGTGATTATTTTTCATTTTCTTTTTCACCAGAAGTGATTTTAAAACTTTTTCTCGAAGTGATTTTCCCTGTCTTTTTTTGACCACATGATTGTTTTTCTTGTTTTTTTTCACCGGAAGTGATCTTCAAACTTTTCTGGAAGTGATTTTTTTTCCTTTTTTTGTTAACCAGAAGTGATTTTTACTTTTTCGTTGACCAGAAGTGATTATTCGTTTCTTTTTTTTCACCGGAAGTGATTTTCAAACTTTTCTGGAAGTGCTTTTTTCATTTTTTTTTTGTTGACGAGAAGTGATTATTTACCATTTTTTTGAAACGGAATTAATTGTAAATCTTTTTTGGAAGTAATTTTTTTTCCTATTTTTGTTGAACAGAAGTGACTATTTTTTGTTGTTTTTTTTCACGAGAAGTGATTTTAAAAGTTCTCCTGCAAGTGATTTTTTCCCCTTTTTTGTTGAGTGGAAGTGATTATTTTTCACTGGAATTGATTTTGAAACATTTTCTGGAAGTGATTTTTTTTTTCCTTTTTTTGTTGACCAGAAGTGATTATTTTTCATTTTTTTTCAACAGAAATGATTTAAAAACTTTTTCTGGAAGTGATGTTTTTTCCTTTTTTTGTTGAGCAGAAGTGATTATTCTTCATTTGTTTTTTTTCACCGGAATTGATTTTGAAACATTTTCTGGAAGTGATTTCTTTCCTATTTTTGTTGACCAGACGTGATTATTTTTCATGTTTTTTTTCACCGGAAGTGATTTTCAAACTATTTCTGGAAGTGAATATTTTCCTATTTTTGTTGACCAGAAGTGATTATTTTTCATTATGTTTTTCACCGGAAATGATTTTAAAACTTTTTCTCAAAGTGATTTTTCCCTGTCTTTTTTTTGACCACGTGATTGTTTTTCTTGTTTTTTTTTCACCGGAAGTGATCTTCAAACTTTTCTGGAAGTGATTTTTTTTCCTTTTTTTTCGACCAGAAGTGATTTTTACTTTTTCGGTGACCAGAAGTGATTATTTGTTACTGTTTTTTCACCGGAAGTGATTTTCAAACTTTTCTGGAAGTGCTTTTTTCATTTTTTTTTGTTGACGAGAAGTGATTATTTACCATTTTTTTGAACCGGAATTAATTTTAAATCTTTTTCGGAAGTGATTTTTTTTCCTATTTTTGTTGAACAGAAGTGACTATTTTTTGTTGTTTTTTTTTCACGAGAAGTGATTTTTAAGCTTCTCCTGCAAGTGATTTTTTCCCCTTTTTTGTTGAGTGGAAATGATTATTTTTCACCGGAATTGATTTTGAAACATTTTCTGGAAATGATTTTTTTCCTTTTTTTGTTGACCAGAAGTGATTATATTTCATTTTTTTCACCAGAAATGATTTATAAAAATTTTTCTGGAAGTGGTTTTTTTCCTTTTTTTGTTGAGCAGAAGTGATTATTCTTCATTTGTTTTTTTTCACCAGAAGTGATTTTGAAACATTTTTCTGGAAGTGAAATTTTACCTATTTTTTTGACCAGAAGTTATTATTTTGCTACTTTTTTTTTTCACCGGAAGTGATGTTAAAACTTTGTCTGGAAGTGATTTTTTCCTGTTTTTTGTTGACCACGTGATTGTTTTTATTGTTTTTTTTCCCCTCATGTATATTCATGTTTTTCCTCATGCATATTCATGTTTTGCCTCATGTATATTCATGTCTTGGCTCATGCATATTCATGTTTTGCCTCATGCATATTAATGTCCTGCCTCATGCATATTCATGTTTTCCCTCATGCATTTTTATGTGTTTCCTCATGTATATTCATGTTTTCCCTCATGCATATTCATGTTTTCCCTCATGTATATTCATGTTTTCCCTCATGCATATTCATGTTTTCCCTCATGTAAATTCTTCTTTTCCCTCATGCATATTCATGTTTTGCCTTATGTATGTTCCTGTTTTCCCTCATGTATATTCGTGTTTTGCCTCATGTATATACATGTTTTCTATCATGCATATTCATGTTTTCCCTCATGTAAATTCTTCTTTTCCCTCGTGCATATTCATGTTTTCCCTCGTGCATATTCATGTTTTCCCTCATGCATATTCATGTTTTCCCTCACGCATATTCATGTTTTCCCTCATGCATATTCATGTCTTTCCTCATGCATATTCAAATTATTCATGTTTTGCCCAATGTATGTTCAGGTTTTCCCTCATGTATATTCGTGTTTTGCCGCATGTATATTCATGTTTTCCTTCAACCACATTAATGTTTTCCCTCATTCAAATTCATGTTTTTCCTCATGTATATTCATGCTTTTTTAATGTTTTTTTTTCACCGGAAGTGACTTTAAAACTTTTTCTGGAAGTGATTTTTTTTCCTGTTTTTTGTTGACCACGTGATTGTTTTTATTGTTTTTTTTTCCCCTCATGTATATTCATGTATTCCCTCATGCATATTCATGTTTTTCCTCATGTATATTCATGTTTAGTCTCATGCATATTCATGTCTTGGCTCATGCATATTCCTGTTTTCCCTCATGCATATTCATATTTTGCCACAAGCATATTCATGTTTTTCCCTCATGTATTCCCTCATGCATATTCATGTTTTCACCTTGTTAGTTTTTTTTTAACCTCATGCATATTCATGTCTTTCCTCATGGATATTCAAATTTTTCATGTTTTGCCCAATGTATGTTCAGGTTTTCCCTCATGTATATTTGTGTTTTGCCTCATGTATATACAGTACATGTTTTCTCTCATGCATATTCATGTTTTCCCTTATGTATGTTCATGGTTTCACTCTTGCATATTCATTTTTTTACTCATGTATATTCATGTTTCCCTCACGCATAATCATGTTTTCCCTCGTGCATATTCATGTTTTCCCTCGTGCATATTCATGTTTTCCCTCGTGCATATTCATGTTTTGCCTCATGCATATTCATGTTTTCCCTCAGGTATGTTCATGTTTTCCCTCATGCATATTCATGTTTTGCCTCATGTATATTCATGTTTTCCCTCATATTCATGTTTTCCCTCATGCATATTCATGTTTTGCCTCATGTATATTTATGTTGTCCCTCATTTTCATGTTTGCCCTCATGCATATTCATGTTTTGCCTTGTGCATATTCATGTTTTGCCTCATGTATATTCATGTTTTTTTTTCATTTTTTTGTTGACTCGAAGAGATTATTTTTCTTTTTTTCGCCGGAATTGATTTTAAAAATTTTTGTGGAAGTGAATTTTTTTCCTATTCTTTGACCAGAAGTGATCGTTTTTCTAATTTTTTTTTTCACCGGAAGTGATTTTAAAACTTTTTCTGGAAGTCATTTTTTCATTTTTTTTGTTGACCAGACGTGATTATTTTTCACCGAAATTGATTTTGAAACATTTTCTGGAAGTGCTTTTTTTCCTTTTTTTGTTGACCAGTCGTGATTATTCTTCATTTCGTTTTTTTTCACCGGAAGTGATTTTAAAACTTTTTTGGAAGTGAATTTTTTCCTATTTTTTTGACCAGAAGTGATTACTTTTCTACTTTTTTTACCGGAAGTGATTTTAAATCTTTCTGGAAGTGATTTTTCCTGTTTTTTGTTGACCACGTGATTGTTTTTCTTATTGTTGTTTCACCGGAAGTGATTTTCAAACTTTTCTGGAAGTGATTTTTTCCTTGTTTGTGGTGACCAGAAGTGATTATTTTTAGGTCATCTCTCCAGAGATGACCTAATAAAGCCGGACCAAATGTCCGTCCGTCCGTTCACAATTTTTCTTTCCGATCTTGATGAAACTTAGTATGTGGGTAGAGGTCGATGAGTGTTGCACAAGGATATAACTTTTGTCAGGGTTCAAGGTCAGGGACGAGGTCATGAGGTCACGTAAGTTATAAAAATCGCGATTTTCAAAACCTATCTCGTGTGCCATTCCACAAGATATTCGGCAACTGTTTATTGATTATGATAGTAAAAAATATTATCTTGGATCTAACCAGACAGATTTTTGAATTTCCTTCCCGTTTGATCGTCAAGTGATCTGGAAGATGGCCAAAAACGCCGATGCGATTCGCAAAGAAGGAAGGAAGGAGAAATGAAATATAAATAATCTGGAATATGCAAAGCCGAGAAGCGAACGTAGAATTCTTCTTACATTCGCTTCTGACTTTACATAAACTTGTTCACAACTGTATACTTGCCAACTATACCGTGGTACGTGTAAGCGCCGCACAGCTGATGATTTTGACGCAATTTCCGGTTACTTCCGCCTGGATTCGGGATCAGCGAACAAATAATGTAAATCACGATTAAAAAATATTTTTTGATGATGTGGAAGATATCTTTATTAAAATTAACTTAGGGAAAAAAAATAATTGAATAAATAAATAAATAAACGATCACTTCTAGTCAAGAATAAAAGAAATTAAAAGTTCCAGAAAGAGTTTCAAAATCACTCCCGGTAATGTTAAATACTAAATAAACACTTCCTGTCATGAAAAAAAATCACCTTTGGAAGTATAAAATTAACTTTGGTAAAAAAAAAATTGAATAAATAAATAAACACTTCCGGTCATTATCTCCCGGCAAGCATCATTCCCCATGAAAAAAACCGGAAGCAAAATGGTCATAGCCAACGACACTGATTCACAATTGCCAAGGTATTGTGTTGTTTTTGTTGTTTCCTATTCTCTCATGTGCACACGTTAAGTAATATTCACAACATAGAAATAAAACCCAATCGTGTTTATACACCGCACAGCGTTTAACAACAACCAGAAGCAATAAGTCATAGCTAACGACACAGATTCCAAATAGCCAGGGGTATTGTGTTGTTGTTGTTGTTGTTTTTGTTATTTACTATTCTCTCACGTGCACACGTGAAGTATTAAGCTCACTTCGTTCGCTATTATCTTGTATCTAACCAGACAGATTTTTGAATTTCCGTCCCGTTTGGCCGCCACGTAACCTGGATGATGATCAAAAACACCTCCCGGTATAAAGAAAACTTTTTACTTCCGATCTTGATTAAATTTGTTATGTGGTTAGAGGTCGATGAGTGATACCCAACGACATATTTTTAAAGGATTCGAGGTCAGGGTCAAGGTCACGAGGTCAAGAAAGTTGTGAAAGTCACCATTTTCAAAACCTATCTCGTCTGTCATTTTAGGAGATATCTGGCAACAGTTCATCGATTATGATAGTAAAAAACTGTATAGAGATGACCGTCACCCCCACACGGGGGTAATTTTTTATTACTTTTTTCACCGGAAGTTATTTTAAAACTGTTTCTGGAAGTGATTTTTTCCGATTTTTGTTGACCAGAAGTGATTCTTTTTTATTGCTTTTTTCACCGGAAGTGATTTTAAAACTTTTACTGGAAGTGATTTTTTTTCTGATTTTTGTTGACCAGAAATGATTATTTTTCACTGGAATTGATTTTGAAACATTTTCTGGAAGTGATTTTTTTTCCCCTTTTTGTTGACCAGAAGTGATTATTTTTCATCGGAATTGATTTTGAAACATTTTCTGGAGTTGTTTTTTCCTATTTTGTTGACCGGAAGTGATTATTCTTCATTGTTTTTTTTTCACCCGAAGTGATTTGAAACTTTTTCTGGAAGTGATTTTTTTTCTTCCTATTTTTGATGACCAGAAGTGATTATGTTCTTTCTTTTTTTCACCAGAATTGATTTTAAAACATTTTCTGGAAGTGATTTTTTCCTATTTTTGTTGACCAGACGTGATTATTTTTCACCGGAATTGATTTTGAAACATTTTCTGGAAGTGATTTTTTTTTTAATTTTGTTGACCAAAAGTGATTATTCTTCATTTGTTTTTTTCACCAGAAGTGATTTTAAACTTTTTCTGGAAATGATTTTTCTTCCTATTTTTGTTGACCATAAGTGATTATATTTCTCTCTTTTTTTTCACCAGAATTGATTTTAAAACTTTTTCTGGAGGTGATTTTTTTTCCTATTTTTGTTGACCAGAAGTGATTATTTTTCACCAGAATTGATTTTAAAACTTTTTCTGGAGGTGATTTTTTTTCCTATTTTTGTTGACCAGAAGTGATTATTTTTCACCGGAATTGATTTTGAAACATTTTCTGGAAGTGATTTTTTTCCTTTTTTTGTTGACCAGAAGTGATTATTTTTCACCGGAATTGATTTTGAAACATTTTCTGGAAGTGATTTTTTTCCTTTTTTTGTTGACCAGAAGTGATTATTTTTCACCGGAATTGATTTTGAAACTTTCTCTGGAAGTGATTTTTCCTGTTTTTTGTTGACCACGGGATTGTTTGTCTTGTTTTTGTTTCACCGGAAGTGATTTTCAAACTTTTCTGGAAGTGATTTTTTCCTTGTTTTTGTTGACCAGAAGTGATTATTTTTAGGTCATCTCCACCGAGATGACCTCATAAAGCCGGACCAAATGTCCGTCCGTACGTCCGTCAACAATCTTTCCTTGTTTCCGATCTTGATGAAACTTAGTATGTGGGTAGAGGTCGATGAGTGTTGCACAACGATATAACTTTTGTCCGGGTTCAAGGTCAGGGACGAGGTCACGAGGTCACGTAAGTTATAAAAATAGCCATTTTCAAAACCTGTCTAGTCTGCGATTCTACAAGATATTCGGCAACTGTTTATTGATTATGATAGTAAAAAATATTATCTTGTATCGAACCGGACAGATTTTTGAATTTCCTTCCCGTTTGATCGTCACGTGATCTGGAAGATGGCCAAAAACGCCGATGCGATTAGCAAAGAAGGAAGTAAGGAGAAATGAAATATAAATAATTTGGAATCTGCAAAGCCTCGAAGCGAACGTAGAATTCTTCTTACATTCGCTTCTGACTTTACATAAACTTTTTCACAACTGTATACTTGCCAACTATACCGTGGTACGTGTAAGCGCTGCACAGATGATGATTTTGACGCAATTTCCGGTTACTTTGGCCTGGATTCGGGATCAGCGAACAAATAATGTAAATCACGATTAAAAAATATTTTTTGATGATGCGGAAGATATCTTTATTAAAATTAACTTTGGGAAAAAAATAACTGAATAAATAAATAAACGATCACTTCTAGTCAAGAATAAAAGAAATTAAAAGTTCCGGAAAGAGTTTCAAAATCACTCCCGGTAATGTTAAATACTAAATAAACACTTCCTGTCATGAAAAAAAATCACCTTCGGAAGTATAAAATTAACTTTGGGAAAAAATAATTGAATAAATAAATAAACACTTCCGGTCATTATCTCCCGGCAAGCATCATTCCCCATGAAAAAAACCGGAAACAAAAAAAAAAAACCAGCAACAAAACAAAAAACGGAAGCAAAATGGTCATAGCCAACGACACTGATTCACAATTGCCAAGGTATTGTGTTGTTTTTGTTGTTTCCTATTCTCTCATGTGCACACGTTAAGTAATATTCACAAGATAGAAATAAAACCCAATCGTGTTTATACACCGCACAGCGTTTAACAACAACCGGAAGCAAAAAGTCATAGCTAACGACACAGATTCCAAATAGCCAGGTATTGTGTTGTTGTTGTTGTTTTTGTTATTTCCTATTCTCTCACGTGCACGCGTGAAGTATTAAGCTCACTTCGTTCGCTATTATCTTGTATCTAACCAGACAGATTTTTGAATTTCCGTCCCGTTTGGCCACCACGTAACCTGGAAGATGGTCAAAAACACCTCCCGGTATAAAGAAAACTTTTTACTTCCGATCTTGATGAAATTTGTTATGTGGTTAGAGGTCGATGAGTGATACCCAACGACATATTTTTTAAAGGATTCGAGGTCAGGGTTAAGGTCACGAGGTCACGAAAGTTGTGAAAGTCGCCATTTTCAAAACCTATCTTGTCTGTCATTTTAGGAGATATCTGGCAACAGTTCATCGATTATGATAGTAAAAAACTGTATAGAGATGACCGTCACCCCCACACGGGGGTAATTTTTTATTACTTTTTTCACCGGAAGTGATTTTAAAACTTTTTCTGGAAATGATTTTTTTCCGATTTTTGTTGACCAGAAGTGATTATTTTTTATTGCTTTTTTTCACCGGAAGTGATTTTAAAACTTTTACTGGAAGTGATTTTTTTCCGATTTTTGTTGACCAGAAGTGATTATTTTTCACCGGAATTGATTTTGAAACATTTTCTGGAAGTGATTTTTTTCCTATTTTGTTGACCAGAAGTGATTATTCTTCATTGTTTTTTTTCACCCGAAGTGATTTGAAACTTTTTCTGGAAGTGATTTTTTTCCTATTTTTGTTGACCAGAAGTGATTATATTTCTTTCTTTTTTTCACCAGAATTGATTTTGAAACATTTTCTCTTAAGTGATTTTTTTCCTTTTTTTGTTCACCAGAAGTGACTTTTTCATTTTTTTCACGAGAAGTGATTTAAAAACTTTTTTAGAAGTGATTTTTTTTCAGTTTTTTCTTCCAGTCATTTTTTCCTGTTTTTTTGTTGACCACGTGATTGTTTTTGTTGTTTTTTCCCCTCATGTGTATTCATGTTTTTCCTCATGCATATTAGTAGAGGATTAATGGGTCTTCTGAGGCATCCATACAAATGAATGGGGTAAAGGGGGAAAACTCTGTGAATTAAACCTTGAAAACCCCTAAACAGGAGACTGATTCCTCCGCCCCCTCCCGCCATAGAAATGTATAGGCTAACCTTTCTGACTCAAGGCTAATTCGGTTAAAACAGGAGAATGATTTTCTTCCATACAAACTCATTTTAAGCTGTCTCAAGACCTAAAAAAAACCCCCATAGAAATGTCTTGGGAAACCTTTCTGACAGGAGGTCAATCAGGACAAAACAGGAGAATGATTTTTTCCCATACAAGCTCATGTTAAATTGTCTCAGGGTCCAAAAAACCCAACCCCAGCCCCCTCTGACTCTCGGCCCATCAGGTCAAAAGAGATCGATCTCTGCCCCATTACTTACTGATTTCATTTTATATTTTCACTCCACACAAAGAGTGATCCAATAAATATTTGTCCATGTTCTATTTGAGGTAATAAATTAATTTTCCGATTACATTCATCACCATCGAGTATATTCACAAATATTATTTTAGAACTTAGTTCGAGGTTTATGTCTTTGTTGAGCAGAAATAAACTGATAAACTTCTCTCAATACTCTTGTTTGACCACCTCCTGATCCACATATCATTTTGAGATTGCAGTAAATTGTTTTTCCATTGTTCAATTGATAACCATCAAAGTTTTCAGTCCATTCAAGGATATTTATTTTTTCCTTTACATCCTCCAACTTATTTGTAATTAAATTTATCTGCTTATTTGTTTTATTTACTTTTACCCCGGTTATTTTTTTCAATAAGACTTATTTGATATTTCTCACATTCGTTATGTTTCCCATTTAAATATCAAGGCTGATTACATCTCCACTCTTTGGTTTGGTTATTGCTTGGTTCTATCATTTATAAATCAGTAAAAAGATGCCCCTTAACACATACTTATAACCAGAAGGGATACTCTTGATTCCATTCTCTAAAATATATCTTATCATCAAAAGCTCCTAATGCTTTCTTATTTATCTCTTCTGTATATAATTGATGTTTAGAACTTCTTATTGTATTCATTTATCTGTACGCTTCCCTCTTTAAGGTTAAACAGTTGTAATAATGTTTAAAGTTTATTGTTTCCTTTATTATATTTTTCTTTATTCCCTTTAGCTTCTAATCACATCTTTCAATGTTATTATTATCAATATACGTAAAAGCATAAGACTTTGATCTCAAACCCACAAATTCACTCATGACCTTTCCACCCATCTCATCCTTAAACTTACCAATAACCTTTTTATTCTTTAATGAAAACAACATACTATCAGACTTATAATTACTTGTATCATACATATCAATATTATCGATCATATCCTCATATACATCACTTGTCTTAATTTCTAATATAAAACTATCTGTATCCATATATAACAATGACACATTATCCTTATACTTTAATTTTAAATTATTATAGTAATAGTCATACATGAACGACTTTGACAAGTCAAGAATTGATGTTCCTATATAAATCAGTTTATCCATTTCAATACTCTCTTTTTTCAAATGAATAGCACAAAAGTTCTCTGAAAACACCTCCACTCATTCAAAACTTGGTCTGTTAATTAACTTTGAAGCCTGTTTCCAAGATGTAGAAAGCCTTATGTTTTGTCGATTCCAACATTTTCCAGTCATTCCAAATACAGCATTATTCATTAACTTATAAAAGTCCTTCTCAAAATCTGTTCTTGTTTCTGTTCTCCTTTTTGTATTAAAATCAATATATTTCTTTAAGCAATGACTTTGTTTAAATTTCAAAATGCGATGAATTTTCCTCACTCTCAACCCAGCAGATAAATATTGTCTCAAGTTCATTTGATGTAAAACGCAACTTTCTTTATCATTTAATGTTGTAAGTAGTTTTAATGTTGGAGATTTACCTTTTATATTAAATGACTGTTGGTAATCACTTAACCATTCTTTTCTTGGACTTTCTTTATCAGGGACATAAGATATGTCTTTATGTTTGTTATGAAGTTCTTCTGGATATTTTAAATCAACCTCAAAATAATATACAACTTCAGCTTCATCCAATTCTTTTTGAGAGGAGATTACATTGTCAAGTAAAACTTTTTCATAATGTTTTTCTTTAACCCATTTAAGTTTTCCAAAAGGTAAAGATTGAGACATAGCCCACCCATTATTAGCATCATGATACATCAGGTAAGAGTTGGCCTCATTCTTATTATAATCAGGAAGATATTTGTTATTTGCTTTTGCATATCTCTTGGAACATACTTGAGATATTCCTCCTCTTTTAGCCTTCTCTATAATTAAAAGCATATCTATATCACTGATTAATTCCAAATTTTGTTTTGTCATTTTTAACATGGAACTCCAAGACAAGCCCAGGGCTGTGTAATATTGAACGGGGTCTAATCCATAAGAATTTTTATTATGACAGACTGTTCTAAAAGTTTCCAACACATCAACCAATAACAATACATCAGTTTTAAGATACAAATTATGATATTCTCTAAGATTCTTTATATTAAACTTCTCCCAAACCTTTTTAGCTTGTGTATAATCTCTCTCGGAAATATGAGTTTTATTTAACTTTCCATAGAAACTTTCCCTTGAAGGAAGTTGTGTTTCTTTAAACTTCTCAAATGAATCCATATAGTCATATGGATATATTCCCTTTTGTCATAAGAGATCAATCTCTTCTTGATTTGAGAAATATGATTTAAGACTCAGGAAGTTTTTAATATTTGATAATAAGTTAGATAATGGACTTGACATAAACTTGTATATGTCAAGAAATCTGATATGGGTTATGGGGGATGTATGAATTGTTTTTGTGAATGAGATGTATTTTTGATCTGTGTTAGGAATGGCACATATATCTCCAGATGTCTTTGAAAGTTCATTTATAAATAGATGTGTGTCATAGTGAGCGTTGTTGTGAAGAAAGACAGGAATAAAATTTGGAGGCTTGTAATTAAGATTACAATGGGAATGAGTTGGACCTCCATATTTACCAGGAAGATGACAGTGATCCCTAACCTTGACGTCTCCCTCAATTTTCTCCTCACAAATATGACAGATACTGTTCTCTTAGTCATTTACAGTCTTTTTCAGTCTTTATAGTTTTTCACCATTATTTCTCTTAGTCTTATACAGTCTTTTTCCAATCGTCTTACAAACTCATCTGAGGCATCTTCTCCTCTATAAAGTTCGAACTTGTATTCATCACCAACAGCTGATTTGATATAATAACAGAAACCACAAGGAGTATGTTTTTGATATTTATTTGTGTATGATTTATTTGGATTTGGAGAAACAGTATCTATCTTTTCAAGGATACTTTCAAAATCAGCATATATCACAAACCGATATTTTATAGATTTGTTAAAATCTTTGAATGATATGTTTGAACCTGCTTTTGGTAAATTGATTACGGTTGATTTATGATTACTACAATATTTCGAATGTTGATTTAATCATTCTTTTGTGTGAAAGGAGTTGAGACATCTCTTACAAGGATACGTTTTACATTTTCTCTTATATAGTTGTGATTTGGTTAATCTTGAGAAATTTTTGATGAAAGCATAATGTGATTTTTCCTTTGAAGTAAAGTGCAGAAGGTCAATGTGTGTTTCATCATTTTTATAGTTGTTTGAAATTTTTAATATCTGAACTTTGTTTGTATCCATTAATCCATATACATTAACAGATAGATTATTCATTTTCTCAAATTAAGGAATATCTCTCAATGACATTGGAAACTTTAAATCTTGAACATTCAATGTATTCTCGTATTTTTTATAATGTTCAACCCTTTCAGGATTCCATTGTGGAGGATGTAAGTGAGCAAGAACAGACCATAGAAAACATTTATTGTCTTTGTTTTGAATATTAACAACCGCTTTCTGAAGTTTTATCTCTTTTGGTAAATCAATATAAGAAGAAGCTTGAAGAGGATCTGATTTTAAGATGTGTATGTCTAAAAAGATTATTTTTGTAATAGTAAATCCACTACCTACTACAGTGTTATCAACATCTTGTTCTTGTCTCTGGAGATCATCGTAAACATCACATCTTACAAAATCTTGAAATGATGACATAAAGTGAGGGTTTGTCCTCATATAGGGAGTAGTTTCATCGTCTTGTCTTACCATTTTCAATTTTACTTCCATATAAAACTTAAAAGTTTTCATTTCACTTAATGTGTTTTTAATTATAGTTCCAAAACTTTGTTTAACCATATCAACAGCTTCCATGATTGAAGATGGTCCAGGGTCTTGAAAACGAAACAATCTTATTTTTATATGCCCTTTAAATTCCCCTTAAATGCCCCATCAGTGTTTTCAATGGAGAATTTAGCTTCCCTTTCTTCATTGTTCTTGTGTTTGCATGATTGAAGGTGTTTATTTTTTTTTAAAAAATTTAAGAATATCATTATCACATCTATCACAATGTTTTGTTTCTTGGTAAAGTGGAGATAGTTGTCTGAAAAGATTGAATGTGTGTTTGTTGGTTTGAAGGTGTTTTTTATAATATTTATATTCATGATTACAAACATCGCAGAACATTGTATTCACCATATTTATATAATAAAACTTTGCTTAAAATAAAATGTTCTTGATAAAAATTTCGTTTAATTTAGAGGTGAATCGGTGCTTAAAACCATTTTATCCTCCAACTTTTTTCACTTAATAAATACAATGTATCAACGCACAAAAGACAAGTTTCAATCTATCTCTTCGTTTGTAAATGATACTGAGAAATATGTCAAGGATGTAAAATTGAACAAAGATAAATATAACAACTATTGGATAAAAACAATTACGGTGAATAATATGAGTTCTTCTATTTCCTTCAGTGGAAGGGCTTTTTAGTATATCTGGAAGAACATCAATTAAAGTATCTCTCACAAAAGTTTCTCCTCTCCTTCTGGTAATATATTCAAATATAGAAAAAGCAATGAAACAAGAAAAAGTATCAAAAAATAAAAACCTTATGGATGGAAGCTTTAGAAAGAAAAGATAAGACCTTCTGTAATATGCAAGGAGAAATTTGTATTTTTTTCAACAACCCGAAAGATGTAAATCCTGATGAAATAAAGGATGTGAATATATCAGGTGAAATGACATTTCATTCAATAGTAGACAAGGATCATTTTAAAATTACTTTTAATATAAAAAATGTAGTAGTTCAATCTGTTCATGAAAAAAAGTATATAGATATCGATGGTAATGTTTTTTTTGCTAATTAAATACGAGTCATTATTCAACTGAAGATTTTGAAGACTGAGAGTGATTATGATACCGAGAGTTTGTGTTCAAACGACAGTTATGATACCGAGAGTTTGTGTTCAAACGACAGTTATGTACCGAGAGTTTGTGTTCAAATGATAGTTATGAAAGTAGTTTTATAGATGATTGTGAAAGTTCCGAAGATGATACCGAAGATGAATTTCAGTTTAAGTTAAGTTTTACTTTATAAATATGAATAATTCACTAGATTTTGAGCCTCTTGAATTCCCTGATTCTCCATATGACAAATTTGAGAATTGTCCTGGATGTGATAGAGTGGGATTAAACACAGAGTCAAAAGCCTATAAACAATGTATATTCTGTGATTATCTTCTAAGTAATGATAATAAAAAATTTAAAAAGGAAAATAATTCTTTAAGATTTACACCAAAAATGAATTACTTTCCAAGATTGATTAGAGGAATGAATGTAAAGTATGAGGGTGATAACACACCTTTCCTTACAAGGGAAGAAACTGAACATATGAGAGAAATGTTACAAGGATTGTTATATATTATTCACGATTGTCATTTTCAGGGAAATATCAACACAAGATATTGCACAAATAAAATAGTGACTTATCTTGAAATTAAACCCAAACTTAGGTTAAAATATAGAGTTTTTTTAAAAAGCCAATAATAAATTAAATAACATGTTTTCCAAATATATAAATGAATGATTTTTTACCCATTTGGGAAAATAAGATAAAATTTAACAATCATAAAAATCTTCCAAATTCATTAAGATGTCTCATAGTTGGTTTAAGCGGATGTGGAAAAACCTGCTTACTTTTAAAGATGCTCCTTACGTCCAACTTTTTGGATTATGATAATTTAATAATTTTCTGAAGACGAGTTTTCAACCTGAGTATCAACTACTCTCACAAGGTTTTATTGCTGGTCTTCAAAAAGAAGATATAATCGGTTTATTTAAACTTCAAAACAAACAATGATTACAACATTGAAGATCTCATACAATTATTTTGTGATACAAAGAGATATAAAAAGAAATCAAAACCGATAACTTGTATTCTTAGTGATAATACTGATGATATACCATCTCCCCAAGATTTGGATAAATCAAAAAAGAACCTCGTTATCTTTGATGATTGTGTTAACGAGAGAAACCAAACGGTAATGGACAGCTACTTCAGAAGAGGGTGACATTCTTCTTGTAATTGTATTTATCTTCGTCAATCATACTTTCAACTCCCTCGTCGTTCCATAAGAAACAATGTTAATACTTTTATTTTATTGAAGTTGAATTCAATAGATATAAACAATTTTTGGAGAGATAATTGTTCTACATTATGCAGTAAAAAGGAATTTGGGGATTATATGAAACACACGACTGAAAAATATAAATATATTGTTGTGAAACAAGATGAGATATTAAGGGAAATATTTTCATATATAAATGACAAGTATTATTATTAATCTTGTGGGTAAATCTGCTTCAGGAAAAAAACTTTCATAAATCAAGGTTCTTGTATCGTACAAATGAGAATATTGTAAATTTAATTAAAAAACACCCTGTGATACGCATTGTATCAACAACAACTAGAGCAATAAGACCTGGAGAAGTAGAAGGTAAAGATTATTATGATATTTCAGTGGAGAAACATATGTGATTGAGCAATGAAGGTCAAATATTTGAGGAGGTTTCTCTTGGTACATAAAAATATTGACATTGTAAGAGTGAGTTAAAGAAACTAAAATCTGGTGGTCTTGGGATATTAGAAACTAATCCAGAAGGAATGAGACAAATTATTAAACATCTGAGTGATAATGGGGTTAAGATTTTATCATTCGGTTTTGATGTTGATGAAGAAACTCAACGCAGATGTATGAAAAGCAGAGATACAAGTATTAGTGAAGAAGAAATTGCAACTCGTATTAATGTTAATAAAGAATTTGATGAAATATTTAAAGAAAAGGATTTATTTGAACACATCGACTTGGATGATGAAGAAAAGGAAAATTTCCCTGTTGGTCTTTACAATTCATTTAATGATATTTTCCAATAAATAAATGGATGCAAAAGAAAGAGCAAGAAGATTTATGGAACATCAAGAGTTGGTTTCAAAAGTTGTAAAACAACAAGAAGACATAAAGAAGGAATGCAGACAGAAACTAATGGGTGAAGAAGCATTTGAAAGAAAACAAGAGAAATTTTTTTAACCACTTTAAAAAAATTCCCAAGAAAAAATTATAGATGTTTCCACAGTTCCCACATTAGAATATTCTCTGAAAAAAACTTCAAATGTTGAAAAATTTCAGTCAAATGACGGAGGAAGAATTAGGGCATATAGGAGCTTTTGATGATGAAGGATTATTTCAACAACTGGAAGAGATTAATCAACCCACTGATTATATTGTGAATGCTCTTAAAAACAATGAATATTCAGCGGATTCAAAAACCAAAGCAAGACTCATTCCAACAGAACAACCAGGAATATTTTATCTTGTTCAAGAAAAGGTATTGATATTTAATGATGAATTAAGGTTCTTGGGTTTTTCTCAACCCCTATTGAACTAACTCCGTGGTTAATGTTTCTTCTCACAAAAGATGGAAGACAAGGTTCAACTGTGAGGGATGAATCAAAGTATTTTGATCAACCATTGGACATGGAAAATAATGATGATGGAGTATATATATATATATATATATATATATATATATATATATATATATATATATATATATATATATATATATATATATATATATATATATATATATATATATATATTGATCTGCTGGACTCTCTTAATTATAGGGTTAGTCTTTCTGGTAAAAGTCGGAAGAATGAGAAGGAGAAACTCATTATTCAGACTTTAAGTATCCTTGGTTCAGGTGTTAGTTTTCTTCCAAATGACCCATCACAATTAGTTAATAGACTTATTATTGTTAGGTAATAAGAAGGCTGGAAATAACAATTGTTTCAATGAAACATCAGCCATTTTCGACCAGTTGATGAACATGAAAATAATTAATAAATGCAAATCCAAAGACATTTTATCTCATATTAAATAAGATGAGAAGCACAATCCTTAGTTTTAATTTCACAACAAGCGACCACACATCTTCATTCCCAGACCCACTACAACTTGACACAATAAAAGAATATGAGGCGTCTTTATTGTCCATGGAAACTTATAATATCATCATTTAATATAATAATATAACCGAGATATAACCAAGATATATAACCTTATTTAATATAACCGAGAAAAATAACAAGTTTCGTTATAATCCGGGAAGTGGATACAAAACGATAACGGTTTCACCCGGAGCATATGAGATTTCTCAAATATCTTCCGAAATTGTTCGTCTTATGAAAGAACAGGGTGATGAACCAAAAAATATTGTTATAGATATTCAAAAACACACTTCAAAATCAACGATTAAACTTAAAATAACTATAAGGTTGATTTCACAATTGATAATTCATTTAGAGAGTTATTGGGTTTCTCCTCAAAAAAGATTGAAACTAATGGGATGTTTTACAGTGATAATGTCATTCAAATATCCTCAGGAATAAATTCGGTATTAATTCACTGTGATTTGATTGATGGTGCTTATAATGATGGAATAAGAACAAATACAATATTTTCATTCAGTGCATACTCAACTCCAATTGGTTATAAATTCAATATAGAACCCAAAAATCTGGTTTATCTACCTGTGTCAGGAAAAACCATATACAGAGTAAATTTTAGGCTAACCAACCAAGATAATCACATGATTTCTTTTAATGGGGAAATTATATCCATCAGAATTCACCTACGTGAAGTTTTCCAATAAATAAATACGATGGTTATTGTGAGGCAACACGAGTTGGGAAAATATAAAATAATTACAGGGGATGGGATCTTCCTTTCCCCAAACTACAAGGGTGAAGGTATGTATCTTGGTAGAGGATACTATAAACCTAAGAGACAAAGGGGTGTCGGACATCAATTTAGAGGAGATGGGATAATTGATACTCTCATGGGTATTGGGTATAGGTTCAACTATTCTTAAACATAAAGACCTGATTGGTTCAACTGCTTCTGCTGTGGGAAATGTATTGGGTGCTATAAAGAGTATAAAAGATGCCCAAAAAGAATCTCATAAATTACAAGCAATAAAAGAAATTAAGAAAGGAAAAACTCAGTTGTCTTTCCAAGAACGACAAAATAATTCAAATACTTGGGTCAGGGTTTCAAAAGTTACAACATCTTTTTTCCTAAATAAATACAAGTATGGAAGCAATTGATAGTATCTATGAATTGATTTTGAAACATTATCTGGAAGTGATTTTTTTTCCCCCTTTTTTGTTGACCAGAAGTGATTATTTTACAAATTAAAAAAAAACCTTTTCTGGAAATGATTTTTTCCTTTTTTTGTTGACCATAAGTGACTTTTTTTATTGTTTTTTTTCGCTGGAAGTGATTTTAAATTGTTTTTGGCAATGAGGAAGTTCACAAACACAGACAGTTCGGTGATCTATTTGTGTTCTATCGCCACCTTTTTGGTGTTTCACCCTCTGCTTTCACCCTTCTGTGCTTTGTCCCCCCAGGTTTCTGAATCCTTCACACAGTCCAGCATCCAACCCCTTTTTTGTATACATTGTCGAGGATTGGATGAGAGCTAACGCACAATGCACAGCAAGGGGGACATGAGAAAAGAGGGGTGGGACGGGAAGGACGAAACAAACATTAGGAGATCTGTGGAAGGGAGAGGGATGGGGCGGGGAACACGGGATATACAAGATGGACATTGCAGGGACTTTCAGGAAGGAAAGTAGGGAATTTGAAGGAGGTGGGTTTGGGGTGGATTTACGGGGGTAGAAAAGGTCGAGATTTTGGTTGGGGGAAGATAAGAGGTGGTGGTGAACAGCTGTTTTGAAGGCCTGGATGGAAGAATGGGATTGAATAGAGTGAGGGAGTTTATTCCAAAGGTGGGGAAAAAGAGGAATGAAAGAGTGAAGGTGAGCAGTGATTCGTGATTTTGGTAGTTTTACCAGAAGGGGGTTGTTGGCGGACCTTGAGTGCCCTGCGGAAATATGGTGGGGACATATCACAGACAAAGCAGGGGGGTAGAGACCAGAGAGGAGACGGAAGAAGACAGAAAGACCACCGACCTGCCTGCGGTGAGAGAGTGAGAGACCCGAAGACTCAGCCTCATCGCGGGAGATGCCAATGATCCTAAATGCCTTGGTTTCCACAGCGTGAATCCGAAAAAGGTGAGAGGCGTGAGCACCAGACCAGAGGGGAGAGCAGTCCTCCATCAGACTGCGGACAAAAGCTATGTATGTGGTCAGGAGCTCAGGTGGGTCGAGGAAGGACTTTGCACAACGGAGGATTCCCAGTCGGCGACTGGCTTTGGAGGCGAGCTTGGAAATGTGGCTTTCCCAGGAAGGATCATGGCAGATAGTGAGACTCAGACGCTTGAATGAAGGGACCTCTTGCAGAGGATTGTTGAGAAAGTAGATGGGTGGGGGGGGGGGGATGTTCAGACAGTCCTTTCTGAGAGACATGGTGAGTGTGAGATTTATTGGGATTGAAAGACGTGTTCCACATGTTGGACCAGTTTGTGATTTGATCTAGATCTGCAGAGAGTGAAGAAGCTGTGGCTTGCTAGTCTGAGGGATGACAGATGGTACGGCGGAGGTTTGAGTCATCAGCAAAGAGATAAAGAGGATTTTCCAGAGAGTCTGAGAGATCATTGATGAAAACCAGAAAAAGAACAGGGCCCAGAACACTGCCTTGAGGAACTCCAGCCTGGACAGGAAGAGGGGATGAAAGAACTCCATTTAGGGCCACACGTTGACTGTGACAGGAGAGGAAGTCTGCGAGCCATGAGTGGAGATGGCCTTGGATACCATAGGAAGAGAGTTTGGTGAGCAGGTCAGGGTTAGTCTCGGGATGTCTTGCAAGCAATATGTCTCGGTTGGTCTCGCAAGCAATATGTCTCGGGATATGGCTCTGATTTTATGTCTGGCATTGAGGACCTCCATCCATTGTTGGGAGAGTAGAAGCAGCATATCCAGCGTAGCATGATCATGTCTGAAACCAAATTGATGATCGAAAGTCAAGCCATTGGAGAAGAGGAAGGATTTAATGTCTGAAGCGATGATGGATTCCATAACCTTCCTGATGATTGGGAGAAGGCTGATTGGTCTGTAGTTGCAGGGACCTGTTTCTGGTGAAACTACCTAAATCCAGGATCACTGCTCACCTCCACTCATTCATTCCTCCTTTTTTTTCCTGCCTGTGGAATCAACTTCGGCATTCTCTTCAATCCCATTCTCCCAGGTATATACAAGTGTCACACTCTTTCCCCACTGCTTCTGAGGCTCTCGCTGGCAACCACAGCAGCGAGCGCCGACTCCGGAGAGGGTCTTCCCCCTGTTGGGGGATGCATGGGTGCCGCGGAGATGGGCACCACGGAGACGGGCGCCACAGAGTTTCTTTATTTTCCAATGATATTAATATGCCCCCTGTGGTGATTTATAGCAGACATGGATGTGTCCCCCAACATGGGGAACACCCTCTCATCAGCAGGCTCTTGCTGCTCCTGTGGTTGCCAACAAATGCCCTGGAAGCAGCGGTGGAAAGAGAGTGGCACTTGTATATGTGGAAGAAATGTGTAACTGAGCAAAGGGTCACTCAGATAGCTCAGATGGCAGAGCACTGACAGTTTGTCAGAGAACCTGGGTTCAATTCTTGATCTGGACTCCTAATTCTTTCCATATATATTTGTAATGTTTGTTCTATCCTGTTCATTTCTCATTATGTCACTTCTGATCAGAAACACGTTTTTCTTGAAATAGTGTGTATTTTAGCTTGAGCTACACAAAACCAGTGCATTTTACAGTAAAAACTTTATTCATGCAGAAACAGACTAATTTGCCTAAAACAAGCGTTTTTCACAAAACAATAGCTTTGTCTGATTCCAATTTTTGTTCTAAATAACTGTTCTGAAGTGTGAACGCGTTTTTTTTTTTGTTTGTTTTTTTTTGAAATGGTGTGTATTTTATCTTGAACTACGCAAAACAACACAATTTACAGAAAAATCTTATTCATGGAAAAACGGACTAATTTGCCTAAAACAAGCGTTTTTCACAAAACAAAAACTTTGTCTGACTGCAATTTTTGTTCAAAATCACAATTCTGAAGTGGAAACGCATTATTTTTGAAATAGTAATTGAAATTTTTGCTTTAACTGTGCAAGACAATACATTTTGCCCAGATAGGTCAGAGAAACACGCGTTTGACTGTCGATAATCACGTGAATCCCAAGCAAACGCGTGTAATCACACGATGCGCACTCAAATGTGTGCAATCGCATGAAACGCAGTTAAACATGTGCAATCGTTCAAATCACACTCAAATGTACCCAATTGCATGAATCACACTCAAACTTACGCAATCACGTGAATCCCAAGCAAATGCATGGAATCAGAGAACTGATTTCAGCTACCATCTCCATGGCGCCTGTCTCCGCAGTGCCCATCTCAGTGGCGATCACCTCTACGATGACCATCTCCGCGGCGACCGTCTTTTTCCCACGAAACAAGCCTTTTGATCTGCAGGTTTGTCTACCAAGGTCAGCTGCCGGGACGAATAGCAGAAAGCAATAACATCTCTGGTGGCTTTATATGGGCCTCTATTTGTCAGGTTAATTCATGAGTTTAATTGGGCGACAATTTTGTTTTTATTGTCACACTGATAGATCACAAAGCTGTTTAAGCGAAATTGGATAAATAATACACTCCAAAGGTGGAGTGGAGTGGCCACTCATCTGGAGTAGCAATCAGGGGAAGAGGGACCAGTTGGGTGCTAACAGCAGGTACAAATCCTGCCATGCTTCCCCCACAGCAAGATTAAACATTATTTGGGGAAAGGATGGTGGAGGTTCTACCGAGATAGCTACATGCATGGTTTGAGTGTGTTTCGAACTGCAATTTAGAGTGCCATTCACCTGGTGACTCAACTTTGACAAATGACGACAATTTTTGTATACCTGTTTAAAAACAGAGGTTTAAACTGTATTTATTTGTTTTGATAAAGGAATGGATTTGTATTTAAAAGGTCAGAGCAAGTGATTAGATGGCTGGAGTAAGTGTGATGGGATATTGCTGCATTTTGCTGTATAAGTGAGAGAGAAGTGGATAAAAGAAATGGACAATGTCAGAGATTTAAAATGTTGATGGAAATCTGAAAAGTGATGAAAAAGATTGGTTACAGATTATTTTTCGAGAGTTTTCAGCTCCATTGACCATAAAAGAAATGGACGCTCATCAGATCAAAGAAACAACGTCAGCATTTGGTCGTGTTTAAACTGTTTGGAGAAATTTTGTATCTTTTAACCATATTGTCAAGTTTTGTTTCCAAATGCTCCCAAATGGACGCTCTGCAGCCAAAGTGTGGTCCGCAACTTCGTACTGGTGTAAAATGTCAAGGCCAAGCGATGTGGACCCCACTCTCACTATGGGAGAGTTTTGCAGAGCTGAGAGCCCGAGAAAGACTTCTAAAATAATCACCCTGTGACTACAATGATAGCCATGCTACTTGTTTAATTGCTCCTTTTAGTTAATGTAATTATAACAACCTAGCTTTGAATTACCAGTGTGCTTTGACCTGTATGGTAGTGATGGGGATACTCTTATGGTCAATAGGACCAATAAGTGATACTCGTGATAATGTTTGCATGCACCGGGTTTGTTATCATATACATAAACATGGGAAACAGTTGGTAACTAATGGAAGTTGTGTACGGTAACTTAGTTAATTACTTTCAGACTCAGCTCATAAAAGAGAAAAAAATAACTCATTAAGAGCACTGGAGGCACAAGATTTTTAGTGTTCATTGTTTCTTTTTTTCCATTACAATTCAAAATGGTATTCGAACCATCATGTTTCTTTTAGTTATAATTAATATCAAGTTTTGTTTTGGAATTACAAATTGAGAAACCTTTATCATATAAGTCTTGTGGTGTCCACACTTTCGGAACAGCAGTATAATTTAAAACCAGAAACTTTGGACACATGTAAATGATCAATAATATCGCAGTAAGGTACACCGTTGGTTATTGATAACACTGGTCAACACTTTTTTACTTTCTGAATGTTGTCTAGATTTCTACAAGTGAATTAGGGTATTCTGGCACTGCTGAATCAGGAAATGGCATCCGTTTCTCTCCATCAGGTCAGGTTTTTGTGCTAAGTTGATTTGAAAAAATCAGATCTTGTGACAAAATCAATTACATTTTTGTGGCATTATCAGCTGATTTTTGTCAACACATATCATCCTAAACATGTTTTTAAGAAAAAAAAATGTTTTGCCAACAACATTTATTGATTACATGATAGAAACATCGATTACTGTCATCTGAATGGTGGGCATTGATAAAGGTAAGTACAAGTAAATTGCATGTTGCGTCACCACTGTTCAAACTTCAGGGCTTGAACTTCCGTTTCTTCGAACTCCTGGAATGTTCAGCGGCAGGGAGGTCTCTCTTCAGATTCCAACAGTAGTCAGCCATCATGACTGCGTCCCAGCGACCCTGATACCTGGTCTCCATCTCCTTCATGTCCTGATGGAATCTCTCCCCCTGCTCGTCACTCATTGAACCCAGGTTCTCAGGAAACCGGTTCATATGTGAAAATAGGTAGTGCATCTTGATGCTCATGTTGCAGCCCAGGTTTCTGAAAGCAGTCAGCATGTTGTTGACAAGTTCTGCGTAGTTTCTGGCCTTATTGTTGCCAAGAAAGTTCTTCACTACCAAAACAAATGTCTTCCACGCTTCCAGTTCCACTTCGTTCATTGAGTTTTTGAACTCTGGATCTCTGATGAGCTGACGGATCTGAGAACCATCAAAGATGCCAGCTTTCAACTTCTCCATGGTCAATCCTGGAAAAGCCTGGCACAAGTAAGTGAAGCAGTCACCATCTTTGTCCAGAGCCTTGGTGAACTGCTTGATTAAGCCGAGCTTGATGTGCAGCGGTGGGAAGAGTATTCTGTCTCTGTCCACCAGAGGGTCGTTGATGACGTTCCTTTCTTTGCATGGCACCAATTCCTCCCGCACAGGCCAGTCCTTCTTCCTGTAATGCTGAGCACGGTCCCTACTATCCCACATGCACAGAAAACATGGGTACTTGGTGAAGCCAGACTGTTGTCCCAACAAAAAGTTCACCATCTTCAGGTCAACACAAATAAACCACTTATGCTGATCATAACCAATTTTCTCCAGCACGTACTTCACCGCTTCATACTTCTCCTTCAGTGTAGTCGAGTGAGCGATGGGTACAGAGGCAAACTGGTTGCCGTTGTGTAGCAGAACACATTTCAGTGATCGCTTGCTGCTGTCAATGAACAGTCTCCAATCTTTGGGTTCGTACTGTGGCACTCCAAGCTTGAGCAGAAGCGCATGTCATAAATTGGCGCATGTAGGTATTGTACATTCTTCAGAGTTCGTTATTTCAAGAAATACAACTTTTTTGTATCACATTATTACAAAATCTGCCCCATTAACTTTAGTTTTGATCCACAAACTTTATGCTTTGCCTCACCAATTTTTGGAAGATTTTGAGGTTTTATGACTTCAAACTGATCCCTTTTCGACATAATCACCCAGAACTATCGTACCTGAATACTTCTTGTCATTAAAATAATTATTTCCAATCAAAACAATTATTTGACATGACATTTTACCCCCACCAACTTCTTCTAAAATGCTCCACACATGCGTACATGTGAACAAAAATGTAAAAAACGACATGTGGCCATATCTCAAAAACTTGACCTGATTGAACAAAACTAATGTGAGTTTTGGATTCAGCGCATCAGATTTGTCCTAAATCAGCTTAAAAAATGCAGACAACAAATTTGTTGTTGACCAGGGGGATAATTGATATGAATTATTGATCACTGTAGCTATGGACCTCATTGATCTATTAAGGGTAGACAAAAGTTACTGAGAATTGAATCGAAAGAATATATTAAGTTGAGGTACTTACATAATATTGAAGGACTAGCCGAAACCCCGTCACAGATGGATTCCGTTCATTAAACCACCCTCACCAGCTCACCCACACTCGAAGGACATGGACTGGACAGGGCGTGCTTGTCCCCGCCTACTCATCCCCCGCCCCCCTGTCCACCCCTCACACTCAACCCCACCTAATTCACCCCAGCCCCCGCCCACTAATCCCCAGCCCCATTCCCCCATCTCCCCCTTTCAATTTGCTTACCCCCGCCCAAAAATTTGCTTACCTTGCCCCCGCCTCTTCACTCCCTGCCCCCGTCTCTTCATCCCCCGCCTCTTCACTCCCTGCCCCCGTCTCTTCTTCCCCCGCCCCCGCCTCTTCACTCCTCGCCCCCCGTCTCAACGAAAAGTGCTTATTCTCCTTCAGAGTTGAAAGTTGACTATTGCCACTATGTGCGATGCACTTTTACAGGTACGAAGTTTCTTTCAGTCCCAGTCACAGTACCGAGAAAAACGTGACGTGACTGCTTGGAGGAGCACAAAATTGGTCCTTCAGTGTTAATATATAGATACAATGTTTCTTGTTACATTTTTTGTGTCAAATTCACATTCTGAGATCGTCAGCATGTGCAAAAGAGGGTTTTACATTGCAGACGCTATTTTCGAGGAGTGGAATTACACCTCTCAGCGGTAACGGTCTGTCGGCGACAGATGTGATGACGTCAGCGAATGACCGATGATGTCATGACGTCCTGATGCCTCTCAGCGGTGACGTCACACGTCGCCATGTAAACGAATGTAAAACGAAAAGTGTTTATTCTGCTTCAGAGTTGAAGGTTGACTATTGCCATGATGTGCGATGCACTCTTACAGGTATGGAGTTTCTTACAGTCCAGGTCACAGTACCGACAAAAACGTGACGCGACCGCTAGGAGGAGCACAAAATTGGTCCTTCAGTATTAATATATAGATGGTCTATGTTATTAAATTGATCAATTAAAGTCAATATTATATATTAGGAATCATAAGTTAATTGGAAGAGAAAATCAATATATGAGGGAAATAAGCATGGTATTTACATAAGCATAATGAAGAATGGTTAGACCAACAGCAATTATGAAATCAATTCACGGAATTAGGAATTGTACAATGTATTGCAATTTTATTGATCTCACTGGTTAGTAGTTCGTACTGGCCTAACTGTAATTTAAGTAAAATGCCTCCATATTTTATGGAAAGTCAAACAAAAACAAAAGATAAACAAGAATCACGCCGAGTGCAGAAGGCATTAGGATGTGAAATGAATGTAAAGTCGGTCAGAGTATAAGAATTATATTATTGAAAATAGTGCAATGATGCCACAAGCCAATTAAAATATTACCTATTTTATTTGTTTCCTGATTAAATGGACAGGTGCTTGGTTTTTGATTTAGTGGTACTTGTACGTTTACTTAAGTAAGTTGAGGTACTTACTGACTTGACCATCTTTCTAACACTGACTTGACCATCTTTCCTCAGCACTGGAAGTGCTAAGTTAGCTGGAAATAAATAAATAAATAAATAATGGCAGTTACTCTGGAACTACTTGTGAATGAAACTGGATTATTTAGCAGATATGAATGTTAAAATTATTGCAAATGCTAAAATGATAACTGTGCAAAATCGAATCGCTTTAGATTTGGTACTTGCTCCAAAAGGGGGGAGCCTGTCTTCTTGTAGGGTTTGAACGTTGTACTTTTAGCTCAGACAAATTAAAATATATTGAAGAAGAAAAAGCTCACTTACATTATTATTATACAGATGATGGAATATTTTTCTTGACTAGAAGGGATCTTTGGGGTATGGTGGACTGAATTCTTGATTGCAAATTGGAACCCTGATAAATACTGCTGCCCTTTCTACATGAAAATAGCAAATGAGATTATTGTTTTTGAGTATACATACAACCGATATTTCTTTAGATTTTATTACGTCGTTTTGGTGTGAAGAAAACCAGAGTGGTGTCAAAGCCACCCAATGCTCGCCTGTTTATACATTTATCGTTTTTCATTTTTAAAAAACTAGTCTAATAATATTTTTTTATAAAGCATTGCAGTGAAGTCTGATCCAAATAATTTTAAAGCAATATATGTATTTGTATATTGTAATCAGTAAAAAATAGTGTGGTAGATAAAAACATTAGAAAGGAAATAACTTGCACCAAAAACTTTAACATTTTAACGCTCACACTCATGCTGACGCTCACGTCGGGGGTATTGCTATAGTTCTCCGTTCTTTGAACAGGCGAGCTAAAAAGGAAAGGGAAGGGTAATATTTTGATAGAACATGAAATGTAAGTTAGATGCTTAACCTTGGTTCTGTTTATTTCAGTGTTGAGTGCAGTTGAACTCTGCAGTTTACGATTTCGTCTAATGAAGCTGCTTTGGAACAACTTCCACCAAAAGATTGGACGATGGGGAGAACCCAGATTTGGGTGATTGGGCATTCAACACGTGATCATGAAACTACCCCCTTCCTGCGGAGATAAGATGAGCATGTAAAAGAAAGAAAAAGAGAAAGAAGAAAGAAAAAAAACACTGAAGAGAAGGTTGGACAAGTTAAACCCCAGCAAGGCAAAGACTTAATGAGCTGTTAGGGTTGCACACCGTTGCATGGTGCCTGACTGGGGGACGGCCTTGACCACACTCACAAATTGCTGTCCTGCAGATACATCATGAACTTGCCGTGGTCGCACAACGCACAACAAAGGCCCTGAAGGTCCATATGGTGAGTCATCTGCAACGTGTGTTCAATGGTGCAGGTGGGGCTGGCTCGTGCAGCCATTGCGGCTGCCTCCAACGTGCATAGCTCGCTTGGTGAATCAAACCTGATTGCACGAACTGCTGCTACGAGGCCCCAAACTATCCTGGGGCTGGATCTCTGGGTGACATCTCGAGTCCTCTTCATCTCCTTCAACACAGTGTTATCTGCAACCCAGTGTCAGGCCCAAGCTCGTCCCTGCCAAGATCTACCTTCTCATCAGCTCAAGGAGCGCCTTAACTGTGTTTCCCATTGGGTGCTGCTCTACCAACACCCGAACCTGCTTATCTTCTGGCCGCGGGTAGCACATCTTTTCGATTTGTGACACCTGCTGATGAACAGGCCATTAATTAAATGGAAACACACTCACTAACCTGGCTGGGACACTATTGAAATGGTCGTCGTACTGCATTCTTCTCCTCTGAGCACTCACTGCCATTATTGATTGAACTTGTGGAAGGGATATTTTTCTCCTCTCGGAACAAGGTATGGTGATCATGTGTAATATACTTGGTCAAATTTTTCCTGATCAGAAAAAGGGGGGGATGTGGAAGAAAAATAATTATATTCATGTATTTTAAATTATATTCACTTGTTCAATTGTTGCTGGTACTTTATAAATTTAATTTTTGTACTATAGTCGAATTGGCTGTCAGTAATATTTCCCTTTTCCCGAGAGTCTTTTGACCTACATATTGATAAAATAATATGTTACGATGAAAAAAGGTCTTTCTTGCTGCATAGAAACAGGGTGACCTGGTTGATAACACTGCAACTTTTGCCATGATTGTGTCATTCTCTCCCTCCCACCCAGAGTGGCCACATGTTACAGTTCTGAGTTATTTTGCCCAGTGCCTATCAGCTCATCCCATAGTTGAATTGCCAAATGTCTCACCTTCCCTTTGGAATGTCAATTTGTGTACAAGAGGGATTATTTTTAGTCCATGAGCCCAAGCATATATCGGTACCATCTGAGGAAACCAAACTTTAGGGCTACTAAGTTATTGGTCGGGACTATATGATTATTTCAATATGTGATAACCGTTCCAGAAGAGCAGCTTAGTGTATGTATTTTGCATTTTTACCATTCTGAGATATTGACGTTTTGCGGGAAAATCACACAATGGACTATTGACACATCCCATGAAGGTAATATCATTCAATAACAGCTCAGGATATCCAGATTTGTTATCTGCACACTTACAACAAGCATACTTCCCATCTTGAGGCACATCTCGGTTCAGATCGGCACCACGAACCCATTCGGACGGATTCCCATGGATCAGACGATCGAGGAGACTGTTAACAAAGACACACAGACACCTGGAGGAACGAAAGGATTCAGCCTGAATCCAGGAGCTGTGACCCGATACTATCTGACGTCAGATTACCACAGTATGTACCTTGGGCACCTGAGGGATATGGTAGGTCGAAGTCACTCTCAGCTGAACCATCCAGATCTGCAGTTACCTAGGATCCGGAGGGATGAGGCTGACATCCAATCCTTGGTGGATCTCATGGAGAACAGCTGGCTGGATCCACTGAGTCCTGATCAAGCACAGTTTGTCAGCTTGTCGACCGCTACTGTTGCTCCTCCTGATGTTGCCAATGACCTCCCCGCGGCTCGCACGGTAGGAGAGAAGGCATACCAGGATTTCAAGAAGAAACGCCTGGAGACAAATCCACCAACTGCACAGTTCAATGACAAGATGACAAAAAGGAACTTGAAAACATTCACCCACGTCCAGAAGAAACCAACCAGCAAAGCGCAGGCCAAAGAAATTGTTCTCAAGGCTGACAGAAACCTGTTTGGGCACATGATCCTCATTGCTCAGAGTCGAGATCTGCACATGAGAGATGTCTTGGTGCACCCCCTGGGGCCCTTGCCATGGTCAATTGCTAATGGCGATGAATCTCTGCGGAAGACGAACAAAGCAACCCTTGCCAGAGAGCTGGAAAAGAGTGTTTCTCCCACTGAAGTTATTGCAGAGCCATCAGCAACTGTCATTGATGGCATGAGCCTGGTACAGAAGACGAAAGGGAATGACAAGACATTTTCACAGCTGGCTGAAGCGATACTGTCAACGGCTCTTCATGATGGAGCCCAGAGTAAACGCATTGATGTTGCCTTCGATGTTTACCGAGAGACGTCCATCAAAGACGCAGAGAGATGCAACAGAGGTGCAAGCACAGCAATCCAGTTCAGGAGCATCACACCGGGCCACAACATTCAGCAGCGGAGGAAACTGCTCTGCAGCTCTTCCAACAAGGCAAGTCTAATCAAGTTCCTGGTAGAGGAGTGGAAAGAACCAAAAAGCAGGGAGAAACTGAAGGAAAAGTTGCTCTATGTAACCTGCAAGGAGGTCTGCTACAAGCTCACGAAGGACCACTGGGAGGAAGTGGCAGAGCTGAAGTCCACGCAGGAGGAAGCAGACACCCGAATGCTTCTGCATGCTCTGCATGCAGCAGAGGCTGGGTACAAGGCTGTGGTGATCACTGCCAAAGATACAGATGTCCTCGTGTTGTGTCTTGCCTTCAATAAGGACATCCCATGCCCCATGTATCAGAAGTGTGGTACAAAACCCGCACACGGTTCCTCGACATTGACAAGCTTGCTAGATCGATGGGAGACAGTGTCTGTGATGCCCTGGTTGGACTGCACGTGTTCCCCGGTTGTGATACAGTCCGATGGACTATAAGCTGCCAGTCTGCAATGGTTATCACATCAAAATATGATCGATATATATACACCAATTCAAAAATCATAACTAGGATTGGTTTCCTTGTATGGTACCGACAAGTGGAATTTCTGGCCTGGGCCCATGGACTATTTGGGCTTCCGTTTCAGTGAAGTCCATTTGAATGTTTCAGTGAATCATTGAATGTTCTTCCTCCGTATATACAAAATTAAATATTCTCCTTTGGTATGCTGATCGATCGATTGTGGAAATTGAGTTCTTCTCCACGACAGGTCCATGGCAATTAGTGTGTCTTGCTCATGCCTACTTGCTTTGACAATGAGCTGTGCAATGTCATGGTCATAACCCATGGCAAAGAGGAAATGCTCCAGTTGTAGAACCCTGCTGGTTGTATCATCATGATGTTCACAGTTTGCCAGCATGGACTGTGAGCTTGTCATGTACAAGTTACTTGTTATGCCTACATTTTTTGTCATCAACTAATAGATTTGCATTTCATTCCTTGTCCAACGGCATGTGATCATTGTCTTTCATGACAATTTGATCAGTACTCTTCCTCAATCCACCCCAAAATACCTTGTCATCCATGTTAGAAAACACACAAAGTTTGGTATTTGATGGTTTGTTTTTTAATTTGCCTTTGCAGATGGATTACAAATGTGACATATTCTGACCATTACACTTCAAGTAAAGTTGATATCGAAATAATTTTCTCTCGGGTTCACATTCTGTCATTATAAACAAATTTCCAAGGAGAACTGATTGCTTGGTACAAGACAGTTTGGTAGTGGTCGCATGAAGGTATTTACCCACTGATTGCACAATAAATTTTATTTATTTCAATAGAAGCCAATGTATTTTTATTCATTGGATGTACTATTGGAGTTTGCTTCCTATTGCTCTTCATTAGTTTCTATTGTTTCCCACTGGTCAGTTTGATCGACATCATGGGCCTGGGGGATGGAGGGATGAGGGCTGGGAGGCACCGTGCCAAGAGAAGCTGAAGATGGAGAAAGCGGTGGCAGGTCAGCATGTCCAGTCCCCTGGCCAGCTCCTGCCACTTGTCCGCAAAGAAGGCTGACCGTCGGACTTGACCTGTCAAGAACGGCTCCATCCATTGCAGCATTTCCTCCTCCGGCTTCTTGGCGCAGCAGGTTTCGACGAAATTTCGCTCGAGCATTCTGAAACCAAACCTGAGGAACATCAAGAAAGAGAAAGCAAAACGACAGAAGAGACGATCACAATATTTCTCTCTCACAATTTTTATAATCTACATGCTTGCCACAATATGCCCTACCATTCAACTGCTACTGTGGTTTTGGTACAGTTTGTTTGACGACTCAACCACTGCTATGTTGTTGGAAGTTTGTCCGACTATTCAACCACTGCTGTGATTTTGGTACAGTATGTTTGACAATTCAACGACTGCTGTGTTGTTGGCAGTTTATCCGACGATTCAACTGCCGCTGTGTTTTCTGAACAGTATGTTTGACTATTCAACGACTGCAGTGTTTTTGGAACAGTATGTCTGACTATGCCTGGCGTTGGCTTAATGGTTCGGGTGGTGGGCTTGAGATCCTAGCTTGAGATCCTAGAGTCCTGAGTTCAAATCCCACTCAGCTGTTGAATTAATACCAGGTGGGGCTAACTCAGCCTGTCATCCTTCCGAGGTCAGCAAAATGAGTGCCAGCATGCTGGTATACTGTGTCGGAATGGCGACCCATCCAAGATTGTGCCCAATAGTCAAGGAGACCGCTTCGGCAGCACCAACGCTCTGCACAGAGTATGGTCCCAATGGATGGATGGATGGATGTCTGACTATTCAACTGCTGCTGTGATTTTGGTGCAATATATCTGACTATTCAACTACAGCTGTGTTTTTGGCACAGTATGTCTGACTTCAACGACTGCTGTGTTTTTGGTACAGTATGCCTGACTTTTCAGTTACTGTTGTGATTTTGGTTTTGGATGCCGGACGATTCAACTGCTGTGATTTTGGCCCAATATATCTGACGATTCAACTACTGCTGTGTTTTTGGAATATTATACCCAACTATTCAATGACTGCTGTGTTTAAGTTTTTTTGATATTTGTTGTTTATTCATTTATTTATTTTGGATACACATCCATTCCATGAATACAAACATTTTCAAACAATTTCATCAAAATGAGCAAAGTACTTCCAGTTCTGGGTCTGAAGGGACGGCTGGTTCTCTCATGGGTCTCTGCCGACTTTCTCAAAGTTAAGTTTCCAGTCGTTATTTGTCACGTTTTAACTGTTTATTTTCTCACATACATGTTTACTGTGTGTTCCTAGTTCGGTTTTGTTTCAAAAATCGTGCTATTTTGTGAGTTTTCGTCAACCTTGTCTTTTCGAACACCTTGAGGCCAACTCGTTCTTCCCGTCTCGGTGTACGTTCATTTTATTTGTATTCTCTCCGTATTACCATCAATTCCTATTATCCCAATGCCCACCATCCCTCCCAACAACACACTCTGTTTCTTGTCTTAAATTTTTAAAAAACAAAGATAAAAGAACAACCCTTCCTCGCTCTATACCCACGAGTACCGATCCTCCTTCTTCTTCTTCCTCTCCCGCCTTCTGCCGGCATACCATCTTTCTTCTATTTGAGCTGACCCACTCTCACCATTACCTTTACGATTTCTTCCTACAACCATCCATTCTCCAATCTTATCTAATCTTCAAAAATCCATCAAAAAATAAAAATTTCCTTGCATCCTTCCCAACTATACACCACCTGTAACCACGTGTCTCTTCACCCCTTCCTGTTACTTTTCATTGATCCATCAGCTTCACTCTGCATTTACCATTCCAAATTCACCATACACCTGCACAATTTCACTTCAACCTTTCCTTTTCTCAACCTGACACAATCCTTGTGAAAAACATAAATAAATAATAAATAAATTCACTTTTACCTAAACACCTCCCGCAACCACATGGTTCTCCCATAACCACGTGATCTGTTTCCACCCTCTGCGTTTACCGATCCAACTTCACCATTCAACTCACGATCATTTGTTCAACCTTTTCTTCACCTAATCTTATGCAATCTCTATCATAAAATAATAATCCCTGTGTGTCGTAAGAGGCGACCAGGGTTGCGTCAGGAAGGGCATCCGGCGTAAAAACCTATGCCAAATCATTACGCGGACAACAAAACGAATTTACATACCGGATCGGTCGAGGCCCGGGTTACCAACGACCGCCACCGGTACCGGTGGTCAGCAGGGTACCAGTGGAAATTGTGCTACTGCTGGGCGAAGGAGGAGAAGGAGACGGGGAAGGCGAGTCCGGAGGCAGTGGGAGAGGGGGAAGGGTAGAAGTGTGGAGGTGAGAGTTGGAACTCTGAATGTTGGGACGATGACTGGCAGAGGGCGAGAGTTGGCTGATATGATGGAGAGAAGAAAGGTGGACATACTGTGTGTACAAGAGACCAAGTGGATGGGGAGTAAGGCGAGGAGAATTGGAGGTGGTTTCAAACTGTTCTACCATGGTGTGGATGGGAGGAGAAATGGTGTCGGGGTAATCCTGAAGGAAGATTATGTCAAGAGGGTGTTGGAGGTGAGGAGAGTGTCTGACCGAGTGATGAGTGTGAAGTTGGAAATTGAAGGGGTGATGATGAATGTCATCAGTGCATATGCCCCACATATGGGGTGTGAGATGGAATATAAAGAAGATTTCTGGAGTGAGTTAGATGAAGTGGTGGAGAGTGTATCCAAGGATGAAAGAGTGGTGATTGGAGCAGATTTCAATGGACATGTTGGGGAAGGGAATAAAGAGGATGAGGAGGTGATGGGGAGGTATGGTCTCAACAAGAGAAATGTGGAAGGGCAAATGGTGGTAGAGTTTGCAAAAAGAATGGAAATGGCAGTGATAAATACGTATTTCAAGAAGAAGGAGGAACACAGGGTGACGTACAAGAGTGGAGGAAAGTGCACACAGGTGGATTACATCTTAAATAGGAGATGCAACCTGAAAGAGATTAGTGACTGTAAGGTTGTGGCAGGGGAGAGTGTAGCTCGACAGCATCGATTGGTGGTCTGTAGGATGACTTTAGAGGTGAGGTTGAGGAAGACAGTGAGGGCTGAACCAAGGACCAGATGGTGGAAGCTGAAGGAGGAAGACTGTTGTGTGAAATTTAGGGAGGAGGTGAGACAGGCGTTGGATGGTGATAAAGAGGTGTGGGACGATTGGGCAACTACTGCAGAAGTTGTGAGGGAGATAGCTAGGAAGGTACTTGGTGTGACATCTGGACAGAGGAAGGAAGATAAGGAGACTTGGTGGTGGAACAAGGAAGTACAGGAAAGTATAAGGAAGAATAGGTTGGCGAAAAATAATTTGGATAGCCAGAGAGATGAAGAAAGAGGACAGGAGTAAAAGGAGTGGCGGCACAAGGCGAAGAGAGAGGTGGCGAAGGCTAAGGAAAAGGCATATGGCGAGCTGTATGAGAAGTTGGATACAAAGGAAGGGGAAAAGGATTTGTACCGATTGGCCAGACAGAGGGACCGAGCTGGGAAGGATGTGCTGCAGGTTAGGGTGAAAAAGGACGCAAATGGTAATGTGCTGACAAGTGAGGAGAGTGTGTTGAGAAGGTGGATGGAGTACTTTGAGGAGCTGATGAATGAAGAAAATGAGAGAGAGAGAAGGTTGGAAGAGGTGGAGATAGTGAATCAGGTAGTGGGGTGGATCAGTAAGGATGAAGTGAGGACTGCTATGAAGAGAATGAAAAGTGGAAAGGCGTTTGGCCCAGATGGTATACCAGTGGAGGCATGGAAATGTTTAGGAGAGATGGCAGTGGAGTTTTTAACCAGATTGTTTAATAAAATCTTGGAAAGTGAGAGGATGCCGGAGGAGTGGAGATTAAATGTACTGGTTCCGATTTTCAAGAACAAGGGTGATGTGCAGAGCTGTGGTAACTACAGAGGGATAAAGTTGTTAAGCCACACCATGAAGTTATGGGAAAGAGTAGTGGAAGCTAGGTTGAGAGGTGATGATTTGTGAGCAGCAATATGGGTTTATACCAGGAAAGAGCACCACAGATGTGATGTTTGCTTTGAGAGTGTTGATGGAGAAGTATAGGGAAGGCCAGGAGGAGTTACATTGTGTGTTTGTGGATTTAGAGAAAGCTTATGATAGGGTGCCAAGAGAGGAGTTGTGGCATTGTATGAGGAAGTCGGGAGAGGTTGAGAAGTATGTGAGGATTGTGCAGGATATGTATGAGGAAAGTGTGACAGCGGTGAGGTGTGCGGTAGGAATGACAGACTGGTTTAAGGTAAAAGTGGGATTGCACCAAGGATCGACTCTGAGCCCTTTCCTGTTTGCAATGGTGATGGACAGGTTGACGGACGAGATCAGACAGGAGTCGACATGGACTATGATGTTCGCGGATGACATTATGATCTGTAGTGAGAGCAGGGAGCAGGCTGAGGCGAGCCTCAAGGGGTGGAGGTGCGCACTGGAGAGAACGGGAATGATAGTCAGTAGGAGTAAGACGGAGTACATGTGCGTAAATGAGAGGGAGGGTGGTGGAATGGTGCGATTGCAAGGGCTTGAGGTGGTGAAGGTGGATGGGTTTAAATATTTGGAATCAACTGTCCAAAGTAACGGAGAGTGTGGGAGAGAAGTGAAGAAGAGAGTGCAGGCAGGATGGAGTGGGTGGAGAAGAGTTTCAGGAGTGATTTGTGATAGAAGGGTATCTGGAAGAGTGAAAGGGAAAGTATACAAGACGGTAGTGAGACCAGCGATGTTGTATGGTTTGGAAGCGGTGGCACTGACAAAAAGACAGGAGGGCTAGAGGTGGCAGAGTTAAAGATGCTGCGCTTCTCATTGGGAGTGATGAGGATGGACAGGATTAGAAATGAGTATATTAGAGGGACAGCACAGGTCGGACGGTTTGGAGACAAAGTGAGAGAGGCGAGATTGAGATGGTTTGAACATGTGCACAGGAGGGAAGCGGGGTATATCGGGAGAAGGATGCTGAGGATGGAGCCGCCACGTAGGAGGAGAAGAGGAAGGCCAAAGAGGAGATTTATGGATGCGGCGAGGGCGGACATGCGGGTGGTTGGAGTGACAATGGAAGATGTGGAGGATAGAGCGAAATGGAGATGGATGATTTGCTGTGGCGACCCCTAACGGGAGCAGCCAAAAGAAGAAGAAGAAGAAGGTCTCTTATAATGCTTCATTTTCCTCTTTCACACGTGTGGTTCTAATTACTGTATCATAATGCACTACTCTTTTTCGACTTCAACAGACTGCTCTCAATTCGACCTTTCCTTCATACGTTGTCGAAAAAAAATCCAACTGTTGCAACATTTCTTCTCTCCATTCTCTTAATTCATCTTTATTGCATCCCTCAAGAAATGTCTTTAGTCACATGTCTGAATTAAACAATTTAAAGATCCCAGTCTGCTATGCATGTTTGCTTTCCTTCAATCATCCTTTTTTTTCTCCAACTTCAGTGCCAATTCACCCCTCTCATACCTCCCTCTCAAAGCAACCATTACACTCTTTCCCCTCCAAGCTTCACTATCACATTTCTCAAAAACTCCCCCCTCACCATTCTCCCTCAACTCTCCCGACTCACCCTTCTTCCCCTCACTCATCCTTCTCAAAGTTGCCCCACCTCTCATCCACAAAGCTGCCTCCTTACCCTGCCCTCTCACCTCCATCTCATCACTCAACCTCCTCAAAATCCTCAATTGCCTTCTGTCCCCTCTCTTATTACTCAAAACTGTACTTCAACACAGCAACACATAGCCTTTTCTCCTCCTCATCCGGCCTCCTCCCCGAGCTCATCTACAATCTCCCACACTTTCACCAACTGTCCTGAACTCCCTCCCCTCCCCAATACTGAAAGCCTCCTCCCCTCCCTCTTCCTTAACAGTGTGGACCTCAAACATCCAGGGCCTTCACTCAAACCTGACAGATCTTTCCATACAGGTTGCCACTGACAAACCAGACATAATCTGCCTCACAAACTTTCCTCCCTCAAGACGTCTCTGACTCCCGAGTATCTAACCCTGGTTACTCCCTCCTCCAGTATGACAGACCTGAGCCTCGTCCTGGTGGAGGAGTTGCTCTCTTCATCAAAGACTCTATTCCTCACTCTCCATGCACTGCCCTCACTCCCCCACACCCCCAGGAATACCTCTGGCTACGGCTTCCCCTCCACTCCCACCTCATGTTTATATGTGAGCTGCAACATCTACCAAACAGTGATGACTCCATTAATACCTCACTTTCCGAAAACATGGACCTACTTCTGTCCTCTCATCTGAACTCTCTCTTCCTCATATGTGGTGACTTCAATTGTCATCATGCCAGTTGGCTAGGTGTTGGTACCTCTCTCACCTGTCATGGCACTTCAGCAAAAGATTTCTGCGAGTCATTGAGACTGACTCAATTGGTCAACTTCCCAACCCGGATCTCAACCAATGGTACTCCATCTCGTCTGGATCTGATGTTGACAAATTTCCATGAAAATATCTGCTGTTCTTCCTCCGCTCCCATCAGTTCTTCTGACCACATGCTTGTCAAAGTAAACATCTCTGGCTATTATCAGAGAACCACCTCAGCGCCGTCGAGTCTAGCATTTCACTCAGGCTGACTGTAAGGGTCTCCAAGCAGCCATCAAATTTCAAGACTGGTCTCACATCGTGACTTTCTCCAACATCAACTCATCCTGGGAATTATTTCAAAGAAACTTGCTCTCCCTCATGCACAGATTTATCCCCTCTCATCATCAGTTATCCTATCCTTCCTCCCACCCCTGGTTCACTGAAGCTTGTGATGAGGCAGTTGTCCTGAAACAACTTGCCTTTACCCTCAGTTGGGTTTGCTATCCATGAGGCAATCTCAATTCCTTCCATAAAGCTTGGAACAAGTGTGTATCTACCCTCAGGAGAGCCAGAAAACAACATCTTTCTAATCTCAATTCTGAACTCTCAAACTTCTCTCCCTCCTCCAAATCCTGGTGGAGTCTAATCAAATCAATTTCTGGTGTATGTTCCCCCTCCATCCCCTCCCTTACCTCAAATGGCCACACTGCTGATACCGTAAGTGAAAAGGCTGAATGCTTAAACTCGGTGTTTGCATCTAAATCTTGTGTCTGAAACCCATCACTTTCTATACCCACCTTACCCAGTCACACACAACTGTCCCTGGACCCTGTGTCCTTTTCTTCTGACAAGGTGGAGATGTTGCTGTCAAACCTCGACTCAGATTCTGCAACCGGTCCAGAGGGCATCAACCCACGTGTCCTAAAAACCTGCTCCTCTGCTCTTGCTCCTCTCAGATATTTTTGCATTTTGCTTCATCCATTTTCCCTTCTATCCTGACACATGCCCCAGTCCCTGCTGATGAGAAATATTCCAAAAACATGATGCAGCCATGACCATGCTTCACAGTCAGGATGATGTTCTTTGGGTAATGTGCTGTGTTGGGTTTGCACCAAATGTAACGTTTTGCATTTAGGCCGAAAAGTTCCATCTTCGTTTTGTCAGACCACAAAATGTTTTGCCACATAGCTTCAGAATCTCTTGAGTGTTTTTTTTGCATACCTCAAACGGGACTCAAGGTGGCCTTTTTGAGTAATAGCTTCCTTCTTGCCACCCAACCGTACAGGCCAGACTTGTGGAGTGCTTGGGATATTGTTGTCACATGCATGCAGTGACCAGTCTTTACCATGAAGGCATTTAGCTTCTTTTCAAAATTTCCACTGGCCAATTGGTGGCCTCTCTGATCAGTCTCCTCCTTGTTTGGTCATCCGTTTTGGAGAGACGGTCTGAACTAGGCAGGGTCTTGGTGGTACCATACGCCTTCCACTCCTGATTGTTTTGACTGTGCTCAAGGGATACTCAAGGCCTTTAAAATATTTTTTTATACCCATCCCCTGATCTGTGCCTTTCCACAACTTTATCCCAGAGGTCTTTTGAAAGCGCCTTGATACTCTTGGTTGAGTCTTTGCTGTGAAATGCACTACCCAGCAGAGGAAACTGGCAGGAACATCTGATTTTATTCTGAAATAATCAGAATCATGACAATTTAACACATGTGATGACCAGTTAACTTGGTGTATGATTTTGAAGGTGATTGGTAAAGGCCCAGTCACACCTTGACGTTTTAGCCAGCAATGGCAACGTATGAAAATGTATGTAAAACGCTGGCTTATGTTGAACTTTTGATGTTTTTTTTTTAAGATTCGGACGTATTCATAATGAGTTGGTCATATGCATAACATATTAGTAACAGACACAGAACATTTCGTTGTGTTATAGCTAACTTAAACCAACGAATGCTGAGCCTGTTGTCGGCCTTCCCAACCTATGCCCAACGATAGTCTAACTTATGCATAGCGCGCTGCACGCATCGCCGACGATGACATGACGTAGCTTATTAAAAGGCTGCAGCACAACGATTCAAATCATAACCGCCGCAGAAATGGAAGTGTCAACATCGCAGTCACACCTTGGCGATCTTGCCAGCGTATGCCGACCTCTGAAAAATGCGTCTAAAACGCTGGCGCACGTCGAATACGGTATGGGTAAGTTTGGTATGCATGAATAAAACGCTAAAGTACGCTATCATATGCCGTATTAAGTGGAGTATGTCTTGTAATTATAAACGTGTTAAACATTTTACGACGTACTTGCCGTCTGACACACGTTCCGCATGCGATGGGAATAAGTTGTACGCACGATATGCGAACGTTGGCACACGTCGACAAAAGTTACTTGTAAGGTGCTCATAAGTCGAAACACTCAAGGTAATGGTTAGCGTCAGTGTTCCAGACTCCCTGTTTTTGTTTTGTTTTTTGTTTTTTTTTCTTCGGTAGGACGGTGATGTCGACACTTCAATTTCTAGTGCGGTTATGATTTAAATTGTTGAGCGGCAGCCTTTTAATTATATTATATTATAACCGCACAAGAAATCGAAGTGTCGACATCACCGTCATACCGAAGAAGAAAAAAAAAACAAAAACCCCAGGGAGTCTGGAACACTGACGCAAGCCATTACCTTGACGTGTTTCGACTTATGAGTACCTTACAAGTAACGCGTGTCGACGTGTGTCAACGATTGTGTAACGTGGCTACAACTTATGGCCAGCGTTATGCGGAACGTGTGAGTCATACGCTGGCATAAGTCTTAAAATTTCAAGCATGGAAAATTTGAGGACAACCGAAAAGTACAACGTTTAAAGCCAGCGTACTACGACGTAGGGCAGTGTTTTTCAGCGTGCTCTCAATATTATCAAAACTGACACATAACGTATTCGACGTGTACCAGCGTTTTACACAAATTTTCCAAAAATCGGCATAAGCTGGCTAAAATGTCAAGGTGTGACTGGGCCTTAACACCAAAGCTAATTTGCAATTGCTATTATCAGGGGGGTGGAGACTTATCCAACCAAGATATTCTCGTTTTATATTTTTTATTAATTTTATGAAATTTGTAGAATTTGTTTTTCACTTGGAAGTTGTGGGTGACAATGTGTACATAGGGTGGGAAAAGTGCTATTTTAATGCAATTTAATTCCAGGCTATAAGGCAACAAAAGGTGAAAATTTTGAAAGGGGGTGTGTACTTTCTATAGGCATTGTATGTTTTACAGTTGCTGTAGCTTTACTTCTTTTTGGCTGTGGTGCCATGGTATTTGCAGCTCAATTCGACTGATTCTTATGCTAACAGGACTGGGGGAAAATTTTACGATAAATTAAAAAATACATAGACACCTACGCTCACATAAGGGCAGATGTAAAAGACAATTAGCTGCTAAGAAGAGAGCACATTCACATCCAGATGGCTTGCACGGAGTTAATACACATGGTATTAATTCCAACCTTGCCATCTCACTACAAAATGCCCAGAACATGAGCAAAAGTAGTTGCTGGATTTGCATCCATGTCCCACATGCAACACAAAGTAAAGTGATGAAATGAAAAGTTTTTTTTTAAATGGAATGATGAAAGTTAATTGGAAATGTTATGAAGGTAGATACAGGGGTCAAAGGTAACTGAAATTAAATAGGTATATAAAGTGTCCAAATAAAGGTAGCTTTCAACCCAATAACTTGCTGTGAGGAAAAGGGCTTTACTTTGCATGAAGGATAATTGTTTTATGAAAAGGAATTTGAATGTGCTGTAATGAAGAAATTGAAACAGCTTTGAAATGACCACAAAATGGGATGAGTACCAAGGAGACGTGAACTCTGGAATGAAAACAACTGAGGCGCTTTGATGCTAGAACTGGAAGAGGCACCCAGACCGAGCTGGGATAATCAATAATGGGCAGTTTGCCTTGCAGCTTTAGGAGGGAAGGATGATATGAAGCAGAGCAAGGGATGGTTCTGTGCTGAGGCCCATTGCATTTTATAACCAACAATGCAAGAGAGGTTTAGTGAGGGTGCATATAATTGTACCAACTTTGCAAATGGGTATTACCTACCTTACAACCTTTGCAAGCAACCTCCACACTTTGTAGTCATGGGCAAGGTTCAGGGAACCACAAAGAGCTTTAATTGACATGTATTTAATGTGTGGGTATAGGGCTTATCCCTGGCTTCCTTATGAATGGTCGGGTTCCTGTTATTTGGGCTATGCGATACCTCATATGCGTTTGCTTACCAATTCTTCATTTCAAACCTCAAGTCGGAGTAAAAGAGCCATTATCGAGATTGAAAGATTCTTCATGATCACCTTTCCTTTGTATGGCAATTGGAAGGTGGCTTGTGAACTCATTGATATGGCGGCTGCTTTGGAACTGCTTGCTAATGAAAATGCGAAGTTTAGCGGATATTGATGCTGAAGTGGTCACCATTCGAACAGTGACTATGCAGAATTGCATTGCATTGGACTTGTTGCTTGCAGCACAGGGTGGAACCTGCGCTGTCATTGGGTCTGAATGTTGCACATATATCCCTGATAACTCAGAGCAAATTGAAAATCCAGACTCGAGGGTGCAAAAAAAAAATTAAGGCAGAAGGTGCAAAATACCATGACTATAACAAAGGATGGGAATTTGGGTCTGAGTTAAAGGGAATGTTTGGCAGATGGGGAGCAGAGATACTTCAATTTATTTTCATTGGATTTATGCTAATTGTTGCCATTTTTGTGATTGTGAAATGCTTGTTAATATTATTAACAAAATGTATGATGACAGGTGTGAACTCGTTGGTGGTTACACAGCCTGCAGAAATTGAAATGGTCCTGGAGATGATGGAAGAGGCCTTTTAGGGATTTCTCCAGATAGAAATGGAAGATATGTATGCTGATAAAATGTGCACAAACAAGCTGATGTTATTGAGTCTGGTCAGGTATGGGAGTATGTGCCAGAACAGTGCGTCGCTGCGTCCACTTTTCACCGGTACTCCAGGGGCCTCCATCTGGCCATCCCCTAGGCAGATGCCAGGCCCATCCCCATCTCCATGAGATGCCGGTCAACCTGCTGCAACCACGAGGCATGTGGTCGGCCCCTTGGCCTCCCTCCTCCACTTACGAGACTCCCTCGCTGAGAGAATCTGGTGAGCAGATCAGCGTCAGGAAAACGAGCCACATGTCCATACAGCCGCAGCTGACGCTCAAGGACCAAGCAGGTAACAAATCTCATCCGAGTCTCTCTTAGCAACCGCTCGTTGGACAAAAAATCCGACCAGCGAGAGCCAAGGATTCTCCGAAGAGACCTGGTACCAAAGAAATTTAGTCTCCATCTCAGATGCTTGGTCAGAGTCCAAGTCTCGCATGCATAGAGCAAGACTGGAAGCACCAAGGACCTGAAGACTCGGACTTTCGTCCTCACGCACAGGTACCGGCAGCGCCACACCCCATGATCCAGTGAATCCATGACTCCCAAGGTCCGACCCAGACGTCCATTGACCTCTGACTCACAGCCAGCAGAGACATGAATATCACTGCCAAGGTAAGTGAATGTCTCCACGACCTCAACATCCTCATCACAAACAGACGCAGACAGGACAGCAGCATCCAAGATGTCATTGAAAGCCTGGATCTTAGTTTTGACCCAAGAAACCCGTAATCCCAGAGGCTCCGACTCCTCATTCAACACCTTGAGGGCCCCCAAAAGGATATCTAAAGTCTCCACAAAGATGACTGCATCATCTGCGAAATCAAGGTCGGAGATCTTGACATTCCCAAACGATGCACCGCAGCTTGATCTCTCCAACATCCTCCCTAGAATCCAGTCCATACAAGTGCTGAAAAGTGTGGGGGCCAGTACACACCCCTGACAAACTCCAGCAACAACTAGAAATAAGTCAAAGATGGTACCACCACATTTCACAACACTCTCAGTACCAGAGTGGAGTTCAGACATCAGATCGATCAGTTTTGGTGGCACCCCACGAAGGCCAAGCATCCTCCAGAGGGCTTCCCGATTCACTGAATCGAATGCGTTACAGAGATCAACATAGGCTGCAAGCAGCCCCAGCCGAAACTCTCGTCTGCGTTTGGTGAGGAAACGAATAGCAAGGATACGGTCAATCGTTGACCTCTTTGGTGTAAAGCCTGACTGCTCTGGACACTGGTGCTCAAGCAGATGGTGGCGAACCCTATCAAGAATTATCCGAGCAAAGACCTTGCCCGGCACTGAGAGCAGCTTCACCCCTCAGTAGTTGTTGCAGTCTTGGCGATCACCCTTCCCTTTCCAGAGAGGGACAGCAAGGCCCCTCTTCCAATCAGTTGGGATGATGCCTGTGTTCCAGGCAGAGCACAAACCTGCATGCAACGCCACGAGTGCAGCATTTTCATCAGCCTTGAGAGGTTCAGCATGGATGCCACAGATCCCTGGAGTTTTACTGGTTCACCGCAGCCCATGTTTCCACAAGCGGTGGACCACAGTTGATTGGAGGGTCAGCAACAGGGATTGTAACACCCTTGACGTCCAACTCGACAGCTGGGGGATCAGCCTGGTACAACCGCTCAAAGGAACCGGCCCAGCGGGCCTTCACTTCAGACTCCTGTGTCAAGAGCCTACCACTCTCTGCTCTAACTGCAGTGCTCCGAGGGTTGGGCTTGGATGAACGCAATGCGCGAATTCCCCTGTAAGCGGGACGAGAATCGCCTGTCCACAGGTGATGCTCTACCCCCTCACAGATTCCTCGCACATAGGCCTCTTTGTCCACCCTTAGTGCAATTGCAGTTTTACGCCTCAGCTCCCTGAACAGCTCAGCTCTGCCATTCAGCCTGGCCCTGCGACTCTGGTCAATGGTATCCAGTGTCCCTTGAGAGACAAAATTCTTCTTTGCCTTGCGGTGAGTTCCAAGACATCCACGGGCAACATCAAGGACGGTGGTCTTGAAGGCACTCCACAACTCTTCAGGACCCCCCAAAGCACCCAGACCCCCCCCCAAATGTCCACACAGGCTGTTCGCAAACTCCTCAGCTACCCTCTCATCCTTGAGCTTGCCAACATCCAGGCTGGGCTGGGATGGTACCATTCTCCCGGATTTAAGGTGCAGCTTTAGAGTTGCCACAACAAGCCGGTGGTCAGTATTGAGGAACTGAGCACTCCGGTGGACCCTGCAATTCTGGATCATCCTCCAACGACCATCAAAGAGGACATGGTCAATCTCCTTCGCCACACCGCCAGCGTTGGAATACCAAGTCCAGCGATGAGCTTGTGGGCGCTGAAACCATGAATCGGCCACCCTAAGTCGATGACTTCTTGCAAAGTCAAGGAATTTAGTGCTACTATTCTGGTTCATAGTTCCTGATCCATGGGGACCAACACATGTTTCATAACCATCCCTGTCAGTTCCAGTCGATGCATTGAAATCCCCCAAGACTAGAAGTGTATCTCGTCTGGGGCACTGATCAACCACAGACTCGAGTGTGGCGTAGAATGCATCCTTCACGGTGAGATTACTCGCCTCAGTCGGAGCATAGATAGAGATCAGGGAAATGACACCGAAGGAGTGACGAATCCTGAGTCTCATAATACGTTCATTGACCGGTGTTACCTCAATTATCATTGGGGTCAGCTTATTGGACACAGCTACAGCAACTCCTTGAGTATGGTAACCATCCGAGCGACCAGACCAATAGTAGGTGTTACCACCCACCATTATCTCGCCGCAATCCGGTCTCCGAACCTCAGAGAATGCTGCAATACCGATTTCCAAACACTTGAGCTCAGATGATAACAGAGACAGGTGATCATCCTCTCTTAGGGATCGGACATTCCAGGCACCCACCCAAAAGGACCGCCTCAGGTTAACCCAAGGAGACCGCCGTCTGGTGGACGACACCTCAGCACCATTCCGACACACTCTTCCGCAATCTGACCCAGGAATGTTACCCCGTGGTTTTCCCTCCTATCAACAAAGATTGGGGGTCCCGAAGGCTTTGCCCCAATCCCGTCATCCCGTGAACTGCCCTGCGAAGGGAAGCTGCACAGGAGGTACTCCCACGGAGTGGGTTTTCAGATTTTTTTTTTTTGCCTTTTTGTGTTTTGCGGAATTAACGGTTTTTCGGTGGCCGGAGTGCAAATCCTGCCTCCAACCTTCTAATAAAAAGTAACCCAACTGCAGGAGGACGTCCGCAGACACGGTTGGGCACTAGATATGGATGGCCGTTGGCTCACAAGGAGCTCCTCCGCCCTTTGACAGGTTTTGTTTTTAATCCTGCTGGGTCTCCATATCCAAACACCCCCCTCACCAAAAAGCCTGGTGGGGGAGACGGTTTAGTCGCTGACAACCCGACCATGGAATAGGTTAGCACAGGTTTACATGATACCTGTAGCAGGTCACAGATCTGACCTGATCTGACATAATTGAGTGTTGAAAGTAAAATCCACCTGAATTTATACTGCTTCTATTTCCCATGTAAATTGCATTTAAAATTGATTGAGAACAACTTTGCAAACTTGTTGAGCTAATGTTGTTCAAATCAGACATTTGAAAATGCTTGAAATCCAAAAAGGAGCCATCTGAAACATTTGAAATAGTTTCCTGTTGCCATGAACGAGTGCCTTCCTCAAAAGGAAGAAATGAGTTCTGCCCAGATGGGTGAAGACCTCCTTCGGAGACTCAAGAAAAGATACTGCCAGGATGGCTAAGAAAAGAGGTTTATGCTGGAGACAAGTTTTGGATCCATAAGTAAAATAAGCTATCCCATAGTATTTTAATAAAAACCTACATTGGGACCTTGGGAAGATTATGAAATTTGCCCAGGAGGATGACCCGTGTTGCAGACACAGGCAATATGAAGTTTTAGGAGAGGTGATGGTCCAATTCTGTCATTGTTTTGTCCTTTGAAAGGACAAAAGGGAGGAATGTGGAAGTGGAATAAACTATGTATGGAGCTCTCAAGGGAGCATTAATAGTTGTAACAGGTCTGAAAAAATAAAGGCATTCTGCCCACATTTCACAATATTGATCAAACCCATGTAATATGCAATAATTGAGAGGATTTCATTGGGAATATACATTTTCATTATTATATTTGTGTTCTATAAAGTAAATATATCTGCTTTTCGTGATGATAATTTAATATGTATTAATCAAATTGCCTAGAATTATTTAATTACCTGGAAACATCACATGAGTTCCAGTACTGCAACTGATCCCAACAAAGGCAAAGTGCATGCCCTCACATATCATACTACATGATTAAATAACTTATATATTCTTGTTTACTATATACTTAAATATATTGTAGCTCCTATATGCACCTGCTTTGTATCACAGTAACTGGATAAGAAGCTTGGAATGTTATCTGCCCTGGGAAAGTGTTAGAGTGGCCATTCCCTGAGGCTGTCATCAATGTCGGACCTTGAACAAAATGTTTGCACTTCTTCCTGATTGGTTGAACTCTGACTCACTTCTCCCTCACCTAAAGACAAACTACAAGCAGTTCCTTATCTTGTTTGGCTCAACAGTCTCATCGCACCATTGTTTGTTTGAGCATATAAAAAGGCCATTTGCTGGGGGCACTTAGAGAGGGTTCCACCATTGCTGTAGTGCCTCTCTCTATACGTATGTTCGAGTGATTCAACTCTGTGAAAATGAATTGCTGAAAGAACGTGAGTTTTTTTTCTTCCACAACAGCCAGTTCGTGAATGATTTGGGTTAAAAACAGCAAATACCATACCATGAACCAATACATTCCACATTCCTGTGACACCTTCAGTCAAACATCAGGCATGGACAGCCAGTTTGTGAAGGAGATGGGCAAAAAAACACTTACTGCAGCTGACCCCAACAGAAGTAAGCTGCATGCCAATGGTGAAACTGCAAATGCTGAATCCAATAATTTCATAGGTGGAAAACCCCTCATATAATTTCCTCATTCTGCTTTTAATTCAATCTATATTTTCATTGCAAACAGGATTATTCCAATCACAAAGTAATGCTATACCATTAACATAACAAAATAAAAACACTCATAAGGTAAACAAATACAGACACCGTTCTCACGTAACACCCAATACAGACTAATCTGCCAGCGAGAAAGGGCATATCCAAACACTTCGTATGGATCGAAAATTAAAATCATAATTGTATTGAGAAATTGATGAAACCTCCGACCCACCCACCTTGGAGTGGATAAAAACGGGGTTTTTCGGGTGGAAACTCAAAATCATAATTGTATTGAAATATCAAACCGGCGAATGTTTTTGCCAAACTCGTGATTGTGTTTACTTCCAGATCGGGAGCAGTTTCGTACGGATCGAAAGTCAAAATCATAATTGTATTGAGGTATTTATGAAACCGCCCACCCACCTTAGGGCATCCGTTGGGACCACAAAACGTTCCACAGAAGGTTTGATGGGGAGTAGTGCCCCAAAACTGAGGGAGTAGTGCGGAGACAGACAGACACTCCTGCTTTATCATACAAGAAAACAAAAACATTTTAAGAAAAATGTAAAAACATAGAGGGATGAAATTTCAAAGAAACAACCAAACAAGGAAGGAATGACACCACATGATGATTCCACAATACAACACCACGATCCTCTTATGGATTACCATCACGACATCTTTTGACATTTATTCTTTTGTTGGAGGATTGTGCTGGATGAAGAAGAATAATGAAGAACAATGACAATGAAGAATGACACCACATGACAATGCCACAACAATCCTATACTGGTTTAGCATCACGATATCTTTTGACGATGTTCCATCACAATCGCACAACAAAAGTATGTTGTGTCGTATTGTGGTATCGTAATGTGGTATCATTCTTCATTGTTATTCTTCTTATTCATTATTCTTCCTCATCCATCACAATCCCACAACAAAAGTAAAATGTCAAAAGATGTCGTGATGGTAACCCATAAGAAGATTGTGGTGTCGTATTGTGGAATCATAATGTGGTGTCATTCCTTCCTTGTTTGGTTGTTTCTTTGAGATTTCATCCCTCTTTGTTTTTACATTTTTCTTTAAATGTTTTTTTTCTTCTTTTTTCTGCAATTTTTTTGTAAGATTAAAATTCTTAATGTTTTATCTATTTGTTATGGAGTATAGTCTATAATATGGAGAATAGTAATACTCCATGATACTATACTACAGATTTCCATGAAGCTGTCGTACTCTGTGATACTACCTCATTCCATGGAATTTCAATTTAGATGGTAAACTATATAAAAACCTAATGACAGAGGTGGGGTGGGGTCGATTTGTACATTTGATTTGCTCCAGCCTGCCTCCACACATCAAAGGAGAAGGAGAAGGAGAAGGAGAAGGAGAAGGAGAAGGAGAAGGAGAAGGAGGAGGAGACATCTGAATATAAAACGCCATACATATTGATTGTGGACAGGCTTTGCATTTTGCATCTCCACTTTTGATCTTCCTCTTTGGGTAGTGCTGTATTTATTCAGTATTCAACATCTAAAAAAGGCTGTGATGAAAATCACATGAACAATCTCCCTCTCTTCACTCCTCACCCTGCCAAATTTTATACATATTCCTAAAGCGGATGTGGACGGCTTTTGCTTTCTTGTGTTTTATATACTTTTTCAAATTTTATTTCTCACGTGAAATTTATGAAAGCAATAAAACGTTTAATGTTTCACATATTTTGTTATTTTGGATTTAATCCATCCATGTTATTAAATTCTGCTTAAGCTATACATTCTACCCCTCCCCCCCTCAATCCTGGCTTTTGGTTCAGTACACGACGTGGATTACCACACGTCGTGTGCAGAAATGTCGATTCAAATATTGTTTCAAAAACAATAAAATGCTTGATGCTTTTTATATTTTGGTGTGGATTAAATCCATCAACGTTATTAAATTGCTTTAATACTTGTTTCAGTTGATTTGTGTGATGGTTTGGATATGTATCGCTTTTGGAATGGTTCTGGCCACTGTCCACCCCCCCCCCCCCACCTCACGCTCCTGGCCTGGTTTGCTTGGCTTCAGCAGTGATTGAGGTAGGTCAGGCCACAGTTTGGAAGGCAAAACAAATTAGAGGATAAGAATGAGTAAAGCAAACTATGAGCATCAGCAGCACTGCCATGACCTCAGTCAATGATGCTCCTGGGAACCTTGTGTTGCAAAGTTAACAAGAGCTCAAGTGAGCACAATATATGCCTGAACAAGAAGGTATATACAGAATTGTGCTACTATATGGAAAACAGCATCCTGGTTACCATGGCAACCACCTTAGATGACGAACGTATGTCGCGATACACCGTCTCCACAGTGTGTACCTATGTACCAAATATGAAACGTGAAAGTTGAAAACTTTGGGAGTTAGAGTGCGGACAGGAACGGATGGAAAACAGCATCCTGGTTGCCATGGCAACCACTTTAGATGACGAACGTATGTCGCGATACACCGTCTCCACAGTCTGTGCCTATGTACCAAATATGAAACGTGAAAGTTGAAAACTTTGGGAGTTAGAGTGCAGACAGACGGACGGACGGATGGAATCACATAATACGCCCCGATATATACATACATATATATATATATATATATATATATATATATATATATGTATATATATATGTATATATATATATATATATATATATATATATATATATATATATATATATATATATATATATGTATATATGTCTTCTTCTTCTTCGTTCGGCTACTCCCGTTAGGGGTCGCCACAGCGGATCATCCATATGATCCGCATAGTGATTTGGCACATGTTTTACACCGGATGCCCTTCCTGACGCAACTGTAGTCGCCTGTTACGACACAGGGATCTGGTACACCTATTTTAACCGGGGTATACACCGGCCCAGCACACTGGTACTCATTTCGCCGACCTCGGAAGGATGACAGGCTGAGTCGACCCCCTGGAGTTATACGACTTGGTATATACATATATACACATGCATACATACATACATACATATATGCAGTATATATATATATATATATATATATATATATATATATATATATATATATATATATATATATATATTCAGTGGCCCAACGAGGCTTGAACTCAGGACCTTTTGGGTCCCAAGCCGCTGCCCTAACCACTGCGCCAACACCAGGCTATATATACATATATATATATATATATATATATATATATATATATATATATATATATATATATATATATATATATATATATTGTTACGGTTGTGGAAATTCGCATTACACCATAAAGGGCCCTCAGGTGAGATATCTCCATAGGTACATGTGTAGTTAGCCCAAACCCGTTGTATAGAGGGAATTTATGTGATCCATCTCGGCTGCGACGCTTTGAGTTAGCCATTTTTCTGTTCTACATTTTATTTCAAACAATATCTCAACAACCACGCCATCCCTCCCACAGCGCCAACCACACGACAACGACGCCACCTCCACCACCTACGCAACCACATCATCGCTTCGACAACCATTCGCAAACACCACCACCTTCACCTTTACCTTCACAAATTCATCCCAAATCATCGCTTCTACGGCCATTCCCAAACACCACCAGTCAACACCAAACATCGTGTTCCTGGAGCCGTTCGGCCATGGAGGCCGAGCGCGTCGATCCGCGGATCAGGAATGCTTCACGCCCACTTCTCCTCCGTCCAATGGGCAAGCGCGAGGCAGCTTGGCCCCGCCCCCAGGTGCGTGTAGGTGAATTCCGTCTAGGTCCGTCTATGCAAATTTTAGGATCAGGGGAGGTTCACGCCGATTTTTACCCGACCAATGGCTGACCGGGGGGGGGGGCGGTGTGGCCCCGCCTCCAATCACGTCCTTTTCCGGGAATTTGCATATCGGCGCCTCCTGACACCTATAAAGAGACGAGCGCAAGGCGACTCGCGATAAGAGTGTGGAACTGCGAGAGTTGGTTATGAGAGAAGCGAGAAGATTGGAGCGTGGAGTGTTGGGAAGCGGAGTTGAGAGTTGAGCTGGAAGAAGGGGAGTGCGTGCGGTGGAGCTGCAGGCGGCGGGTCGCAGCAAGGGAGCTCGGGTTCGAGGCAAGGAGGACGGCGGTCGGCGACGAGGTTGCGGTGTGAGGGATCGCTCGTCTCGTCGCGGGACCCAAGCCAGCCAGCCACTCCCTCCCCCAGGGCATCAACAATTTCCCCAACCCCCGTGCTGAGATAGTGCAAAGGGGGCCCCGTTCCTCCCCCACCCCAAACGTGGTGCCAACGAGCACGCCAGGGGCCTGGAGTCGGGGCACAGCGGCGCGGACTTTTTGCGGCTTGCCCGCCAACGCGTCACAAGGACGCGGGTCACAACGTCCCCGGTCTCGCGGACCTGACCGCTCCTCTAGGTCCCGCGCACATTTGGCCTACGGGCCTGTCTGCCTCCTTGTCTGTGAGGGTGGCTTCCTTCTTTTGCTTTTGTGTAAATGTGAGTTGGCGCCGTCTGTGAAGAAAAACTGTGTAAGTGTTGCCCTGTGTAAGTGTTAGGTCGGTGTCAACTGTTTTCTTCTTGCCTTTGCTTTTTGTGTATTCTGTATGGCTGTATATACGTGCTTTCCGTGTGTCGTGTAATAAACTGCTTGCTTGTTGAACTGTGCCCATTTCGTTTCATCTTCTCTCTATTGACTCTCCATCTTGTTTCACGTAAGGGGTTCGTAGTGGGTGCAACATCCCGGTAATTAATCTGAACCGTCCAGGTCGACGATAACACCGCTCGGTTATCCCGATAGTACGGAACGGGCCGCCCAAGTGGCTCGTGTCCAGAGTCGACCTGTGGCGAGGTACGATCGCCCGGTTAACCATCCGCGTGGATACTTAGGTAGGTCGAGTTTGGCGAAAAACCCTACCCTACGCAGGTGGCCAAGTGGCACGATTGTGGTGAGGTCGAAAGACCCACCCGTGACTGGCTCCCGGCGTTGTGCCAAGAGGGTCACGACAGAATTGTCCGTCCGGTGGGTGACGTGCCGCGATTCGAGTTACGTGGCCGTTCGCACGCCGGCGGGCGCGAATTAGCAACAATATATATATATATATATATATATATATATATATATATATATATATATATATATATATATATATATATATATATATATATATATCGGGCGTATCGAAAGAAGATGACTGGACCCCCCATGAAGAGTATTTTATTGTGATAATATTTTAAGAAGGAATAACAAGGAAATCCAACACAGGTGGAGGCCATTCAGCCCATCATGCCTGCGCGAACACCACACCAACCCATCCACACATGATCCAAGGAGGAAAAATGCAAAAAAAAAAGTTTTTAATTAATGAAATAAATATTTTTGTTTGTTTGTTTCTTTTGGGGGGTTTTTTGGTATTTTTTTTTCGTAGTTTTTTGTGTTTTTCGTATTTTTTTTCCTTTCCTTCCCTCAGGGGAGGGGGCATGGGCTTGGTTTAAAACTCACATCAACCACACAACCCCCCTTGACAAGACCCCCACCAACACCACTCTGTACACATGTACATAATCACCCATCGATGCTCGAACTACCTAAAAGTCCTATCAACATCCCCATACCCCTCCATCTCCATAACTTCCAGGTACCTATCTCATTCTAATTTAAACTTATCTACTTTTTCTGCTGCCATGACCTTTCCAGGGAGACCATTCCATGCATTAACTCCTCTCTGAGTGAAAGTCCCCAACATTACTTCCGTCTTTACGCTCCTCTTCTTTACTCTCAAGCTATGGCCCCTGGTCCTATCACTGTCTACTCTGTTGAATAATTCATCTGTACTTATCGATACCTTTCATTATCTTAAACATCTCTATCATATCTCCTCGTAACCGCCTCCTTTCTAGGGCATAAAGCCCTGTCTCCTTCAGTCGCTCCTCATAGCTGAGTCTAGTTAGGCCCGGAATCAATGTAGTAGCCCTGCACTGAACCCTCTCGATGGCATTTATGTCCTTCCTGAGTTGTGGTGACCAGAACTGCACACAATATTCTAGATGTGACCCTCACTAAATTATTGTACAATGTTAACACCACCTCTTTTGAATGAAAATGATCCCCCTCTGAATACAACCTAAAACCCTGTTTGCTTTACCTACAGCTGCCTGGCACTGTGCTGCCTGCTTACCTCCCATATCTATTACCACCCCAGGATCCTGCTCCTGTGTGACACGCTCCAAAATTACCCCTTGCATCCTGTAATCTCTATTTTCATTGTTCTTTCCCATCCCCAACACTTTACACTTGCTCAGGTTAAATTCCATCTGCCAATCTTTTACCCAATCTATACAAGTATCAACACTTTCCTGTATCTGTTCACCACCCCCTCTGTTATCCACCTCACCTCCAAGCTTTGTGTCATCTGCAAATTTGGAAAGCTTACTCTTTACCCCATTATCCAAATCGTTGATGTAAATAATGAATAGTAGTGGTCAGAGTACTGATCCCTGAGGTACCCCACTACTTACATCCTCCCAACAAGACATCCTTCCACTCACAGCCATTTTTACTTCCCATCACTAAGCCAGTTTGCAATACAATTAGATACCTGACCAGCCACTCCACAAGCCCTCACTTTGGTAACAACCTCCGATGTGGTGCCTTATCAATTGCCTTCTTAAAGTCTAGATATACTATGTACACTGCCTTTCCATCATCCTCCCAATCAGACACTGCTTCATAGAACTCTAAAATATTTGTTAAACAGGAACTACCTTTGGTAAACCCATGCTGACTACCTTTAATTAGTTTGTATTTGTTTGAATGGTTCCTCATCCGGTCCTTAATTAAAGTCTCCAACACCTTCCCCACAACTGAAGTCAAACCAGGTCTTTCGTTTCCCAATTCTTCTCTGGATCCTTTCTTAAATAATGGTGTGATATTTACTACTCTCCAATCCTCCGGTACCTGTCCTGACTCCAGGGAACTATTGAAAATATCCATTAACATCTCGGTTACCTGCTCAGCCACCTCCATCAATACTCTCGGTTGCATGTTATCTGGACCCGGAGCCTTATCTACTCTTAGATTACCAAGCTGTTCCTTTACTTCCTCCACTCCAACCTGGATCTTCTGTAAGAGCCCTTCCTCACCTCCTTGATAAATACTCTCAGATATTGGAAATTCTCCTGACTGTTCTTGTGTAAAAGTTGAATAAAAATACCTGTTTAATAAGCCTGCCATCTCACTTTCATCACTAACTCCTCTCCCAGTGATGTTCCTCAATGGGCCCACACTGGTCCTAACCTGTTATTTTCCCTTGATATACTTAAAGAAAGCCTTGTTATTATGTTTAATATTTTTAGCCATGTCCTTCTCATACTCTCTTTTGGCTTCTTGAGTTATTTTATTGACTTGCCTCTGTTTTCTCCGATATTGATATAAATCTAACTCCAGTCCTGTTATTTTAAACCTAATAAATATCTTCTGTTTCTCCTCAAGAGCGTTCCTTATCTCACTCTTTGAAAAAAAAATTATATTTTAATTCATTTACTCTGTGAAAAATTTCCACTCAATTGTGAAAATTAAAAAAACAAGCGATTTTGAGCCGTATGCCTTCCTACATAGTTGTTTACAAAGTGCGTTCTGATTATCTGGCAAGAAAAAAGATTTTGAATATCTTTTTCACATGGTCAACTATGTGTGGGCTGTTCCAGAATTGGAACACCAACTAATTTACACGTTCTGGACCTTGATGAAAAAGCATTCAATGTTGTCAACTCTAAAGCATCACAATAATGTTCAATTTTGTTGATATTTCTGTTCAATATTTTTCAGCTTGAAAAATAAAATGTTGTTGTTGTTCGTCTTTCAGCTGCTCCTGTTAGGGGTCGCCACAGCGGATCATCCGTTATGATCCGCATACTGATATGGCACAGGTTTTACGCCGTATGCCCTTCCTGACGCAACCTTGGTCACCTCTTATGACACAGGAATAAGGATTGGGTTTCGCCATGATTCCGGGCTGCCCTACACCCTCTCATAGCGTAGCCCAGCGCAGAGCTCCCGTCATCAAGCGATCCTCCAACCCAAGCCTCCGAGTAGCCGGATGACAGGCGCACGCCACAACGCCCGGTTCAGCTTGAAAAATAAAATGTGCGTCTCTAAATATGTGCTTAATTGTGGTCGTCCAATCAATGTATGTTTGATCAGAACAACTCCGGATACTTTTGGGAGATATAGGGTGGGTTGGGAGGAGGGAGAGGAATGGGTGGGGTTGGAGGAAGGTGGGTGAGGTGGGGGGGGGGGGGTTGGAAAAGGGAGGGAAAGGGTGGAGGTGGGAGGAGGGAAGGGAAGAGTGGGAGGAGGGACCCGGCCTTGCCCAGCAGTGCTGGGTACTCCTGCTATTTTAAAATAAACATTACGATTTATATAAAACATCACGAGTGTGGTATTTGTGAATGTTTTGCAGATTGACTAGTGTCCCATTCAGCCACGACGTTAGTCACAGTAGGGTGTGTATTTAGTTAGTGGTCTATGGGTAATGGTCTCTTCCGGTTATAGTCATTGTAAATGCTCCTTTACTGCCTTCGACCAAGATTTAGTGAAAGTACTGAGGAAGTTGCAAAATGTAACATTTACGTAATGTACAATTCTGTGATTTACCACACAACAATTAAATTATTTCGCACGCAACAACAAATGAAGATGAAGGAAAAAAGTCTAGCAAAGAAAAGTCTCTATATACCTCATTAATGGCCTTGCACCTCATTAATGTAACGAGTGGATCGAGCATTCCCACGGAAAGAAAAATCCAGAAACTTCGACTGAAATGCATCATCAATCCAAGGAGAGGTACCACAGGGCATTACCATAGACCATTACCCAGAAGAGGACATATGCAAAGGTCACGTGTATTCACAAAGGTCGGTATCAATGCCAGTCGTGGATGGCGCCGTTTCAGACTTGTGTCCTCATCGGCGAGACATATGTAAAACAGACACACGACGACGGACAAACCTGAAGGACACGCTTGGTGAGGCCCGTTCTCTGTGCGAGCTGCCTGAGATCCTTGGCATCTGGATTGTGGTTCAAAGCAAAGTATGACTTCATAGCACGCAGTTGGTGGTGTTTGAAGGATGTTCTGAGACGTTTTGCCTTCTGGGTTGGAGCACCATTCTCATTGCACACCAAACCTGCAATATGTTATTATGTATGAGTTTAAATGGTATTTGCACATTGCATGATAATTGCCCGAGTACTTGACACAACAATACGTCGAAGAAACATTTGTCGATTAAGAAAGCAGCATACACATCCGACCATGAATGAAGGTTCAGGTCCAACGGTTTGACCACAGAGTGACCTACAAATGAAAGTAACGGTACAACGAATACACTAATATGTTAATACCTGTAACATTGTATCATACTTGGAGTTGAAGACCACTCTGTAGATGACATTATGAACCTGGGCCCGGTTGCTAGAAGCCCAGACAACTTAACCACTGGATAAGAGCTATCCTGTGGTTAAAATTCTTATCCGCTGGTTAACTACCCGATGGATAAACAATGGTTGGAAAGCTATTCACTGGATAGGGGCTGGATAAGGTGTGGATAAACTTTTGATTGGTAGATGGAAATGTCTCACAATGCATTGCACTGTCTCGTCTGCTTGCAAAAGAGTCATGGCAGCTAAAGTCAAACATACTAGAAAGAGGAAGGCAAACGTTCAGCCCACCAAATGGGATAAATGCTGTGTCTGGTGACACGAGAGCGTGTAAAGGAGGGCTCGTACCAGCAGTATCATCATACAGCGTGTGCCGATACGGCACGACATTGCCGTGATCAGTCATGCACATTGTTGTTTTCTACTGGTTCTCACCACATGCTTATTTGCTGGCATGATGATGTCATGACACATGTGGATTAATTACTAAAGCGCCATTAATAATATATCATGGAGTACGGCAGGACTCCGTGGAGAGGGATGATACTGGAAAAAAAAGAGACACCTATTCAAATGTGTACACAATGATATGCTCATAAACAACTATGGAGTGACGTCATAGGCATTTAAAAGCCATAACTTTTTATTCTCGAGCATTTTCTGAACTACCAAGACTTAAAAAGATGCCAGAATACATCGTGAAACTACCACAACGAGAGATCGATAAATCGCCAATTTGTACTTCTTCTCATTGTTCCCCTCTCAAAATAATGTAAAACTGCATCCCGACCTATCTCAATAACCGCTGAAGCCATGATGGTGATTCCAATGCCGGGAAGTTACTGTGTCTCTGGGCGAGTGCATGCAATCCAAAACTAAAAAATATAGAAAACATTAATTGTTTAATACGGAAAAGAAACCAAATGTAAATGTGGACTCAACAAAACCAGCCCAGGATCGTGAGGGATGGGGAATGGACAGTGGACAGAACCATTCCAAAAGCGATACATATCCAAATTTGAAGGGCACTTGGTGGAGAGCAAACCTCCACCACGCAATGCCTGATCCACAGGAACATATCGCGCCCAATACATTTTTGAAATATCATGCCATATATTGTTTTTAACCGTATCTCTCAAAAGTGAAGAATCCCCATAAAAATTAAATAATTATCGTATCCATATTTGGATTCAGATCTTCACCACAATCGAATCAAACATAGTGTTATATATCGGTTTAGCCCTATCTCTCAATGGTGAAGAATCACTTGATACATATCCAAACCGTCAACCAAAGCAAACTGAAGCAAGTATTAAAACAATTGAATAACATTGATGGATTTAATCCACACCAAATAACAAAATATATAAAACACCGAGCATTTTATTAATTTGACAAAAATATTTGAATCGACATATCCGCACCTATGTGTTCATCCACATATTGGACTGAACCCAAAGCTCCAGGATTGATGGGGGGACGGGTCGAATATACCAAAACCTTAATTTAATAACACCAAGTCGTGTATCGATTAAATCCAAACCAAGAGAACAAAATGTGTGAAACATTGAGCATTTTATTACTTTAAAAAATTGCAGGGGAGAAATAAAATTAAAAAATATATATAAAACACGAAAGCAAAGGCTGTCCGCAACCGCTTTAGGGGTCTGTATAAAATTTGGCGCTGTGATGAGCAAAGAGGGGGAGATTGTTCATGTGATATCCATCACAGCCTTTTGAGATGCAGAATACTGAATGAGATACAACAACACACAAAGAGGGAGATCAAAATAGAAATGTAAAATGCAAAGCCCGTCCGTATTAAAAATGTATAATGTTTTTTCATTCAGACGTCTTCTTCTTATTCTTTTTTTTATGTGCATAGACAAGCACGCACGCTGACACCAAGCAGGAGCTACTTTTATCTCCAGTTTAAGCATTATATGAAAACAAATTGAATGTATTAAAAAATAATAAAAAATAAAAAAACCATAAACATCTTGTTTGTCTACCTTCGATTTATTGTTGTCTTGCATTATGGTTTTTAATAAGAATAATTTTAACAAGCTCAAATGAGCTAAGATCCTCGTCCTCTTAATGATGACGTCATAAAAACGAATATGACGTCAATGTGATGCATCAGGTTCGCGATAAATTATCTGTGCTAATGCCCGGCTTAATTCCCGCAAACAAAATTCAAACAGCTTGCCTAGTTTCGGAGATAATGGTATAGGCGATTTCCATTAGCGGCGATATTATGACGTCAACTTTTTTTCTCGTAAGAATTTCCAAAATCGGAGATGGTTACTGTCTGCGCGTGGGCTTTCTGCATATACATGGCAAGTTTCACGAAGATTCGATGAAAACTCTGGGTTGTGAAACAAAAAATGTCAAAAAATAGGAATGACGTCATAAAAATTGATATGACATCATAGTGATGTATCATATGTGCGGTAATTCATCTCTGCTATGCCCTGTTCGATTCCCACAAACAGAATTCAAAAAGCTTGCCTAGTTTCGGAGATAAATTTTTAGCCGATTTCCATTAGCGGAGATATTTTGACGTCATACCTTTTTTTCTAGGAGGAATTTTCAAAATCGGAGATGGTTACTGTCTGCACAGGGTATTTTTACATATGTATGCCAAGTTTCAGGAAGTTTCGATGAAAACTGAAGGCTGTGAAACAAAAAAGTCCACAAGAACAACAACGTGAGTAAGACTGAGAGATCCACCACGAGGATCTAAAAAAAACATTTAATCATGTATGTTGTGTAAAACTGTGTAGTTGTTCATGAAGGAAATAACTTTTGCCTCCATGCTGCATTGTGGCTCGTGCCCGTGTCTGCGTGGTTCGTGCCTGTGTGGTTCGTGCCCGTGTCTGCGTGGTTCGTGACCATATCTGTGTGGTTTGTGCCCGTGTCTGCGTGGTTCGTGCCTGTGTGGTTCGTGCCCGTGTCTGCGTGGTTCGTGCCTGTGTGGTTCGTGCCCGTGTCTGCGTGGTTCGTGACCATATCTGTGTGGTTTGTGCCCGTGTCTGCGTGGTTCGTGCCTGTGTGGTTCGTGCCCGTGTCTGCGTGGTTTGTGCAGGCTGTGCATGGATAGGATGTGCAGAGAACCCAAAGAGAAACTCACATGCATGGACAAACAGATGGCCATTAGGGCTACGGGTTCAGCTTCAACTGCAGAACCTGTCCTACGTTTACATCCCATTGTGGCCGAACAAATGAGAGGCCATTAAGTTTGCTGAATGAGTCTGCACGTAGTCTGGCACCGTGAGGATGAGGGATATTTATTTATTTATTTGTTTGTTTGTTACCATTGAGTTTGCATTTCAATCCCACCCCCCCTCCCTCCCTACAGACTTACACTCCCCACCTCTACCCCTGTCCCCTTTCTTGGAGATAGCTTGTCAGGACCGTGTATATGTGAAAGTCCCTCACAACCGACAGGGGATGGGGGAGGAGAATTAATTAATCACCGTGGAATTCATTGAAGTGTTTTGTTTCACGAAATGATTTAATTCACATTTTTTTGGTGGAAGGCAAAGGAAATGAAGACAAACTTAACCGTGCACAGCAGGGGTCGCTCGATGGATGAATATGTCTTCAGTGGAGCTTCAACGGTCAATGCACACATTGCACCATCAGAGCTATTTTAACGTGTGGTACGAACAGGTAAAAAGTAAAGGTGTACCATGATTAGGCCGGGGTTAGGACACATCTAAAGGTGCGCACAATGCATCACCTAGTATAATGCCATCCCTGAAACCACCATGGAGATTGCACAGATAGATTGCAATAAGCGGATTGCTCAGGATATGGCTATCATGGTTAGAGCCAGGCCACTTTGCTCCCACATTTGTGAACTTTCCTGTCCAGATAGAAAATGACAATTACTAGGAAATACAGGTGAGTACATTATCAAGACAATTGACTGATGGTACCTGTGCACCTTTCATAATTATGTACTATAATCATATAAATATTAAAACTATCCACATTGTGAGGAAATAGAGATGCATTTCTTGGTCTTCATTCACTTTACTGTGATGTAGGCATCTATTTAAAGGTAGAATCGCAATCTTTACCTGTACGGTCGCAGTTGCTTGAACGTTTATGCTGTGGTACTGTGGTACTGTGGTACTGTACCCAGTTGAGAAAGACATCTTTATTCTCTTTCGGGGCCTGAATCTGAACGTGAGTAAAATCAATGCACCCGATGACGGTCGGGAATCCCCTCCTCTAGCAAAATCCTTGACGGATATTGTCCCGGTCTGCAGGGCGTGACCATTTAATAGAGTCTCTCACTCTTTGTGACATGGCTGCAGGCACTCTATGGACCATACAGCTGCTAGTTGTGGAATTGTCAATCCCGAAAGAATCACTAACGAGTTGACGAAATACACACGTGGAAAAAAATATTAAGGCAATGCAAAGTAGTATCACTGGCAAGATTGCACAGTTCCATTTCATATCACGCATCAAACCGTCGCGTACTAAATAAAAAATGAAGGTAAAACTTACCTTACTAAATCGATAATGGCCATGGAACTCATGCTCTGAATATTCACGCATTGGATCAACACGTTTGCGGAATTTCCGTTCAACGTTCATCCGATAGATGTCGAAAAAGCTGGATTGTTTGCCATTTCGAATTGGACAAACCTTCGCACGAGTCACGAACCACGGATAAGGCTTATCTGGGCCAGATTAGGCCGGATAGAGTTATCCAGAAAAATTACTAATTTATCCAGTGGATAAAGTTATCCAGGCTTTGAGTAACGGAACCTAGCCAGAGGATAAATTTTATTTGCAGGATAGGTGATTTATCCCATGGATAGTGCTTATCCATGCTTCTAGCAACTGGGCCCTGTGCCCTTAAGGGGAGTATCTACCGAGGGTATCCATGCACCCCCCCCCAGGACTCTACCAAACCAAGTTTTATGGTCCTTTTATGGTCCGATTACACATTTGAGAGGATAACAAAAAAGAATTTCCCGGCACTCTGGCGATATTCAAGATGGCGTCCAAAATGGGTAAAATCATAGAATACGGTATATAACATCTCAAAAATGTGGCAAATTGGAAAAATAATCATTGACATTTGGTTCCTGATCATTAGTTACTAGTTTATGGGCTTGTAGCATGGATACGCTGTGGTCCTAAATGATGAGAAAGCTTAGATATTGAACCCAGTTTTAATAAGATAAACAATCTTTATGTTATATAATGCCCAAGTGTCTGTTGTTTCAGAAAATGTATACTTAGCTCTGGGTCCGATGGATGTAGTTGCTTACAAAGCATGTTTTTTTTATCCAAACACAGGCTATTTTTCCCATTTTTATAGCTCATTTTTTAGAAATGGGTTCCATGTATGATTGAATATGTTGTCCACAATGGTTGAAAATGTATTTTTTGTTTGATATATATCATTATACATAAGAATAGAACAATTCCTCGAAACAGTACATTTCTTATGACCTTCTGCATATCTTAGCACCTTCAAATGTGTAAAATCTCAGATTTTGCAAAATTTCCCCCAGTCATAGTGAAGCTTACAAAATCTTATTCCAGAAATTTGAAATGCATCTGATAGAACATCTTAAATAGCAATTTACTTCTGCATAAAGTGATGATTTAAAATGGCAAGTTTCAACATGGATCATTACTACATACCAGTTTAGTACCACTACATTACTACATACTTCCATGATTGGGTCAAAAATGTTAGGAAGTACGTAACAAATTGCATTTACCAAGCTGCTACAAAATTACTGGTAGCGATAAGCTTGATTTTATAACCATAGAATAAGTTTACCCTATGATATAAAAATCAATACCAAAGGCCAGTTTGGGTTCAGTACACAGAACATCAAAGGTCGTTAGGAAGAATGTAACGTTTTTAGGAAATCTGCACTTTTAATCCTAAGATGTTAGTTTGGTTCATCACAGCATGTATTTATATGGTTAAGTTTATGTGCATATTATATTTATGACCTGAATGAACACTGATCAATTTGATCAATTTGTTAATTTCATATGACCTTGACCTCTTTCATATGACTTTTATTTTTTGGTCCCCCGTGTCCTAAATGTGTACATAATACATTGCTACAAGCGTATGATAATTGGCTGTATACCGTCTGTAGATACTTGACTACTTGTGCACAAGACAAATTGATTGGTTGGACAAGTCTCTATTTACTAAATGGGTATCTTTTCTCAACTGCCAATTCTCTTCTAACATTTTTTCCTCATCACTTGTGTCCTGATAACATGGACAAACTTCTTTATTTAGGGAAAAGTAATACTGCAAGCTGAACACCAGATTTTTGGAATGTGATCAGTATTCCGATAACAAATTGTTTCCTCTCTCAAAACATAAATCATGTCAGCATCGAAGCAACAGAGTTAGGAACAATGTTTCCAGGTACAATGTTCCAGGTACAATGTATACCCCTCAAATAGTCTGCACCTGTCTATTCTTCATCTGTATTGAGAAATACTCGTTCAGTATTTACTAAAACTCAGGCCATTATGAGCCATCAATGCATTATGTACGCAAATAATGTGGATTATTTAACTTATCACCCCCTCCCCACGACCCGGTAGACTCAATGTATGAACCAGTTTAAATCCCAAAACATGTCTACAAGGTACAGTTCATCGTGCAAGTGCCCACATGTACATAAGCACTGATGAATGCAGTGTGACAGACGCACGAATAGCATTTCGATATATACACGGTGGGTCAGAGACAAGGCAAGTGGAACATTAGAAATTATGTAGATGTGAAACGATGGTGCCCTCTCACAATGACATATTTCCTTTTTGGCTTCCACCACACATTACAATATGGATTCTTTACAAGTTCTGCATTTAAAACTGCCAATTGTCATATATATATATATATATATATATATATATATATATATATATATATATATATATATATATATATATATATATATATATATATATATATATATATATCTTCTTCTTCTTCTTTCGGCTGCTCCCGATCGGGGTCGCCACAGCGGATCATCCGTATGATCCGCATAGTGATTTGGCACATGTTTTACGCCGGATGCCCTTCCTGACGCAACCCTGGTCGCCTCTTACGACACAGGGATATGGTACACCTATTTTAACCGGGGTATACACCGGCCCAGTATACTGGTACTCATTTCGCCTACCTCGGAAGGATGACAGGCTGAGTCAACCCCCTGGTGTATTAATTCAGTGGCTCAACGGGGCTTGAACTCAGGACCTTTTGGATCCCAAGCCGCTGCCCTAACCACTGCGCCAACACCAGGCATATATATTTGTGTATATATATGCATTGGGACCATACTCTGTGCAGAGCGTTGTGCTGCCTCAGCAGTCTCCTTGACTATTGAGCACAATCCTGGGCGGGTTGCCACTCCGCCACAGGATACCAGCAAGCTGGCACTCATTTTGCCGACCTCGGAAAGATGACAGGCAGAATCAACCGCACCTAGTATTAATTCAACAGCTCAGTGGAATTTGAACTCAACTCAAGATCCAAAGATCCAAAGTCCACCACCCTAACCATTAAGCCAACACCAGACATCTATGTATGTATGTATGTATGTATATATATGTATATATATGTATATATATGTATATATATGTATATATATATATATATATATATGTATATGTATATGTATATGTATATGTATATGTATATGTATATATATATATATATATATAGAGAGAGAGAGAGAGAGAGAGAGAGAGAGAGAGAGAGAGAGAGAGAGAGAGAGAGAGAGAGAGAGAGAGAGAGAGAGAGAGAGAGAGAGAGAGAGAGAGAGAGAGAGAGAGAGAGAGAGAGAGAGAGAGAGAGAGAGAGAGAGAGAGAGAGAGAGAGAGAGAGAGAGAGAGAGAGAGAGAGAGAGAGAGAGAGAGAGAGAGAGAGAGAGAGAGAGAGAGAGAGACACATCTCTCACCTAATCAACTAAACACAGGTGGCTTGATTACATAAACAATTGACCCCTCCCACACTCCTCCAGCCATAGAAGCTGCACAAAGCAACCCAAGAACACTGACACAAGGTAAGCGCTATACTGTTTCGAACCCTTCCCAGAGTTCCTCAACAACTATAAAGACGTTCACACATCGTACACACATGAGAATCCCAATGCTACACACCTTAGCTACCGGACAGGTTTCATCACTTATTGGCGAATCATCAGCGAGAGCGTAGACAGCAATGCATACCAATGAGGCTACCAAGTACGTACCACGTGCAATGCTTACAACCTCATTGGTATGCATTGCTGTCTGTGCTATTGCTGTTGAGGAACTTTGGGAAGTTTTTTTTAACACCTTGACCACCTTTAAAAAAAAAAACTTGGGGTTTAAGGAGTTCTACGAGGGGGGGAGGGTGGGGGTTGCCCCTCAAAATTTGTATTTGCCTTCTTTTCTGAAGCCACACGCACAATTTTGATGAAACTTGATCACAACCTTTATCACCCGTGATGTACCAAATGGCACTAAAAAAAGAATCCAAAGGTATTTACTTTCTTCTCCATTATATATTTTGTGGGTCATCCATGCCTACCAGTGGTTGCCTGATTATCTTATCCAGCCACTACAAGGTGAGCGCCCAGGGGTATTGCCCCTATGTTTAACATCTCTGTGAAGTTCTTTGTCATCATTCCTGTAGGTCCAACTATCACTGGTACAACTTTGGCATTCTTCAGCTTCCAGGATCTTCTCACTTCATTCTTGAGGTCTTGGTGTTTGGTCATTTTCTTCATTTCTGCATCATTTCGTCCAAAATCACTGCTATAAACACTTCAATCAGCAATGCCTTCTTCTCTCTTTTTTTTTTAACCTAAGTATGGATATGTGGTCGCAACACTTTGTTTTCTATGTTCACCCTCGATGGGATCATTAGTTTGAACGTGAGCGGTTGATACTTCCATGTTTTCAGTGATTACTCTTGGTTCATGTTCCCACAAATTTTCTGGAACTGGGACATTAAAGTTTTTGCAGATGTGCCAGTGGATTACTTTATAAACACTGTTGTGTCCTTGTGTGTGCAGCTGTTCTGACATGAGGTGGTTTTTGTGTGTGTTCGGTCATTAAGCATAACATATCATTTTCTTTACTAACCCCACCCGTCCTCGACCCCTCACCTTTCTCTCTTATTCTTTTTTTTCATTCTCATTCTCTCTCTCTCTCTCTCTCTCTCTCTCTCTCTCTCTCTCTCTCTCTCTCTCTCTCTCTCTCTCTCTCTCTCTCTCTCTCTCTCTCTCTCTCTCTCTCTCTCTCTCTCTCTCTCTCTCTCTCTCTCTCTCTCTCTCTCTCTCTCTCTCTCTCTCTCTCTCTCTCTCTCTCTCTCTCTCTCTCTCTCTCTCTCTCTCTCCCCTCCAAATCACATCCCTCCATCCTGTGGTATAGCAACGTTTGGTGAGTCATAGCCCTCCCACCTCCTCCCCCTTCTGAGCTTCCCTTCTCTCCCCTCCCTCTCTCTCTCAACTTCCTCATTAAAAAACCTCGACAGCGAAGTGATGGGTTGTGTGTGTGTGTGTGTGTGTGTGTGTGTGTGTGTGTGTGTGTGTGTGTGTGTGTGTGTGTGTGTGTGTGTGTGTGTGTGTGTATAAAGATATATATAAAAACTGGGCGAGAACATTGACCCCTGATAGTGGAAGGGGTCAATCATTTATATAATCCTAGCCACCTGGGTGTAGTTGATTAGGTGAGAGCTGATTGGCTCTTCCCTCCATTCACAGGTGAGAGATGTGGGTTTGTCTTTGTACATATACATACATGCACAAATATACTCGCAAATACAATGGGAGGAGGGGGGGGGGTGGGAGGGAGAGAAGAGGGAGGGAGAGAGAGAGAGGAAGCAGATGCAGGGTGAGAGGGGGGGAGTAAAGGCAGAGAGGATGAATAAGGGGGAGGGGAGAGCAAGAAAGGGTGGGAGGTGGGGAGAGTGACACCTCACTAAAATTCTAGTTCGAGGAAATTTGTGGGAAAATGAACCAAAAGCAATCACTGAAAACATTGAAGTACCGCTCACGTACGACCTAATGATCTCATCGGGCATGAACATCGAAAATAAAGCATTGCGACAGGATATCATACTTAGGTATAAAAACAATGAGAAGACATTGCTAATTGAGGTGTTAATACAAGTGATTTTGGACCAACGATGCAGAAATCAAGAAAATGACCAAACACCAAGACCTCAAGAATGAAGTGAGAAGATCCTGGAAGCTAAAGAATGCCAAAGTTGTATCAGTGATGACGAAGAACCTCAAGGGAATGATGACAAAGAACCTCACAGAGATATTAAAAACCATCCCTGGGAATATTACTACAAACGAACTACAGTTGGAAGTTGTCCTGGGTTCAGTAACAATCCTGAAGAGAGCCCTCGGCACAAAATTTTGAAAACAGAAAACTTCACATCATGATTGGTTCGTGAATCTGAGCCCACCCTGGGAGGACTCCATTCCACATTCTGAAACTTACACATGTAGATACCAATCAACGACACGCACGCACGCACGCACACACACACACACACACACACACACACACACACACACACACACACACACACACACACACACACACACACACACACACACACACACACACACATCCGTTCTGGTAATACAGTTCAAATACATACACACACGCACAAATGAACACATGCATAAAATACATAAAAACGACAAACACAAAGATTTACTTTTAAACAGAGTTCTTTGAACGAGGAATTCAAGTGTGAAATTAGCGAAATTCAAATGAAAAAAATGTATCAAGACACAACACAAAATGTCGATCTCTCAGCCTTCACAGCAAGATCATGGCACACACCTGGTCAGACGGACCTTATTGTTTTTTTATAAATGTATCGATAACGAAGTGAGGGGTGAATTATATTTAAAGGAGATCGTACAAAAGGTAAAATAAAACGGCATCCTGTAAAAATAAAATTGCACATTTTCAGTGGATGAGACACCTCCAGAGGAACCAACCGCACGGCACCGCAGGGCCCAACACAGGTGGAAACGTATGTGTGTTTAATCGATGTTCCATTGAAAGCACGGGTACTTTATCGAAATGAACAACCAAGCAGCTTGGAGAGCGCTCGCTAAGTGGCTTAAGCACTCAAGCAAGCACTCAAACGAAATGAGAAAAAAAGGCTCATTTGGCACACGATTAGTCACACATTAAACATACACCTCCCAGAAACGCCTGAAATGTCAAATATGTCTGAATTGGACAAATGAACACTTTTCTAGGAGTCTGAACTGCTTGCAAGTTCGATTCTGGAGCTTAAATTTTGTCATCCTCCTTAGTTGAAGAGATACTCATGTTGATCGCATGTGCAGAAATGAAATAAAGCAACGAACGCTGACGTCTCCGGGTGTTTATAACATTGCAATGTACCCAGCGATTCGTAGTTCTGATGAAAAGGCATTCGATAACATGAGTGAGGAAAGTGGAAAAAACAACTTCAGCATCAAGAAATCATCATGGCCTGTTCCAGGTTAAGGCATGGTTGAGCAGGCCAAAAAACATGGCGGCTTCAGACCCCAGCGAGGTTACCCAGGAAACGCCTTAAGACCCCAGAGAGCGAGGTGGCCGAGGATCACCTGATGAAGGATACAATTAAATAAGGCCGTTAATTATGTTCAAAAGACGTGTTTTAATTAACCCAAACACCCAGTTTTCATTCTTGCACTTCCTTGGAGTTTTCTTAGTGTGCAAGTAAAGTAAAGTTTCAGGCAGTTTGGTTTTAGAGTTATGGAGGAGATACCCACTGACCCAAACACACACACACACACACACACACACACACACACACACACACACACACACACACACACACACACACACACACACACACACACACACACACGCGCACACGCACACGCACACGCACACACACACACACACACACACACACACACACACACACACACACACACACACAAACACACAATTTTAGCTCTAAATATAATATCACCAATATGACAAATAAATTTGTGCAAAATAAATATTTGTATTATGATTGGTGTAAATCATGACAACACAGCACATATGTGACGTCAATCTCTGCAACAATGTGTGGAGAGGCGAGCGCATACATATTTGAGATATGGTTGTGGACGCATGCACATGAAAATTGAGACCAAATCCATAAGCCCCTGTTTCGGACCAAGTACAACGGGGTTAATAATCAGCAAAGAGTACCGACGCAGAATAAGACCAATTCTGAAGTCATCCTTCTCTCCAAGGACCAAAAGCAAAGCGATAAGCCAACTTGCATGCCACTATTGCAATATTGCTGACTAATTATAAACTGTTCACAAATGGACATTTACAATTTAGACACCAAAACAAGGAAACTTCAAAATATTCACAAGATGTTCTGCAAAAACCAATGCATACCGAGGTTGTACTTACCGAGATGAGCAGGAGGAGGCCCTCGAACGGAGCTTAAGCAAGTGCACAGAACATTGTGTGTCGGACTCGTGGAATATGTGAAAAGTTCATCAGACTAGCGGATGAGATTTGCATATGAGCAAGAAAACAACAAACCAGAAAAGGGATCCTTAATACACTGAGCAACAAATTTCCCAAAACGGATGCAAACGAGAAGGGCACTCGGTGGAGTGCACACCTCCACCATGCAATGCCTGATCCACGAGAACATATCAGGCCCAATACATTTTTGAAATATCATTCTCCATACCGTTTTTGGCCCGATCTCAAAATGGTGAAGAAGCACTTAAATTATCGGATCTGGATTCAGATCTTCACCCAAATTTAATCAATTCTTCCTTGTCACACACCCAACGTGTCCACAAAGTTTTGTCCGCATCCGTCAACAACATTTTGAGATATCATGTTATGTCATCGGTTTCGCCCAATCTCTCAATGGTGAAGAAACACTGAAACAATTATCAGATCCAGATTCAGATCTTCACCAAAATTGAATCAATTCTTTATTTTCACACCCAACATGTCCACCAAGCTTTGTCGGCCATCTGTACGACAAAGCACTCGCCAAGTGGTTTATCACTCAAGCAAGAATTCCAACGAAACGATTGATAAGGAATGGCTGGCTTGGCAAGCGATTCGGAATTATGAAGATCAGACATTCGATGATGAATGCTTTGTCGTATAGGACTGCTGCAGTCTGTTCCCAGGCAAAAGGCATTTAAGGAGGCTGAAACAAAATGGCACATTAAGACCCATGAGAGGGTGGGTGGGCTGACCAAGGCGAAGCCTGTTTTTGTTTTTGCATGGCGAGATGAGTAATTATCTTCAAAAATGGTCATTCAATTTATCCAAACACCCAATTTTCATTCCTGCACTCCCTTGGACTTCACTTTGTATGTGTGCAAAGTGTCAGGCTTCTAGGTTTTATGGTTTTTGAGTTATGGAGGAGACACACTGACATTAATAAGTGTATTATATACTGAACATATGTATGTATATATATATATATATATATATATATATATATATATATATATATATATATATATATATATATACACACATGTAAATATGTGGATATATTAATTTATTTTGAGACATTTTGAGAGAGAGAAACTTTGAAGGACATTACCAGAAAAAGACAACCACAAAGCTTTTCGTCATGCTCTCTTCAGCTGAAATTCGCACAAAGTGAATGAGGTAATGAATAACAGTCTAATAGACACCGATCAACAAAGTCAATTCTGATTGGACGTTCTCAACCAATACATCAACACCTCCCAACAGTCTCGGTGGGAGGATCCTGTACAGTGTTCAGCTCTCAAATTGTA
>NC_140967.1:2724948-2742448 GCF_056783735.1 Eptatretus burgeri | reverse complement strand
AAAGCACGAACCACTCGCTCAGGGTGACGAAGCACGAACCACTCACTCAGGGTGACAAAGCACGAACCACTCACTCAGGGTGACAAAGCACGAACCACTCACTCAGGGTGACGGAGCATGAACCACTCACTCAGGGTGACAAAACACGAACCACTCACTCAGGGTGACAAAGCACGAACCACTCGCTCTGAATGTCGGGGCACAGCAAATGCGTCCACAGTGAGTGAACGATTTGCTGAGAATGATGTAGCATGGTATGGCTCTCAGTGGCTTAAGCACTCAAGCAAGCACTCCAATTAAATGGTTGATAAGGAACGGCTGGCTAGTCTGTGGCTGCATACCATCTTGGATCCATTTACCTTTGAAGCCGGTCTTCACCGCGCACGCAGCGGTTAATGAAATAGAATGAATTTGTTCAAATAATGACTTCATCCACAAAAGAGTTGCTGCTTAATGTTGAACAATCCTGGAGACATCGCAAAGTTTAATCGCTTGTGAAATTAAGATTCTATATAATCGGCGAAGTTGCCTGCTCATCTGAGCACGCGTTTTGTGGAACATAGTTTGTGGTCCGCACAAACATTGTAACTTTATTTTCAAAGGACTGTTTTTCACCAGATTTGCTTTGACTGCCTGTAGAGCACTTCGCAAACCCTTCCAAAATATAGGCACACATCTGGCAGACACGATAGATAAGCAATCCCTCTGGGAGACAGGGCGTGAGGTCTCGCAGTGAATGCATTGAATCATATAGCTCAATGAAGCTGATTAATGTTGGCATATTCCTAAATTTGTTGTTCAATTAACATAATTCTCCAAACAGGAGAAAGAGCTAAGTTTAATGCTTTGGAAATTTCACATTTTCTTGTATGTGTAGAGAAGAAGGGAACCTACCCATGGTTGCTAAAAGTAAATTGATATATCAGCTTAGTTATGTCTCATTATTTCTTTAAATTAACAGATTTCACTCCAGATTTCAACACTTATTTAGTCCCGAAGATAACCGAAAAATATTTTTATGATATACTTTCATTAGTCCGTAAGAGTAGATCGTGGAGAATCGTATCATGTAATGCATGAAATCATTCCAAGCTCTTAATTTGAAAACTATAGCACATACAAAAGCGATGTATACAGCGAGGTGTCACTCTGATGAACAGGCATTCAATAAAAATATGAGTGAGGAAAGTGAAAGAAAAAAATCTTCATTGTTAAGACAAAAGATGCGGCCTATTCCAAGTCGAGGCACGTTTGAGCAGGCTAAAAAACATGGTGGCTTCAGACTCCAGCGAAGTTACCTCGGAAACGCCTGAAGACCCCAAAGAGTGAGGTGGCTGAAGATGCGCCTGATAAAGGATATAATTAATTAAGGCCGATATTTATCTTCAATAGGGGTGTTTTAATTAACCCAAACAGATCATTATCACTCATGCATTTCCTTGGAGTTTTATTAGTATGCATGCAAAGTTTCAGGTTTTTGGAGTTACGGAGGAGACACGCACACGCACGCACGCACACACGCTCACACACACATTAGTATAGATAAATATTTTTATGCACTTGTATATATGGCCTTTAATCATTGTTAATTATATCGTGAACATTTAATGGCAAACATTTATTAACAATCCTGCTTTTGAGCATTTCCAGCAGCTCTGCCATTGAGAATCTTTTGCATAATCAAAACGAGAATTTCAGAAATGTTAATACATATTTATTTAATTTATTCACAATTATTTAAGGTTCATGGAAGTAGCTGTTGTTCACAGTACATGAATCACAAGTCAAAAGAAAAACCTTTACAAATCTGTACATAAACTTTCTGATTATATTCTTACCAAATCCATCAGATTCTATGAAATGGGAAGACCTTTCACTATTTATTTATTCTCCTTTCTCGATGAAATGTTAAATGTCCTCATCAGTCATGGAAATTTCTGCATTCATCAGATCATTATCTCATCACTCTGGTCACATCTCTGGTAAGCAGACCCTGCCCCCAACCCTCTCTCGGCATAAAATTACAGGACTTGTTATGGATAGGACGTAGAGTAGCACAGTTGTAAAACAAAATATGGAAAGGGCTCATTGATAAGGCTTCTCACCGTTCACAATCTCAGCTGGCTTTCTACAATCCAGGTCAGGGACAAGCACTGCCCATTGTTCTCACCAAAACCAAATGGAACTGCCTATCCAGCTGGAGCACAAGCAAGGCACAACAAAGCGAAGAGATAACACGAAACTAAACTGGTTTCACTGTGACAGCAAATCCTCCTTCGAGCCATGTTAGACCAAAACAGGTGAGCATGACATTGTACATCAAGAGGGAGAGAGGGAGAGAGGGGAGAGAAAGAGAAAGAGAAAGAGAAAGAGCAATGACAGAGACAGAGAGGAGACAAATATAGAGATCAAGAAAGAGAGACAGAAAGAAAGAGAAAGACTGATAGATATTGAGAACCAAACAAAAACTCCAGAATCTCAGCATCTTGTCCCAATTGATAAGGCAGAAACGTATCCACTTCGTGTAAGGTACTGAATGTCTCGTTAAGAACACAGTACCAGCTCTGGCGAAAACATAATAAAAAAAAACTCATTTATGTAATTCGTTTAGAGATCTTCTTTGCTTTATACATCACATGAATGAATAAAACATACCGATTCGTGTTACAAAAGTACTCAATTGACAATAATTCTCCTGTGTGTCTGTGTGTCTGTGTCTCTCTCTCTCTCTACCCTCTCTCTCTACCCTCTCTCTACCCTCTCTCTCTCTCTCTACCCTCTCTCTCTCTCTACCCTCTCTCTCTCTACCCTCTCTCTCTCCTCTTTCCTTTTCATTTTAACACAATTGGACTCAATCCCCCCTCCACCCCCAAACTGCCTCCCTCGAACCCACCACATGAGTCCAAAAATCCCTAATCCTTTCAGCCTTTTAGTTACCCACATTTCTTTCTCTCTCCCCTTTGACCTTTCCCTTTTATTCTCTTTTTCTTTTCTCGAGCTCCCTCTCTATTTCTCCCTCTCCCCACGTTTACTTCACTATCATTCATTCACACAACTCTTCCTCTCTCTCTCGCTCTCTCTCTACTTCCCCTTCCACTCTCTCTTACTCTCTATTCATCCATCCCCCACCTCCAAGTGCCTTCCCCATGTTCGAACTCTATTTAGTACATGTGTATGGACATGCCTAATCCTCTCGGCCCATTACCCCCGTTTGCTCTCTCCTTCACCTCTAACCCCCATTTCTCCAACTTCCAACCCCAATATTTTTCAGTCCATCGACTTCACCTTACTCTACATGAGGTCCAGTGACCACCTTTAAACCTCTGGAAAGAAAGCTATGATTTGCTTGTTTATAGTTTTGAATGAGGTTTTTAATCGTCGTCTTAAAACATTGCGCTCAGGCTCATGGAGGTGCTTGTACATAAATCACCTTCAGGACAAGACATCAGCAGACATCAGTGTACATTTGCAAAAAACACAAGGTAATGATGAGTAGATAATGGACAAACATATATGGTTTATGGGATTTGAACCTGGGTTCTGAATATCATGAGTGGTTGTTTGGATGAGAACATCAACAGGCAACCTAAAGATTATATTTTCCAACTTAACTGATTGCTTTAATTGACAAAAGCATTGATTTATTGTGTTTAGGTCAATAAGGTTTCATTGCAGGCACTATAACATAGAATCACAACAGATGACGTCACTCCTCACCTCATCACCCACACGTCCCTTCTTCGCAGTGGGCTCAGTAATGATGAAACCATTGAATCATATTTTATGATTACACATTGTCATCATTCCTTCAGAAATTTCCCAACCCAATGAATGTGGTTGCGTTGACATTAAGCACCAATAATGTATTCATCTACACTATAATAAAATAGCCTGTATCTGTATGGAAGTGTTTTTGTCAGCGCCACAGCTCCATGACAATGACAGCTAGAAACTTGAAACTTTGTATGCATACAAAGGAGAACCCAAGGGTGTGCACATGGGTATGACTTTTTTTTTAATTATTTTTTTTTAAATAAAAAGTTCAATTGCTTACTTTTCCGATCTGTTTGTGTGTGTGTGTGTGCGTTTGTCAGCACCGTAGCTCCGTGACGAAGACAGCGAGAAACTTGAAAGTATGTACTCAGGGGACCCAAATGGTATGCACCCCGAGTAGGATTTTTTTTAATTCGTTTTTTTATTTTTTATTTTCAACAAACTCTTTCTGATATGGATATTGCTTTCCAGTTCCACGGACGACAGTTTACCGTTAGGATGGCTTTTGCGATGACGATCAACAAAAGCCAGGGTCAGACAGAGCCTGCGGCGGTGTGGAGTCCCGCTTCCCACCAGTGTTTTTGCACATGGACAGCTCTATGTTGCAACGAGTCAAGTAGACACACTCGATCTGCGCATCTTTGCCAAACTGAATTAATTCCAGATAAGGAGAGGGACTGAACATGGTGCTGGCTGGCTAACCCATTACATTGTCCACAATGACATCATATAAACTCAGGGGTGGATCCGGAGAATTTTTGGAGTTGAAAGAGATACTGAAATCTTTTGGAGATACTGAAAAAGAAATGAATTACCAAGAGGTGCTACCCTCCCCACTCTCAATCCACCACAGAAATAAAATACTTTTTTTTCTTCATTATCACCACCAGCATCTGCCCAACTTCAGGGGGCAATTTAAAGTGGTGATATTTCCACAAAGTACTGTAATACCTTCTTCTTGAATACCATCAATTTTAGCAAACACACCACCAGATAGCGCTGTTATTGTTACCCTGCACTTGCGAAGCAAAAGGCAGAGTTAAGCGATCGATAGCGTAAGTACGTATAGCATATGCCGCACGTCGCACGTTCATATGGCGTACGTCGCACGTACATATGGCGTACGTCGCACATACATATGGTGTACGTCACGGCTACATTTTGTGAAGAGCATATATCAAAAAACGTTCAGTGGAGGAAATTGAAACTTTACCATGTTACCTGACCATGTGATATAGCAGTCACTCTTTTGAGGTCAATATAGGCCAAAGGTCACCGTCGGCAAATTTTCATCCGATTGACATGAAATTTAAACAAGATTTTTATATTAGCTCACTGAATTCAACCACTAATTATAATTTTTGAGGCCAACATAGGCCAAAAGGTCAACATAGGTCAGCATTATTAAAATTGTCAATTTTCATCCAATTGACTTGAAATTTGAACAGAATTTGCATATCAGGTCATTAAGTTCAACCAACAACTATTTTGGAGGTCAACATCGGACAAAAGGTCAGCATAGGCCAGCATTATTAAAATTGTCAATTTTCTTCCGACTGACTTGAAATTTGAACAGAATTTTTATATCAGCTCACTTAATGAAATGGAAGACCAAGAAGGAACTTGAAGAAGTAAAGAGCAAAGATGGAGTCATCAGGAGGAACCTGGATAACCCATCCAGGTGCAGCCAAGTGAGCCTTACAGAAAAAAATTCTGCAAAAATTCACTTCTCCTTACAGAGATAGATGACAAAACAGAGAAATAGAGAGTAAAAGAGATGAAAGAGAGGAAAAAGCAAGAATTAGAATGAATAAAGAGAATTGTGAAAAAAAAAACAGAGAAAAGAATAAGAAACAAATGTGAAAGGAACAAAGAACAAAGATGTTGGGAAGAACCTGGAAAGATAGATTTCAGCAGTTACTCCCCAGGCTCAACACAGCATCAAGTACAAGCTACCAGAGGTTCATCAGCGGGGAAGCACAGTCCACACAGCATCAGGATATGGTACAAACATAATGAAACGGTAGATCAAGAAGGAATTCAACCACCAATTATTTTTGAGGTCAACATCGGAGAAAAGGTCAACATCGGTGAAAAGGTCACCATAAGACAAATCGTCGACCGAGAATTAACAGGGTCCAACTACACTTTTTTAAAGTTTGAGAAAAATGAAATCAAAAATTCAAAGTGGAATTGCCGCTATCTCATAACATTTTATTTTCATATCGTGTGCTACATAACAGGTACATATAAAGGTTACATAAAATAATCTTACTTAGTTTCCTCTGATGCCCTTCGACATGAACTTCTTCTAAATTTGAATGAAATGTCAGATAGACCCTGTTAATTCTCGGTCGACGAAATGTCTAAAATTGGCAACTTTCATCTGATTGACTTGAAATTTGAACAGGATTTTCATTAAAAAAAAATCACCATCACATGCGTCACGTGGTCTGGCAGCCATATTGGATCAAAGAAAAATAACCTTTAAAAAACAAGAGTTGGCTCGTACCAAGTCCTTCTCAAGACTGCGTAGGGTATGTATTCTATGAATACCATCTAGTTCAAAAATGTATTGGGCTCAATATATTCTCGTGGATCAGGCATTGCGTGCCAGGGGTATGCGGTCTACCAAGTGCCCTTCTAGTAAATTATGTTGCTAGCAAATACATATTAAGACAGGGGAGTGGGTGGGAGGGGTGGGGGAACAAGGAGAGGTGGGGGAGGGAGGAAGGCGTGAGGAAAGAGGAAGAGTTAGGCGGGGGGGCGAGGAGGATTGCAAGGAGGGGAGGTGTTCTGGACATGTGTTTGGCATGGGTATTTGAAGAAAAGTGGGGAGGGGGGAGGGGATGGTCCTCTTTTGATGGTTTTAGTGTAGGATTGAACCAAATTGGGTATGTTTAAGACGAATTAAGACCCCAACGGGGAGGAGGAGGAAATGACCGAGGATGAGCCTTGATAAAGCATCATTAAATAAGGCCGTTAATTAACTTCAAAAGGGGTGTTAAATTAAACCAAACCCAATTTTCATGCTTGCAAAGTTTCAGGCCACCAATTTTCATGGTTTTGGAGTTGTGGAGGAGACACACACACTGACATTCATTCATATAGATTATAGATATATCGTTTTTTGCCCCAAATTTCAGTGGTGAAGAATCACTTTAAAATTATCGTATCCGAATCTTCACCAAAATGTATACAATTCGGCCTCATCACACACGCAACCTGTCCACGATGTTCCATCCGATATCCTGTTTATCGAGATATCCTGCTTAAAGACAGACAGAGAGAGGTCCACCGTCCACTTTCACTGGCAGAGCTAAATATGTTCAAGCACAGTAACAGTTTATTGATAGTCAATATTTGCAATGTTTTTATTCCAGCAACAGTTTGCTTACTGCTCACAACCCTGTGTTAATATTCATCACTCAGACACTTATTTGCCCAAATAATAAGTGTGCGTATTACGGAAATAACTCGATGGCTTGTTTTTGAAGGATTTTTTTTCTTTGATATAATATGGCTGCCAGACCACGTGACCGATGACATCATCTTTATCAAACCATATTTCTCGTGGGTAGTTGATAAATTCGTTAAATTTTTGCATTGTTCAGTTAAGCGGTTTCTTCTATGAGGATTTTCAAAGATTTTTCCCTTCGCTTCAATATGGCTGCCAGACAACGTGACACATGATGGTCATTTTTATGAAAATCCTGTTCAAATTTCAAGTCAATCGGATGAAAATTGAAGATTTCAGAATTTGGCCTATGTTGACCTTTTGGCTCATCATGTAACATGTGGTAAAGTTTCAATTTCCTCTGCTGAACGGTTTTTTATGTAAGCTCTCAACAAAATGCAGACACGATGTATGCCATATGTACGTTCGACGTACGCTACCGATTGCTTCACCCTGCCTTTCACTTTGAGAGTGCAGGGTAAATATCATGCTATATATATCATTCATGAAAACAATGAGTTTTTTGTTTTTGTTTTTGCACACAAGGTCGAGGCTTGTGAAACAGCTAGAACACGGAATGTATCAGGATGTAACAGACAAAAAAAGACGCAAAACACACATGCATGGGGTGGACAAAATGGATACAGAAGGAAACTCCAAGGAGGAAATTTTTTGCCTCTGTTGACCTCAAAAATAATTGGTGGTTAAATTTAGTGACCTGATGTGAAAATCCTGTTGAAATCTCAAGTCAATTGAATGAAAATTGACAATTTTAGAAATTTTACCTATGTTGACTCAAAAATTGTTGGTGGTTGAATTTAGTGACCTGACATGCAAATCCTGTTCAAATTTCAAGTCAATCAGATGAAAATTGACAATTTCAGACATTTGGCCGATTTTGACCACAAAAATAATTGGTGTTTGAATTAAGTGAGCCAATATGAAAATCTTGTTCATATTTCAAGTCAGTCAGATGAAAATTGACAATTTTATAAATTATGTTTGGATGTTTGATAGACATGTTATTTTGTTTGACAGACAACTGTATGTTTGGATGCTTAGGGTTCCAAGAACCGTAACACATAAATAACTTAACTACTCTTGGTATTAGGAGTTTGTTTTAAGCAGTTTTTCTACAATATAAAGAAACAATATTAATATTGTAAAACTTTCATGACAACTGTACAATTATAATTACAGCCATTTTGACAAAACAAAAGAGCACCACCTGGCAACTCCGCTGAAATTCACATTATATTACCTTCACGTTCGGTTCTGGTATAACTTCCAACGTTGACAGACTTCTCTCTTTCATATTTTGAATTTGTCGGCTAAAATATATTGTTTTTCAAGATTTTATTCATTTTCATTTTATACATTACATGTTATATATTATGATAATGTGAAATTGGAAACTCGCCGCGGGACCGGTCGTCGATGACTCGCGGACCGGCAGTCGATGACTCGCGGACCGGCACCGGTCCGCGTACCACCACTTTGAGTAGCACTGGTGTAGAGGAAAGAATGTTTAACAAAACATCATGTTGTGTAGAGGAAAGATTGTTTAACAAAACATCATGTTGTGTAGAGGAAAGATTGTTTAACAAAACATCATGTTGTGTCGAGGAGAGCTTGTTTAACAAAACATCATGTCGTGTAGAGGAGAGCTTGTTTAACAAAACATCATGTCGTGTAGAGGAGAGCTTGTTTAACAAAACATCATGTTGTGTCGAGGAGAGCTTGTTTAACAAAACATCATGTCATGTAGAGGAGAGCTTGTTTAACAAAACATCATGTCGTGTAGAGGAGAGCTTGTTTAACAAAACATCATGTCGTGTAGAGGAGAGCTTGTTTAACAAAACATCATGTTGTGTCGAGGAGAGCTTGTTTAACAAAACATCATGTCGTGTAGAGGAGAGCTTGTTTAACAAAACATCATGTCGTGTAGAGGAGAGCTTGTTTAACAAAACATCATGTCGTGTAGAGGAGAGCTTGTTTAACAAAACATCATGTCGTGTAGAGGAGAGCTTGTTTAACAAAACATCATGTCGTGTAGAGGAAAGATTGTTCAACAAAACATCATGTCGTGTCGAGGAGAGCTTGTTTAACAAAACATCATGTCGTGTAGAGGAGAGCTTGTTTAACAAAACATCATGTCGTGTAGAGGAAAGATTGTTTAACAAAACATCATGTCGTGTAGAGGAGAGCTTGTTTAACAAAACATCATGTCATGTAGAGGAGAGCTTGTTTAACAAAACATCATGTTGTGTAGAGGAGAGCTTGTTTAACAAAACATCATGTCGTGTAGAGGAGAGCTTGTTTAACAAAACATCATGTCGTGTAGAGGAAAGATTGTTTAACAAAACATCATGTCGTGTAGAGGAGAGCTTGTTTAACAAAACATCATGTTCTGTAGAGGAAAGAGTGTTTAACAAAACATCATGTTGTGTCGAGGAGAGCTTGTTTAACAAAACATCATGTCATGTAGAGGAGAGCTTGTTTAACAAAACATCATGTCGTATAGAGGAGAGCTTGTTTAACAAAACATCATGTCGTGTAGAGGAGAGCTTGTTTAACAAAACATCATGTCATGTAGAGGAGAGCTTGTTTAACAAAACATCATGTTGTGTCGAGGAAAGATTGTTTAACAAAACATAATGTCATGTAGAGGTGAGCTTGTTTAACAAAACATCATGTTGTGTAGAGGAAAGATTGTTTAACAAAACATCATGTTGTGTCGAGGAAAGATTGTTTAAAAAACATCATGTCGTGTAGAGCAGTCCTACTCAAAGTGGTGGTATGGGGACCGGTGCCGGTACGTGAATCATCGACTGCCGGTCCGCGGCGAGTTTCCAAGATCGATGGACAAAAACGAAAGCGAGAAGCATGGAAGAGTCGAGTGTCAAGAGATTGTTATGACATGTTTCACCAATTAGTGGCAGTCATCGCTGATGCTGGAGAAGACCTTAATGTTACATCTCTACGAAATGTCATCAGAGAACACTTGACGAATTTGGTAGAACGTTTTCAGCATTACTTTCCAGAAGAAGAAAATCCACGGAAAGGGAATGAATGGATCCGAAATCCGTTTATGCCATTGAGAGATGGCTTAGGTGTCACTATGGAGGATAAATTGTTGGAGCTGTCTGCTGACAAAGGATTGAAGAGGAGTTTCGAAACTACAACAGCACTTGCTTCTTTTTGGATAAAAGTGAAAGCGGAATATCCTGAGCTTACTGAAATTGCTCTGAAAACTCTTCTCCCATTTCCTTCAACCTACCCCTGCGAGACTGGCTTCTCAACCCTGAGCATCATTAAGACAAAGTACAGGAATAGTGTGGATACTCATTCTCCATTGCACGTGGCACTGTCCTCAATTGAACCACGATTGGATAAGCTGACAAAGAAGAAGCAGGCTCACCTTTCACATCAGTAAAAGTTTAGGATTTAACATGCCAAAATCATCAATTTCATATTTTAACATTATGACATTTTCAAAGTTGTCTTCAATGTAATGTGACCTATTTCCTTTCAATGTCATTATTCACTGGAGTTTAAGACAACTAAAATATATAATTTTTTCAACCGACCTTATTCATTATAATTTTTCATTTTATGACTTATATACCGGTATACATATGTTTATAATAACTATGCTTGAAGGCTTTGCTGGTTTGATTTTTTTTCTATATTTTTTTAATATTGTAATACTGTATTACTCGTTTACAAAATATATATAAAAAAAGTGTCAACTTTTATTATATTCATTATATTTTTATATTTTTTCCGGTATAAATTAATATTACTACGGATGATCAAACAATATTTTCTCGGATCATAAACAAATAATAATATGGCACAGATATGGTACCGGTCCCTGGCACATTGGAAAAAAAACCTGCCGGTCCACCACATCAGACAGTTTGAGAAGCACTGATGCAGAGGAAAGATTGCTGAACAAAACACCATGTCATGAGGAGATAGTGTTCCCTCACATCCCCTGGTGCTGCCTTCCCCTCTCTCATGCTGCCCCCCCCATCATGCTGCTTCCCCCTTCACACTGCCCCCCCCCCCATCACGCTGCCTCCCCTCTGTTGCGCTGCCTCCCCCCATCATGCTGCCTCCCCCTTGTTGCACTGCCCCCCCCCGGCCACTCACGCTGCCTTCCCCTCTATGCCATTCTCCTCCCAAATGCCCTTCCCCACCATACAACTCTCTGGAGAGGAAGGGATGTCAAAGAATGCGTGAATTGGACAAATGAAAACAATTTTTTTAAGCATATATATATATATATATATATATATATATATATATATATATATATATATATATATATATATTCCCTGTGTCGTAAGAGGTGACCAGGGTTGCGTCAGGAAGGGCATCCGGTGTAAAACATGTGCCAAATCACTATGCGGATCATACGGATGATCCGCTGTGGCGACCCCTAACGGGAGGAGTCGAAAGAAGATATATATATATATATATATATATATATATATATATATATATATATATATATATATATATTGTTTGTTTGTTTGTTTTGGCCTGCTCAATCATGTCTTGACTTATAACGACGAACAGGCCACAATGACTTAAACATAAAGTTTTTTTTTTTTTTTCCACTTTCCTCACTCATTATTAAATGCCTGTTCATCATAACTATGAATCGCAAGATACATTGCAATGCTTATAAACGCCCGAAGGCGCCAGCATTTGTGGCTTTATTTCATTTCCGCACATGCGATAATCTTGAGAATCTCTTAAACTAAGCTGAATTACAAAAATTAAGCTCCAGAAAGGAACTCAGCAGCACTTCCGACTAATAAAAAAGTGTTCATTTGTTAAATTCGGACATATTTGCCATTTTGGGCATCTCCAGGAGGTGCATGTTTAATATTATGGTTTGGTGATTGCGATTGACATGCCAAGCGAGCCATTTGTTATGAACCTTTTTGTTGCAGAGCTTAAGCTACTTGGCGAGTGCTTTACAATATTCACACTGTCACTGAATAAAATACAGATCGACTTGAACAAAGTTCAGGGGCCACTTACCTGTGTTGGCCATGTGTTGTTTTGCGGTGCAACAAGCGGTGGCTGGCTCACTGAATTCCCTTTTTGTGCGATCTTCCATCATATGATTGTCACTTCGGCATAGATAAAACAAATAAAAACTAGAACGGGCACTCATAGAGCGCATACCTTCGCCGCCATTACTTTTTTTGTTCTTGCTATGAGTGTGGGGAACTGGTTTCATATTGTTACGTTTGAGGGGGGGGGTATGCATTCAAAGGGTAATTAGGATGTTTAATTAGGTATGCCATGCTGTTCGAGTTTACCAGGATCTCGATGTAATAAGTCGCAATTCAGTGGTGATAAGTTGTCTAGTAAATGTTCATTTCTTCAAGGGGGAAATGATAAATGTCACGTAATTAGTTAGGGACATGGGATAGGGTAAGTGTGTCTGCGTAAACCCCTTTTGGGATTCTCTGAAGACTGGCCGTGACGTCACAGGACAGTGCAGCGGATGGCTCCGCCCCGTGATCACGATTGGCGGAAGGCGATGGCGGTGGGCCAATAAATGGTTCGATTGGGAGTGACGAGGACGAAGGATAAAAAGGTTCTGTTCAGGGTCGGAAAGGAAGAAGAAGAAGATTACAACCAGAACGATCGTGTTTTTTTTGGTGTGGAAGCTGTGGCGGCAGAGAGCGTCCTGGTTGTTGTGCTGAATCGATCGTGTTCTTGATCGTGTCTGGGAGCCTTGCTGAGCCTCGTGCCTCGCTTTGGTTGGCTCTGGGGTTCTGCTGACTCGGAGTGCGGGGTCGAACGGTGGGCGGACCTGCCTTCCTCTCCTGCTCTCGGCTTGGTGCCGGAGCTGGTTCCCTGGCGGCTGTGGGCGGACTTGGGCCAGGACCAGGAGGTCGACAGCACCGCGGTTTCTCCTGCCCCCCCCCTGGCGAGAGCAAGGCCGGCTCGTCCGACGCCGATCCAGGGACGGTTGCGTCCACACCACGGTCCAGCCTGACCACCAGAAATAGCTACGTTTTGTGTGTGTGTGTGTGTGTGTGTGTGTGTGTGTGTGTGTGTGTGTGTGTGTGTGTGTGTGTGTGTGTGTGTGTGTGTGTGTGCTTGGCGCCTTAGAGGGATTGAGAACTGTATATTCATTGGAATTGTCTGTGTTTTTCCCCACGCCCGATCCCACACCATGCCGTCGAATCGCCCCGGATCCCTCTTCTTGCCGAGTCTTGTTATTTCTGATAATAATCAAAACAAATAAACATCATCAACTCAGTGAAAAGTGACTCGTGCCACCTTCCTCGTCCCGTTTGCGGTAGAGCGATTAGAACCGCCATGTTTGGGTTCTAAATAAATAAATCGCCTCCATCGTTTCGGCTCATTCTACGTTGGCGGGACTGTTCAAGTCCCGTGGACGTCACAATATGAATGGTCTTATGACACAAACCACATATCTATAATGTCATGACCCACCCCCCCCGACTTTCGGGGGCTACGGACTAAACAACAATCAACTCACGTTGTTTTGGCGAGTCTTCACTCGCAAGCTTGGTGAATACAACGTTTCAACAAGAGAAGGTAATCTCGTTTGATGCTGGTTTCATGCAAATCGAATAAGAATTGACTGAGTTATGCCGAAAACTGCATATTTTTCAAGGGCGTGACCCCCCCCCCCCACCGACATTTTACCCCAACCGGTGACATGTGTTCTGACATCATTGTGTCACAAGATTGGGCATTAAATTCTGAACATTTTGGTGCTGGGTTCATGTAAAGCGGACAAGAATTGACCGCGTTATGACAAAAACCGCATATTTTTTCAAGGTCGTGACCCCCCTGACCTTTGACCCCAACCGGTAACAAGAGTATGGGCGTCATTGTGTCATATTGCATATCACAAGATGAGGCGTTGAATTCTGAACATTTTGGCGTTAGTTGCATGCAAATTGAATAAAAATTGACCATGTTATCGTAAAAAGACGATTTTGACCTTTTCGTGACCTTGACCTTTGACCCGAACGATCCCAAAATCTAATCGAATGCTTCCTGGCTAATAACCAATCATCCCACCAAATTTCATGCAATTCGGTTTAATACTTTTTGAGTTATACGAATCACAAGATTACAAATAAATAAATAAATAAATAAATAAATAAATAAATAAATAAATACACGCCGACCAAAACATAACCTTTCGCAGAATGCGAAGGTAATTAAACGTTTCATATTTAACAGTTTCTTCAAACGCTTTGTGGAGTGCTTGGTGAAGCCACTTGGCGTGCATTCTTCAAGCTTCAATCAATGGTGGTACAACAGTTCGATATCGGAGGGAGGAAGGCAAAATATCTTATGTGAGCACAATGAGTAAAAAAACTACCCAGTCATACCCAACTGGCCCTGGACTCTGTGTCCTTTTCTCCTGACAAGGTGGAGAGCTTGCTGTCAAACCTCGACTCAGATTCTGCAACAGGTCAAGACGGCCTCAATTCACGTGTCCTAAAAACCTGCTCCTCTGCTCTTGCTCACCCTCTCTCTGTTCTATTCACCCTCTCATTTGCTCAAGGCCATCTGCCATCTGCTTGGAAATCAGCAAACATTACTGCCTTGCATAAAAAGGTGCAAAACAGATCCCTGCAACTGCAGACCAATCAGACTTCTCCAAATCATCAGCAAGATTATAGAATCAATCATTGCTTCAGACATTAACTCCTTCTTCTTCTCCAAGGGCTTGATTTCCGATCATCAACTTGGTTTCAGCCCAGGTCACTCGACCCTGGATATGCTGCTTCTGCTCTCCCAACAATGGATGGAGTTCCTCAATGCCGGACATGAAATCAGAGCCATATCCCCAGACATATCACGTGCTTTTGACACGGTCTGGCACCCTGCCCTGATCACCAAATTATCTTCCTATGGTATCCAAAGTCATCTCCACTCATGGCTCGCAGACTTCCTCTCTTTTCGCAGCCAACGTGTGGCCCTAAATGGAGTTCTTTCATCCCCTCTTCCTGTCCAGGGTGGAGTTCCTCAAGGTAGCGTTCTGGGCCCTGTTCTTTTCCTGGTTTTCATCAATGATCTCTCTGACTCTCTGGAAAATTCTCTTTATCTCTTTGCTGATGACTCCACCCTCTGCCGTACCATCTGTCATCCCTCAGACCGGCAAGCAGCAGCTTCTTCGCTCACTGCAGATCTGGATAAAATCACAAACTGCTCCAACATGTGGAACATGTCTTTCAATCCGGACAAATCTCACACTCTCACTGTCTCTCCGAAAGGACCATTTAGGAAAACCCTCCATCTACTTTCTCAACAATCCTCTTGAAGAAGTCCTTTCATTCAAGCTTCTGGGTCTCACAATCTGCCATGATCTTTCCTGGGAAAGCCAGATTTCGAAACTGGCATCCTCCTTCGTGCAAAATCCTTCCTCGGCCAGCCTGAGCTCCTGACAACATACAAAGCTTTCATCTGCAGCATGATGGAGTACTGCTCTCCCCTCTGGGCTGGTGCTCCTGCCTCTCACCTTTCTCGGCTTCACGCTGTGGAAACCAAGGCATTGAGGATCATTGGTATCTCCCGCGATGAGGCTGAGTCTTTGGGCCTCTCACTCTCTCACTGCAGGCAGGTCTGTGGTCTTTCTGTCTTATACAGTCTCTTTTCCGGTCTCACCTCCCCTGCTCTCCATGCGATTTGTCCCCACCATATTTCTGCAGGGCACTCAAGGTCCACCAACAACCCCCTTCTGGTAAAACTACCGAAATCATGAATCACTGCTCACCTTCACTCCTCTTTATTCCCCGCCTTTGGAATAAACTTCCACACTCTCCTCAATTCCATTCTTGCCTCCAGGCCTTCAAAACAACAGTTCACCACGACCATTTATCTTCCCCCATCCATAACCTCGATCTTTTCTACCCCCGTTAATCCATCCCAAACACACCTCCTTCAAATTCCCCGCTTTCCTTCCTGAAAGTCCCTGTAATGTCTATCTTGTATTCCGCATGTTCCCCACCCCATCCCTCTCCCTTCCACAGATCTCCCAATGTCTCTGTTCCCCACTGTTTTGTCCTCCCCTCTTGTCTCCTGCCCCCCCCTTGCTGTGTGTTGTGTGTTAGCTCTTATACGAGCCTCGACAATGTATACAAAAATAAATAAATAAATAAATAAATAAAGACTTTCAATGTTTGAGAAAGGTTTTTTTCAAAAGTCATCTTTTGCACCACCTTATTTATCTTAAAATGTAACCTGGAATTTTGAAGGCCCCAAGATAAGGGCTGAGGGAACTGTATAGTCCATAACATCATGTATACGTCACCACGTGCGTGCATTTGCATGTACGAAACCCTTTGCAATATTTTAAGATGAAAACTCGATTCATCTACTATTAATATCCCTCTGAGCTCTCAAGGTTAATCACCACGAAATTTTATAGGATCGCATTATTCACCATGTTGCACCGAAAAAGGGGTTTTAAACAGTCTTTTTCTCAGAATTCATGAATTATAAACACCCGAGCTGCCACCCGTCCCCTACTCCATGAAGGGAAAAACCATAAATACCATGCTTCATAAGCCTATTTTCTTTGGGGTTTCAACCCGGATACCTATATAATTGGTAAGGTGGTGAGCACCTATCGTCAAATATGGTATCAAATATGAAAAAAAAAACTTTAAATAAGATGTTACCAGGGTCGGTAAAATCGGGGAAGGAGTCACGTGACCTCTCAAATGCGCTAATGATTCAAAACCTGAACATAGTACAACCAGAACCTCCACATCGATTTAAAGGTAATTTTACTGCTCATCGAACAACATCACTCTCAAGGGTGAAAGAAGAGTTTGTAGAAAAAAAAAAAGGTTACCATTTAGCTAACTTCACCAAATATACACCTCGCAAAATCCATTCAGGAGTTTAAAATAACCGAGTTAACATCGTGATTTGATTTTTGATCGAAGATGTTTGGTTAATTTAATCGTAGATGCTTCACCTCAAATGAGCAATTTTTTTGGAGTATTATAAAAGTTATTATTTTTATTCTTATTTTATTATTTGAAACGTTTTGGAGTATTATTGTTAGAAATGGGAATTTAGTGTAAAAATTCAATGAGCTGGTACCACAGTGGGTGGAGCCGGTAACGTTGGCAACCGTTAATTTTTTGATTTTCAAATGGTTTATTGGCACCATCACAGAAATATTCAATCACAGGTGAGATATATTTCATTTCTTACAATATTATCGATACATCTGACGTC
>NC_140967.1:2699948-2717448 GCF_056783735.1 Eptatretus burgeri | reverse complement strand
GACGAGATTGCTCGTTCGGTGGGCGCGCGCGGCCGCAATTGAGCTAAAGGCGGTCGTCCGCACGGCGGATGGGCGTAAATCCACAACAATATATATACAGTGGCGAGAACAAGTATTTGATACACTGCCGATTTTGCAGGTTTTCCCACTTACAAAGCAGGTAGAGGTCTGTAATTTTTATGAGAGGTACACTTCAACTGTGAAAGCCGGAATCTAAAACAAAAATCCTGAAAATCACATTGTATGATTTTAAAATAATTAATTTGCATTTTATTGCATGAAATAAGTATTCATCACCTTCCAACCAGTAAGAATTCCAGCTCTCACAGACCTGTTAGTTTTATCTTTAAGAAGCCCTCCCATTCTCCACTCATTACCTGTATTAACTGCACCTGTTTGAACTCGTTATCTGCATAAAAGACAGCTGTCCACACTCAATCAATCAGACTCCAACCTCTCCACAATGGGCAAGACCAGAGAGCTGTCTAAGGACATCAGGGACAAAATTGTAGACTTGCACAAGGCTGGGATGGGCTACAGGACAATAGGCAAGCAGCTTGGTGAGAAGGCAACAACTGTTGGCGCAATTATTAGAAAATGGAAAAAGTTCAAGATTACAGTCAATCTCCCTCGGTCTGGGGCTCCATGCAAGATCTCACCTCGTGGAGCCTCAATGATCATGAGAAAGGTGAGGGATCAGCCCAGAACTACACGGCAGGACCTGGTCAATGACCTGAAGAGCTGGGACCACAGTATCAAAGAAAACAAGAAGTAACACACGACGCCGTCATGGATTAAAATCCTGCAGCACACGCAAGGTCCCTCTGCTCAAGCCAGTGCATGTCCAGGCCTGTCTGAAGTTTGCCAATGACCATCTGGATGACCCAGAGGAGGAATGGGAGAAGGTCATGTGGTCTGATGAGACCAAAATAGAGCTTTTTGGTTTAAACTCCACTTGGCGTGTTTGGAGGAAGAAGAAGGATGAGTACAACCCCAAGAACACCATCCCAACCATGAAGCATGGAGGTGGAAACATCATTCTTTGGGGATGCTTTTCTGCAAAGGGGACAGAACAACTGCACCGTATTGAGGGGAGGATGGATGGGGCCATGTATCGCGAGATCTTGGCCAACAACTTCCTTCCCTCTAAAAGAGCATTGAAGATGGGCCGTGGCTGGGTCTTCCAGCATGACAACGACCCGAAACACACAGCCAGGGCAACTAAGGAGTGGCTCCGTAAGAAGCATCTCAAGGTCCTGGAGTGGCCTAGCCAGTCTCCAGACCTGAACCCAAGAGAAAATCTTTGGAGGGAGCTGAAAGTCTGTGTTGCCCAGCGACAGCCCCGAAACCTGAAGGATCTGGAGAAGATCTGTATGGAGGAGTGGGCCAAAATCCCTGCTGCAGTCTGTGCAAACCTGGTTAAGAGCTACAGGAAACGTCTGATCTCTGTAATTGCAAACAAAGGATTCTGTACCAAATATTAAGTTCTGTTTTTCTGATGTATCAAATACTTATTTCATGCAATAAAATGCAAATTAATTATTGAGAAATCATACAATGTGATTTTCAGGATTTTTGTTTAAGATTCCGTCTTTCACAGTTGAAGTGTACCGATGATAAAAATTACAGACCTCTACGTGCTTTGTAAGTGGGAAAACCTGCAAAATCGGCAGTGTATCAAATACTTGTTCTCCCCACTGTATATACATATATATATTTTTTATACATATACACACATATATATATATATATTTTTTTTTTAATACACATACACATATATATTATATAAACATTATATGCATGTCACAACACTATGCCTATTACAACTATGTCTATGTCTATCATTAGTTGGAGATCTTTTCTTGCCTCCTGAGGCATCCCAAAGCTTTTTCTTTGTCACTTACACTGAGGACATGAGCTTTCAATGGAATGTTAGCTAAAGTAGTACATGCACCATTACTACGAGCTAAAGGTGCATCTACAGAGGATAACAGCTCAGCAAAATGAAATCGGTAAAGCATTTTAGTCTTGTCATACAAATTATAGGCATTATGTACAAAAAAGACGGTTGACATAGTCGGCACACTCAATCCACCTCTATTAAAATTATCTAGAAACTCAGATGACACCTCGTTACCATCTTCATCATCAATGATCTCCTCCATACTAGTGCTATCGCCATATTTATGGACAAGGTGTCCGGCCAAATAAACTACTTTATGCTTAAGGGCATCGTCAGACTCCAAGGGATCCTGAGTGTCTTGAGGAGTAATCTCGTCAATGAGTTCACTTCGCTCATCTGGATTTATGGAAGTTGTACAGTTCTTGTCGCAATCAATCACATGAGAACTAGATTCCGGCATAATGTCATGCTTAATGAGTGTTTGCAAATTTACAATTTTAGCTGCAGCCATAATGTCAACTACGTCAATGTAGAAGTTTCCACCGCTTCTTTGCCTGGCTTGGCTGAAAAACTTTTCCAAGGCTTCATCTGCAAATATAGCAGGAAGAACGTAGTCAAAGTCTTTCTCTACCAGAAGCAATTTGGCAGCATCCACATTATTACGTGTGGACACAGTGAAGGCTTCAGCAGTTTGTTGAGTGAGCTTCAGCTTACGACCACCACCTCCTTGCCATGCGCAGGTAGATATAATTTGGCAGGCCTGCTCCAGCCGAGTGAAACTTGTACAGTCTGCTGTCCAAGGCTGTCTGGATTCGTCGCACAGATGAATAGCTGAGAAATGGTCTTTCACGTTCATCATCTTGAACCACTCACTCATTATCTGGGTGAGGATGATTGTGTCTTCGCTGATGCCCAGTGAATCCTTGAAGGTCTTTCAAGCAGCGACAGTCTTGTCATTGAACACTTGGCATACCAATGGTACGCTCTGGCATTGAAGGGGCTTGGGGAAAACAGCAGTGTGCGTCGGCTTGGTTAAGCAAATAGGAGTAGCCCGGTCGATCTCATAAACCTTCTGAATATCACTCCAGTAAGCTTTGTACTCATTACCATCTACGACAAATGAGAGTGTCTTGCCATCAAGAGTAATCCAGTTGTTGCGAACATTTTTGAAGATGTGCACGTAGTCGTACACTAAGAACATAGATTGCTCATGAATTGACAGCACTTGGCAACTTCCTGGTCCTCCAAGTTTTGAATAAACACTGCGGTTGGTATTGCAATTGTCACATATCAAAGAAATCACAGTACCGCCAGCACCAACTGCAGCTGATGCAGCTTCGATAAGGAGTTCCTTCAGCTGATCGGCAGTTAGTTTTTTGCAGGGCAAAGTGCGTAGAATATAACATGGACCACCGAAATGGCAGGCAACTTCAACAACCATAGCACGTGAAGCAAGCATTTCGTGTTCACCACCTGCTGATGCATTTTGAGCATATCCTAAAACATGCCCTCCTGAAAATCGCAATGTCTCGACCAGCTTTACCTCGTCAAACATTACATTGACCAAACGCTGCTGTGGTTTTGAGTTTAGAGTCCCGCTGACTACTACCAAGCATCTGTTTTACCTTTTTTGTTGATGGTAGAAGGATTAAGCCGGATCGACGAATCATTTTGTATGCACTGGGTGATATGTTGTGAAGCTGCATTGCGAAAATCATAGTATCAGTATCAAATCAGCGACGATCAAGAGGTTTGAACATAAGATACAGCTGTGACACAAGGAAGGGGAAATGAGGAAGCTCGTGTGCCTCAATGTAAGTGACAAAGAAAAAGTTTTGGGATGCCTCAGGAGGCAAGAACAGATCTCCAACTAGTGATAGACATAGACATAGTTGTAATAGGCATAGTGTTGTGACATGCATATTATGTTTATGTAATACGATATATGACAATAAATATCAAAGTTTGACAGCTCTACACACTTGCATCTTATTACAATCAGCCATCTCTCACCGTTTATGAGTTAGACACAAAAACGGGCAAAAAATACCAAAATTCAGTAATTTGACCTTGAAATATGACCTTTTGACCTGGAAGATGACCTCAGGTGGTGTTGAAAATGACACTATTGAACTCGCCATCCTCAAAATCCCCTATATGGATCCCGAGATCGTGTCTCTAGCCCTTCTCGAAGTCATTTTAGCCCCGGACTCAAGTTCATCCTTCAGACTCAAGTTACAAACCCCGAGATCGTGAGGTTCCAGTCCTTCTCTATTGGAGTCTATGACACACACACACACACACACACACACACACACACACACACACACACACACACACACACACACACACACACACACACACACACACACACACACACACACACACACACTGTTGCGGCGCCGGGTATCGGCCACGAGCACGACCACAAGATGGAGCTGCAGGGTCGACTCCGCCAATCACCTGGAATATATAGGTCGTCACCCCAGATAACTCCGGAGCCGACGGGTCCCTTATCGGACCGAAGTTCACCAATATTTTGAAAGCGTGAGGTAGGGTCCACTTGTCTAACTACAATTTACCTAAGTACTCATGCCCTCCAACTACCGGGGAAATTCACCCTCGACGATGCTCTTACGGAACGAGTCGCTACCGTACTCGAACCGTGTGCGACCCGAGTGGATGGTCACCGAGCTTTCGTCGGTCCAAATGTCCCTTTTACAGCGGCAACAGCCTGGCTAATTCCCAATACGCAGCATGTCAAACCAATAAAAGAAACACAAAAATGAATTGATACATTTAACACATGGGTTTATTTATAATAGGTAGGGAAGGATGGGAGCAGTAAGAAGTAGAGTTATCACGACTCATAGACATGAAATGCAAATAATGTACAAGGCACTTAACAGTTTTACTTATAGACAGGCCCACACACAGACACAGAAGTGGACCCCAATGGTCTTTATTGAAGTCTTCGAGCTCGAGGAAAGGGAGCTGGAGACCAGAGCCTGCACTTGGACCTGTCCACCTCGTGTGGTCTTCGACGATCCGGCTCGACAGGACTCGAACCCGCAACATGATGCCACTCCAAGCACCAGGGATGGAGGAAAAGCGTCGGACGCCAGGCACTACCAAGCCGACCAGACCAGACAAGTCGATCTCCGGCACCTCGAACCCGATCACTGCCAAGCCGACCAGACCAGATGAGTTGATCTCCAGCACCTCGGACCCGATTGCCCAACCCTGACGCTGACGTTCACCCCTGATGCTCTCCCTGCCGTTCACCCCGATGCTCACCCTGCCGTTCACCCCGATGTTCACACTGATGTTCACCCTTGATGCTCTCTCTGCCGTTCACCCCGATGTTCACACTGATGTTCACCCTTGATGCTCTCTCTGCCGTTCACCCCGATGTTCACACTCACTTTTACCAACTTTTCCAAGGCCCTGGCATTTCTTATATGGCATTTCTCCTGCAGGATGGGGTGTCGTGGGGGGGGATCACCGACGGAGACGTCTTGCCTCCCATTGGTCCGGGGTTCGTGAGAAAGTCGATGTCTGTGGTGTCTCACGCCTCCAATTGGTCGAGGGTGCGTGAGAAAGTCGATGTCTGTGGTGTCTCACGCCTCCAATTGGTCGAGGGTTCATGAGAAAGTTGATGTCAGTGGTGTCTCACACCTCCAATTGGTCGAGGGTGCATGAGAAAGTCGATGTCTGTGGTGTCTCACGTCTCCCATTGGTCGAGGGTTCGTGAGAAAGTCGATGTCTGTGGTGTCTCACGTCTCCCATTGGTCGAGGGTGCGTGAGAAAGTCGATGTCTGTGGTGTCTCACGCCTCCAATTGGTCGAGGGTGCGTGAGAAAGTCGATGTCTGTGGTGTCTCACGTCTCCCATTGGTCGAGGGTTCGTGAGAAAGTCGATGTCTGTGGTGTCTCACGTCTCCCATTGGTCGAGGGTTCGTGAGAAAGTCGATGTCTGTGGTGTCTCATGTCTCCCATTGGTCGAGGGTTCGTGAGAAAGTCGATGTCTGTGGTGTCTCACATCTCCCATTGGTCGAGGGTGTCTCACGCCTCCAATTGGTCGAGGGGAACATTCTATCTCTCCGCCCACGTACGTGGTGGCGAACGCACGTTGCCAATGGCGTTGATGTGAGGAAGCGAGGTGAAGGCGTGTTGTTGTTGTTATAAGGGGTGTAAAAATCCTAACTATTAAAAAATGCGCAGTGCACCGACATTTAATTCCCATTAGACATAGGGGAAAGGGAGCTATCTATCCACATTTACTAATCGAAATAACTGATCTATCAGGACTCTAACTGTTGTGTGCAGTAAGCTTCCAAATTCGCTACAATATACATACAGTATGTATGTATGTATGTATGTATATATGTATATATGTATATATGTATATATGTATATGTATGTATATATATATATATATATATATATATATATATATATATATATATATCTTCTTCTTCTTCTTCTTCTTCTTTCGGCTACTCCCGTTAGGGGTCGCCACAGCGGATCATCCGTATGATCCGCATCATGATTTGGCACATGTTTTACGCCGGATGCCCTTCCTGACGCAACCCTGATTGCCTCTTACGACACAGGGATATGGTACACCTATTTTAACCGGGGTATACACCGGCCCAGTACACTGGTACTCATTTCGCCGACCTCGGAAGGATGACAGGCTGAGTCAACCCCCTGGTGTATTCATTCAGTGGCCGAACGGGGCTTGAACTCAGGACCTTTTGGATCCCAAGCCGCTGCCCTAACCACTGCGCCAACACCAGGCTCAAGAAGAATATATATATATATATATATATATATATATATATATATATATATATATATATATATATATATATATATATATATATATATATATATATATATATATATATATATATATATATATATATATATATATATATATATATATATATATATATATATATATATATATATATATATATATATATATATATATATATATATATATTCTTCTTGAGCCTGGTGTTGGCGCAGTGGTTAGGGCAGCGGCTTGGGATCCAAAAGGTCCTGAGTTCAAGCCCCGTTCGGCCACTGAATGAATACACCAGGGGGTTGACTCAGCCTGTCATCCTTCCGAGGTCGACGAAGTGAGTACCAGTGTACTGGGCCGGTGTATACCCCGGTTAAAATAGGTGTACCATATCCCTGTGTCGTAAGAGGCGACCAGGGTTGCGTCAGGAAGGGCATCCGGCGTAAAACATGTGCCAAATCACTGTGCGGATCATACGGATGATCCGCTGTGGCGACCCCTAACGGGAGCAGCCAAAAAAAGAAGAAGAAGAAGATATATCTTCTTCTTTTTTCTTTTACTATCTTTATTTTGGACCAACCGCCATGATCACAACCACAACATCAACCACCAACCACAACACCGCTTCACCACAACCGCCACGACCTTCACGTCACACCTCGCAACCGTAGCATCGCCACCGTTCTTGCCCCGCTGTGGGTACCGGTGTTGGACTCGTGCAGGGCGCACGTTGAACAGCGTGTACAAAATCACGGATTTTGTGCTTCAAAAACGGATCAAAAACGACACACGCCCACTTTTTGCCGTCCAATCGGTGAGCGAGGGGCGATTTGGCCCCGCCTCCAGAAAGATCGATATATGCAAATTTGTGGATCAAAAAGCCTTCACGCCCACTTTTTCTCGGGCCAATGGGGAGCGAGGTGAAAGGTCAAAGGGAGGGGGTCAAAGGCGAAGCTACGGGGGGATAAAAGGACGGTGTTCGTCAGTCAGCAGAACGAGAAGGAGTCGGAACGGAGGAGAAGAGTGTGGAAGTCTGGAGCCCGAAGCCTGCAGTAGCTGGAGAAGCTGAAGAGAGTCGAACGAGGAGAGCCCAAAGAAGAGTCCAGGGTGGAGAGTCCAGAGGCGGAGAGGCGGCAGCGGCGAAGGCAGACGAGGGGGTGCTCGCGACGGTGCCGGGAGCTGCACGCCCGAGGAAGGCTGGCAGCGCGACCTGGCTGAGGTGGAGACGCACACCAGGGATAATAAAGATCCTCTATACCCCGAGCATCAGCAACCCCCTCCTGTTTCCCCCCGCGCTGAGATAGTGCGACCAAGGGGGCCCGTTCCCACCCCCTGCCAGGCACCGTCCACGAGGCCCGCGGGTTGGGGCACCATCGCCGCTCCGCGTCTCATCACCAGACGGGTAGGCGCGACCCGGTCTCGGCCTCAGGCCCGCCTCATTCTTGGGGATATTCTTTCCTTGGTTTTGGGTATGTGTTGTCGGCGCCGTCTGTGAAGTAGAATTGTATAAGTGTTGCCGTGTGCTCGGTAGTCGGTATTAGCTCTGCATTGTTTTCGCTTTTATATTTGCTTTTTGTGTAAATGGAATTGTGTTTTCTTTTTTTTGTGTGCTTTTGGTGGAATTGTATTTGTGTGCTTCCCGTGTGTCGCGAATAAATGTGCTTTATTGTTGAACTGTTCTCCCGCTTCGCTTCGTCTTTTCCCCCATTGAACCCTCATCTTGCTTCACGTAAAGGGTTGGTAGTGGGCTGAATACGCCCGATAATTAATCGAACCGTCGAGGTCGACGATAACACCGCTCGGTTATTCTGATAGTACGGAACGGGTCGCTTAAGTGGCCCGTGTCCGAAGTCGACCTGCGGCGGGGTGCGATCGCCCGGTCTACCCTCCGCGTGGGTACTTAGGTAGGTCGAATTTGGCGAGCAACCCTATCCCACGCGGGGGCTGATTGGCTCGATCGCGGTGAGACCGAAAGGTCCACCCGTGACTGGTTCCCGGCGTTAGTCCGAGAGGGTCACGACTGGATTGTCCGTCCGGTGGGCGACGTGCCGCGATTCGAGTTACGTGGCCGTCAGCACGCCGGCGGGCGCGAAAACCGCAACACTGGTGTCAGGTCGTGCGATACAAATTCATCGCCCTCCTCGCGGCACTGGTATCGGAGAACAGGAAAACGGGCTCTCCTGTCTCCGGCTAAATTCACGGGAATCGGTCCAGGGGTGAGAGAAGCGACCCCCGATTCCCTCCAAATTACGAGCGAGCAAATTAACCCTTCACGAGAAGCAAGATGGCGTCTCAAGGCGAGCGGGTGCCGGGTGGATTAGGTATGTGTAATAGTAATGTAGAATCCATGGCTCAGGACGAGATCACCGTGCAAGAGAAACCCGTACCAGAAGGTTGGGAAAGGCATCGATGCAGTTCATCTGGTCGGTTTTTTTATTATAACCCCACCGCTAAATGTAGTCAGTGGGAGTGGCCAGGGCAGGTGACAATACAGCACGTTATGGAACTCGTGCAGAGCATAAATGACAAACTGGATTACAGGAATGCCGAAATGAAAGAAAGGAACAACGAAATGAAGAGAAATACGCAACAAATGGAAAATAAAAAATGGATGGAAACGCACTCGAAGCGAAAAACCAAATGAAAGAAATGCGGGGTGAGATGCAGAGCATGGGCATAGGCCTGCAGGCAGGCATTATGGCAATGGCGAGGAGCGAAACGCGGACCACGGGCGAGAAAATGGCGCTGCCACGTGCTGGGACGAACGAGCTGGGGGAGTGCAACGGCTGTCAGGCCCGCGGTCGGGGCGGGCGAGAAAATAATTCGGGAGACGTGTAAGACGAGACACGAGGTAAAGAAGGTATTAGAAAAATTAAAAGAAAGCCAGGAGGAGACAGAGGAGGGATTGAAGGTCGAAACGGTGGAGTGTGAGAAAAGACTTCAAGACATGAAGAGAGTTGATAAGCTGGGACTGGAGGGAAAAACGGAGACAGAGGAACTGGGAAGACGGGTAGAAAACCACAAGCGCAAGCCGGAAGAACAGTTAGAAGCCAAAGCAAAGTCTGAGTGTGCGGAGATGAGAAAGGAATTGGAAAATAAAGTTTCTGAGTTACAGAAACACCAAAACAAAGAGAGGGAACTACAAAACGAACTGAGAGTGTTAAAAGAGGAAAGGAAGAGAACGGAAAATGAAACTTTAAGAAACCACACTGTACAGATCGAACAGCTGGAAGCGAAGGCCAGACTAAAGAATGAGGAACAAGAAAGAGTAATGAAGGAAGAACGAATGAGACAGGAGAAAGAAATCAGTCAGTTGAAAGAAATGACGAGATTGCAGAAGGAGGAACAAGAAAGACAGTGGAATAGAAAACTGAAAGAGTATGAATTTGAAACTGAACGACAAAAGGAAAAAAATAGGTTTGAATACGAGGAGAAAGTAAAGGAGCAAGGAATGAAGCAGGAAGGAGAAATCAGGAGATTGAAGGACACGAGATTGGAGAGGGAAGAACGAGAGGAACAATGGAATAGAAAACAAAAAGAACATGAATCTGAGGTTGACCAATTGGAAGAAAAGCTGAGGCTGGAGTACGAGATAGACAAAGAACAGCGAATGAAACACAAACAGGAGATTAACCAAATGAAGAAAACCATGAAACTGGAGAAGGAAGGACAGGAGAGGAAACGAGGAAGAGTAATGAGACAGCAGCAAATGAAACACAAAAAGGAGATTAACCAAATGAAGCAAACCATGAAACTGGAGAAGGAAGGACAGGAGAGGAAACGAGGAAGAGTCGTGAGAGAACAACGAATGAAACACAGGAAGGAAATGAGCCAATTGAAAGAAACGATGAGATTGGAAAACAAAGAGCAGGAGGAACAGTGGGAAAGAAAACAACAACTCTATGAGTGTGAAATTGAACAACTAAAACGGAGGGAGAACGAACAGCTAATGGGGCTCAGAGAGAAAGAACGACTCAGATGGGAAAGGAAAAGGAACCAGGAAGAGACAGAAAAAAGGAACCAGGAGAGAAAATGTATAGAGACACGGGAGACAGACAAAATAGAGGAGAGACTGCACGATGAAGACGGGGTAAGTGACGCGCACACACACACGGAGGTAGTGGAGGACAATGGGGGTGAGCTCGCGGAGCGTGTAGAGACCCAGTGCGAGCACCTGGATGGCCTCCTCCAGGAACGAGGGGAGGGAGTCTGCCCCCTTGAGGCGAGTCACGACCAGGTGAGTTCGGTCGTGCTTTGCGAGGTTGAGGGGACGGGTGCTGTGGACGGGTGCACGGAGAGCTTGGGGGGTATAGAGGCCCCGGAGACCCTTGTGGGGACACAAATCCCCAGTGTGGTTGTCCCTGTGTGTGTGGTGCAAGGCGTGGGTGCGTCCCCGTGTGTGGAAGCGACCCCGTGTGTGAGTGGTGTGGTGGCGATGGTGCCAGAGTGCGTGCTTCCCAGCACGCCGGGTGTGGATGGGGCACCGTGTGTGAGTGAGGCCGTGTGTGTGAGTGAAACGGCCAGTATGAGTGAGGCACCACGTGTGAGTGGTGTGGTGGCGATGGTGCCGGAGTACGTGCTTCCCAGCACGCCGTGTGTGGATGAGGCACGGAGTGTGAGTGAGGCACCGCGGGTTAGTGCCCCCGCGTGTGTGGGTGAGGCACCGTGTGTGGAAGAGACCGCGTGTGTGAGTGTCGCCGTGTGTATGAGTGAGGTACCGCGGGTGAGTTCCCCCGCGTGTGTGGATGAGGCACGGAGTGCGAGTGAGGCACCGCGGGTGAGTGCCCCCGCACGCGTGAGTGAACGGCCGTGTGCAAGGTCGCTGTGTGCAAGGGAGACTGTGTGTGTGAGAGCGGTATGTGAGGGAGATGTCGGTTGGCATGCGGGAGCACGCAGCCGCGTCTCCCGGTGTGAATGTGATGGAGTGGACTGTGTGCGTCGTAACACGCAGGTGTGCGTGGGTGGAATGGCGACGACGAAGGCGACATGAGAAGAAAGAAAGCCGTGTAGCGGCTGTAGCTGTTTCGGGGACCGTGCCGGGTTCACCCAGCAGTGAGCACGCGGTTCGTGCTGTGCAACGCACGAGACCACCACGTGCTCGCTTGCGAGAGTGAAGTCCCGGTCCGGAAACGCACGCGGTGGATTTGCCGATCCCGCGGACGGACAAAGTTTAGGCAGGTAAACGGATTTGGACCGGACGGGTTCTCCACGCGATCGTGTGTGTTAAGCTCCAACGGGCAAAGCACATGTGTTCGCGTGGGGAACCCCTCGAGACGTGGGGCTTGTGTTTTTTTTATGCACACGGTGACGCCATGGCTGCACGTGGGGTTGGAATCCGGCAGGAGGGGTATCTCTGCCGGATGGTGCCGTCCAAGGAGGGACGAGGAACACGTGCAGCTGCATGACGTCACGGGCAGGTGCAAAGTGCGCGAGCTCTGAGTTGCCGCGCAGGTGCTGCTCATGGAAAAAAAAAAAAAAAAAAGACAAGCCTCACTTTCGGGTGCACAGGATTCCTGGGTAAGGGGTGGAAGACCCCCTTAACCTGGGCACAGGATGAAAACTAGTTAGGGGGAAGGGTTAGCTTAGTTAGACCGACTTCATGGGGCAGGGGTAAGTCCTCATGGAGTCCGTGGAATGGATTAGTTAGAGGGATTTAGATGAGCTTTAGGTGGGGAAATAAAAGTTATTTGGGGCATTTGAGAACAGTGACAGACTTGTGGATGTGTAGCGGGGACGTAGCTTAGCTACGTAGGTTAAATGGAACGTGCTGTAGTTTAAGGGACGACGTGGGAGCACGAGTTCGTTAGGGGATGTAGTGAGAAGGATGGCAGAGTTCAGCGGTGTGTGTGTTGAAGAGTTGGTGAGTTGTGAGGTGAGTACATGATGAGTGAGTGAGGCCAGCGGGTCTGTGTGTATGGAGCGAATGGGGAATGTATGGTGCGATGAGTGATTGGGGGGAGGAGTGACTCCCGCCCAAGGGACCCCGGGGTCAGTATAAAGTGAGTTAGGGGGTTAGTCAAATTGAAAAATGGAGGTCGTTTTGTTGTTGTTGGGAAAGTAGGCTCGAGACCCATTTGGAGGGGTGCAGGAGCCCTGTTGACGGGCTTGGGAGCGTGGCTGCGAAAGGTGAGTATCGCTGAGTGGGTACCCCGGGCACCAGGCTAGTCGGCCGCGGTAGGCCATGGGCCCATGGGGGGCCGGGATAGAGTAGTGGGCACGGGTGCGCCTGCTTGGTGCGGGGGCCCGGGGCGCCATTAGCCGCGTGGGCAGTGTTGTGGGCACGGGTGACCCTCGGAAAGGGGCCCGGGAGGCCGGCCTGCCACGTGTGCGTTTCAGGGGAGGTGCCATGGGGGGCACTCCCCGGTGTTAGGGAGCTGGTAGGCTCGGAGGCAGTGTAGTGCCCGGGGGTGCCATAGCGGGAGAATCGGCAGAGGGTCGTGCCTGCCAAAGGGAGCCACGTGTCCCAGCCAGGAGACCGTGTGAGGGCACGGAGAGAAAATTGGGGGGCGAGGCCCGAAATTGTGAGGACACCAACACAGGCGACGGGAATCTGGGTTGTTAGAACCAATAGTTTAAGCAAAAGGCGCTTGTTGAAAGCCCCGGGGTAGTTTAACAGTTAAATGGTTAGGGTAGATTAGGAGATGTACCCCTCCGCACCATCCATCCCCTCGCTGTCGTTGTGGGCCGCTGGACCCACTTTGGTTATAGATCGCCGAACTCTGGGGAGGCCATTCTGAGGCTTCGTTGGGCCTCGACACAGGACGTTAGCTCTCCCTTATTCCCCTCCGGGAAGGGAACGTAGGGGTTGGGAGTAGGCTAGGTGACAGAATAGGTTAGCCGAACAAGGACGATAAAGGGGGTTAGGGGACGATTTATAGTGGGGAAGTAAAAATAAAAACAACAAAAAAATAAGTTGGGGCTAAATTGGTTTTTCACAAATTAAGGGAGTGGGTATGCACAGTGACAGGCAAAGGCGATTGGTTGGGAGGGAGACAGGTAGGTAGGTCCGAGCCCGCCTTCCAAGTGGCCAGCACCACCGCACTCCCTCCACCAACTTCCACTGACGGCAAAAGCTGGCCAGCTTCATCTGCTGGCCGTGTTTTTCTTCGAGGCGGAGGCCGGCCAACTTCATCGGCAGCTGTTGTTTTGCTGCAAGGCCTGTGCCATCGGCTGGCCGTGTTTGCTTCAAGGCCTGTGCCGGCCAGTTCATCTGCCGGCTGTGTTTGCCTGCAGCGGCCTACTTCTGCGGGCTGTGTTGCCTGCGCCTTTGCCATGCCATGCCCACGGCCCACGTTCACCAGCCCCCGTTCAATTTTTGCTTTGCCCCCCCCCCCTGTTCATTTCCATGTGCGCCAGGATCAGAAAGCATCAGTTTGCAAGCTGCGAGAACTGCCCTGTTGGCAGCTACAACACGGGCCTGCAGTGGCGGCCCGTGCACCGTGTTTGCGTCCATCCATTCATTCAGTTCAAACCGTTCATGCATCCATTCGTTGTGCTCATTGCGTGTGCCACTTGAGCTGGCACGGAGACTGCGTTTGTGCAGCCCAAGCACCGTTGTGGTTCACTGAGTTCAGTTCAAAAGGGAAGGCCTTGGACTGCGTGTGAGCAGCCAGCCACGTTCCCTGTCACCTGCATTGTTTTGAGCCAGAGACTGCATGTGGGCAGCCTGGCCCCCTGCTAACTGCTTTTCTTTGCAGAGTTCAGTGATCCTGGGCCATGGTTTAGTGTAAAATTTGTAAGTTAAGGTTAAGATGTACTGTAAATATGAGTGCGCCCCCCGGCATGTCTGTCTAGCGCCGGCAATTTTATTTAAGTCGTCCGTGTGAGTGAGTTTGTTTAGATAGTTACGCAGCCCTCAGGTTATTTATTTTGGGGACACGAATACCATGAATGTCGCACTCAGGGATCCGCAGGTAAAATGTACTAGGGGAAAACTACACATGATGGCACACGAAAATTTGACGACTCGGGACGAGTCTGTAAAAAGGGAAGGGGGTAGTGTTGTGGTTACCAAATTCGCAAACCACCATTCAGGTCCCTTAGGTGAGGTATCTCGGTAAGTACATGTGTAGTTAGGTCCAAACCCGTTGTCTAGTGGGAATACATGTCATTTATGCGAGCTGCGACTCTTCAGGATAGCCGTTTTTCTTTTACTATCTTTATTTTGGACCAACCGCCATGATCACAACCACAACATCAACCACCAACCACAACGCCGCTTCACCACAACCGCCACGACCTTCACGTCACACCTCGCAACCGTAGCATCGCCACCGTTCTTGCCCCGCTGTGGGTACCGGTGTTGGACTCGTGCAGGGCGCACGTTGAACAGCGTGTACAAAATCACGGATTTTGTGCTTCAAAAACGGATCAAAAACGACACACGCCCACTTTTTGCCGTCCAATCGGTGAGCGAGGGGCGATTTGGCCCCGCCTCCAGAAAGATCGATATATGCAAATTTGTGGATCAAAAAGCCTTCACGCCCACTTTTTCTCGGGCCAATGGGGAGCGAGGTGAAAGGTCAAAGGGAGGGGGTCAAAGGCGAAGCTACGGGGGGATAAAAGGACGGTGTTCGTCAGTCAGCAGAACGAGAAGGAGTCGGAACGGAGGAGAAGAGTGTGGAAGTCTGGAGCCCGAAGCCTGCAGTAGCTGGAGAAGCTGAAGAGAGTCGAACGAGGAGAGCCCAAAGAAGAGTCCAGGGTGGAGAGTCCAGAGGCGGAGAGGCGGCAGCGGCGAAGGCAGACGAGGGGGTGCTCGCGACGGTGCCGGGAGCTGCACGCCCGAGGAAGGCCGGCAGCGCGACCTGGCTGAGGTGGAGACGCACACCAGGGATAATAAAGATCCTCTATACCCCGAGCATCAGCAACCCCCTCCTGTTTCCCCCCCGCGCTGAGATAGTGCGACCAAGGGGGCCCCGTTCCCACCCCCTGCCAGGCACCGTCCACGAGGCCCGCGTGTTGGGGCGCCATCGCCGCTCCGCGTCTCATCACCAGACGGGTAGGCGCGACCCGGTCTCGGCCTCAGGCCCGCCTCATTCTTGGGGATATTCTTTCCTTGGTTTTGGGTATGTGTTGTCGGCGCCGTCTGTGAAGTAGAATTGTATAAGTGTTGCCGTGTGCTCGGTAGTCGGTATTAGCTCTGCATTGTTTTCGCTTTTATATTTGCTTTTTGTGTAAATGGAATTGTGTTTTCTTTTTTTTTGTGTGCTTTTGGTGGAATTGTATTTGTGTGCTTCCCGTGTGCCGCGAATAAATGTGCTTTATTGTTGAACTGTTCTCCCGCTTCGCTTCGTCTTTTTCCCCCATTGAACCCTCATCTTGCTTCACGTAAAGGGTTGGTAGTGGGCTGAATACGCCCGATAATTAATCGAACCGTCGAGGTCGACGATAACACCGCTCGGTTATTCTGATAGTACGGAACGGGTCGCTTAAGTGGCCCGTGTCCGAAGTCGACCTGCGGCGGGGTGCGATCGCCCGGTCTACCCTCCGCGTGGGTACTTAGGTAGGTCGAATTTGGCGAGCAACCCTATCCCACGCGGGGCTGATTGGCTCGATTGCGGTGAGACCGAAGGTCCACCCGTGACTGGTTCCCGGCGTTAGTCCGAGAGGGTCACGACTGGATTGTCCGTCCGGTGGGCGACGTGCCGCGGTTCGAGTTACGGGGCCGTCAGCACGCCGGCGGGCGCGAAAACCGCAACAATATATATATATATATATATATATATATATATATATATATATATATATATATATATATATATATATATATATATATATGTAAATAAAAATACATACATATATATATATATATATATATATATATATATACATATATATATATATATACATACATATATATATATATATATATATATATATATATACATACATATATATATATATATATATATATATACATACATATATATATATATATATATATATATATATATATATATATATATATATATATATATACATACATATATATATATATATATATATATACATATATATATATATATATATATATATATATATATATATATATATATATATATATACATATATATATACATATATATATATATATATACATATATATACATATATATATATATATACATATATATATATATATATATATACATATATATATATACATATATATATATATACATATATATATTGTTGCGGATTCGCGCCCGCCGGCGTGCTGACGGCCACGTAACTCGAATTGCGGCACGTCGCCCACCGGACGGACAATCCAGTCGTGACCCTCTCGGACTAACGCCGGGAACCAGTCACGGGTGGACCTTTCGGTCTCACCGCGATCGAGCCAATCAGCCCCCGCGTGGGATAGGGTTGCTCGCCAAATTCGACCTACCTAAGTACCCACGCGGAGGGTAGACCGGGCAATCGCACCTCGCCGCAGGTCGACTTCGGACACGGGCCACTTAAGCGACCCGTTCCGTACTATCAGAATAACCGAGCGGTGTCATCGTCGACCTCGACGGTTCGATTAATTATCGGGCGTATTCAGCCCACTACCAACCCTTTACGTGAAGCAAGATGAGGATTCAAAGAAAGAAATGACGAAGCGAAGCGGGAAACAGTTCAACAATAAAGCACATTTATTCGCGGCACACGGGAAGCACACATTCAATTCCACCAAAAGCACACAAAAAAAAGAAAACACAATTCAATTTACACAAAAAGCAAATGTAAAAGCGAAGACACAATGCAGAGCTAATACCGACTACCGAGCACACGGCAACACTTATAC
>NC_140967.1:2684948-2692448 GCF_056783735.1 Eptatretus burgeri | reverse complement strand
CTCATTCCATACAACCATATTGTACATCTTGAACCTTTTCTCAGCCAGCTTCAGTCTACTTCAGCCGACTATACTTTCCACGAGAAAGTTAATCTTATCTGCACAAATGAGTAAGTGACAACCAGTAAATCCTCGAGATGACACAAAGTTGAGGTGGGTGACCATATCTAAAAATACAAATTTAACTCAACTGCTAACCCAGTTCAAGTATCCTCTTTCCATAAAGGTTTATATTGGTATGAAAATTATTGCATTGGGTTCAATGAAATCTCCAAGCAAGATATTTCAGACAGCACAGAGGGTCAAATTCCTGTAATAGATAACATGCTCCATAGTAAATCGGGTTGTCTCCAAAACAATGCTTACGTCTATCCATCTTATCAATTTTGTATGGAATTGTATGAAATGGAAATACATGACTGCCTGGGAGTTAATGATGAATTTGACCTGCTGGTTGCATCATTAGTAAAGTGTGTGTACATGCCACTGGTGAGCAACACCGTAGTAGTACAAATTAGAATTTGGTTTCTTCGGGAGTGAAACCAGACCAATCCTTAGTATTCACAACACTTATCTGCATTTCGAGCAATAATTTTACTCCTGAAGACAATTACACATAAAGACCATTAATTAAAAGCCTCTTTGAACACCCTTCATCTTCTTTCCTCCACTGAAGCAGAGTTGGAGAAGTTCCTTGACTTTTGGAGGCATTTATTACAGTGACTGAATACAAATCAAAATCATGGTGTCGGACTTCAGACAAGGATTGTCCAACAGTTTATCTGTTGATGTGGATATGAAACAATAAAGACTTTAACTTGCACAGCATAACATGTTTGGTGCTTACAAATGGCAGAATTTCCTTTGAGTGTACCATATTAAACATGGTTCTTTTCACATTCATTTGTCTAGACATGTTGAAGAGCTTTGCATGCACTGTGTTTCAAGTTTTCCAGAACGTGTTGGATTTGGTGTAGCCAAGCATGTCCGGTGGTGTCCATTTGAAGATTATTCGTTCCCGACCAAACAGCTCTGTTAAAGATAATTACACAAACAGACATTTTCTCGTGCGGTGCTCGCCTGGTTCTCATTTCCTTCGTTCGTTCACCATTAGCGATACAAAAGTTTTCTTTCTGTCTCATTATGCTCCATGTCTTCCTCTTTGGCCCAGCTCTTTCAGTTGGAATCTATTCATTATGACTGGATGTAAATGGTGACCATTTTTGTTTAGGTAACAAGTTTGTCAAAATGTACAAAATGTTCATCATTCCCTTACCTTCATGAGGAATTTGTCAGACACCAAATGGATCAGATTATGTTGAAAATGTACCCCCTACCCACTTAATGTCTAAAATTCACCCACCCACTTCATCTTTATAATATAACCCCCCCCCCATCAACCTCTAAAATGCACCCTTCCCAAACTTCATGTCTAAAATGCACTCCCCCCCACCCAACTCCATGTCTAAAATTCATACCCCTTCCTAAAATGTACCCCCCAACTCCATTTATAAAACTCAACCCCCCTTCTCTAAAATCTACCCACCCCCCTTCCCTAAACTCCATGTCTAAAATTCATCCCCCTTCTCTAAAATGCACGCTCCACTCCATCTCTCAAATCAACCCACCCACTGCATCATTATAATGCAACACCCCACTTGGCCAACTTCAAAAATCCCCTCCCCCTCCTCCATCTCAAGCCTGTTCCCTTCTCAAACAAATACACTTGCTCAAACAGCAGCTCATTCCAGAAAGATAATGAATTAATGAAGTTCAGCTCAGAGAACATGATGGGATAAATGTTTTCCTCTCATTTTCACTGTTAACAATTCTTTCAAGCATATCCCAGTTTTATGGGATCTTAGCTGTCTTGATCTTTCCTTGTAAGATTTCATTTTGGTGCTATTCTCATTACATGCAACCGTATTGCAGCATTGCATCTTGAACCTTTTCTCAGCCAGAAACTGAGTGGTTGCACTCCATAAACAAATAAAACAAGAAAAATAGCAAGCAGAGATTGCAGACCCTCACCAGGACTTTTGTGTGGTGGTTGTGTAGTTTTGTGTGGTGCATTTTGTGTGGCGTTTGCATACTGGTGTGTTATGTAATTAATAAGGGACATAATTAGAACTGTCACTTTATAACTGCTGACAGTGATGACAGGGTACCAAGACGTCCCGCTTTAATGCAACCCCACTTTGATTTGACACCTGACCCTGACCCATGACGTTTTTAAAATTATTATTCAATTGAATTTCGAATGGGATTAAAATAAATTCGATTCAAATCAAATGGAAGACGAAATAGGTACATTCTAACAAAAAAATTGAAAAATCAATCAAAGAGTGACCCCTTGGTGAAAGGGAACGGCACTCGGTAGAGCATATGCCTCCACCAGGCTGAACAGTTTACATTTTGGATACCATTAATATGTCGGATCTGAATCTGGACTTTAACCAAAATCAAATCGGCTTGTTCTTGTCACTTAACCAACTCATCCACCTCATTTTGTCACAAGTCGTCCACAAGTTTTAGACAACAGGCTGTACATAGTTTTTAGCCCCATTGCTCAATGGTGAAGAATCACTTAAAAAAAAAAAACTCTCTTATCCGGATCCAGATTTGAATCTTCACCAAAATCAAATCAATCAATCTTTGTTACACACTCAACCTGTCCACCAAGTTTCATCTGAATCCATCTACAACTTTTTGTGATATCATGCAATATCGTTTTTAGCCCCTTCTCTCAATGGTGAAGAATAAGATAAAAAAATAAAATAATTCTCGTATCCAGATCTGGATTCGGATTTTCACCAAAATTGAATCACTTCTTCCTTATGGCACTCCCAATCTGTCTACCAGGTCTTGCGTGAAACCATCTACAACCTTTTGAGATATTGTGTTGTTTTTCGGTTTTGGCCCTATCTCTCAATGGTGAAGAATCACTTAAAACATTATCAGATCCAGATGTGGATTCTGATCTTCACCAACATGAAGCGTTGTTGAAGATCGGAATGTCTAAAAAATTTTTTTTTTTAAACACACAAAAAAAATTCAGAACGATTGCTTGAAAACTGTGGAAGCAAATTGTTTGACAGACAGACAGACAAGCCGGCAGGCGGACATGGGTAGTCGACTACCCAATAGAACCTGACGCGATGGGCCCGTTCGATGGGGAATGACCTGAGGATTAAGCACAAGAAAATTCATGATTCATGGCTAATGCCGCAGATTGTTTTTTCGTTAAAATATCCCCACATTTAGAGGTTTTTCGGCCATTGCTAGGCAACGGAGGGATCCATAGCAACGGTTCTTTCTCACACATAACTAGGACATACCATGAACCTACCATACCAGTTTCATGTATATCTGACTCATAATCACTGAGATATAACGAACTTCGTTTTTTTATTGTTTTCGACCAGGGTTCATTCAAAGTCTATCTTCTCCGACAGTTTTCATAGGATCCGGCTGGAAATTTTTGACAATATGACTGAATGTACTGCCCACAGTCGCTTGTGGCCCGATTTTTGATTTTCTAAAAACTAATTTTTGAGATTTTTTTGAAAATTTCAAAGGTCCGTTGCTAGGCAACGGATGGGTCTCAGCAACGGTTCTCATTTGCACACAACTAGGTCATGGTATGAACCTTCCAACCAAGTTTCATCGAAATCGCCATTGTATTAACGGAGCACTGGACCGAACAGACAGACAGACAAGCCGGTAGGCGACATGGCTGCTCGCTCTAGATGGAAAGCTGGCCGACGCGACTAGCCGATATTCATGTACATGCTATCAATCAATTTAGCACAATAAATATGATTATCACAGCCCTCTTAGTTTGCGCCCAGAAACCCGCCTTGTGAAATTTCAGGCATGTTTCCAAAGAGACTCTAACAAATGGCAGCCCTGGTAATTCCATTTATCTATCTGCTAAAGATTTTATTTTTTTATATGATGCTGTAAGACATTCTCCTTGGGCACAAAAAAAAAAAAACAGGTCCCTCGGAGGTCCAGTTTCGGAGGTATTGATTTTTTTGTACGGTCCACAATAAGTGTACGATGTACGATAAAGTATTTTAGCTGTTGCTAAGCAAGGGAGGATGCAAAGCAACCATTCATTTCTGTGTACATGATTGCCACATTGTACACATTTCACCCAAGTTTCATCAAAATCAGACTCTTTCTCTTGGAGATATTTGCAATTAACCGTTTCTGAAATGTTCGACATGTACTCCCCCAAAACCTATCTCCTCCTCCAAATATTTTTGTTAGGGCTGCAAATTGGCATGAAGGGAGCTCGATAGATTGTGCACAGAACTCTAAGCTTCGATTTTTCGATTTAAAAAATTTTTTTTATTAGTTTTCCATTTTTTGACCACTTTAAAGAGCCGTTGCTATGCCGTTGCTAGGGCCCGGGGTCCCATATTCGAAAGCACACGATTCCCAGAAATATTGGTCCTACCTACCAAATTTCATTGGAATCGGTTGAGTGGTTTAGCCCCTAGGCTTGACCAAAGTTTCGCGGACAGACAGACAGATGGAAATGTCCAGAATAAAGGTGCTCTCAGAGCAGCCAATAAACAAACGGAGCAAAATGCAATATCCTCTCCTTTGGCGAAGGTAAAAATCTACTCCTTGTAAAGGAACCTGATCCTGGTGAACGCCCCCCTCCCCCCCCCAAAAAAAGTTCGGAAACTTTCTTGACAAGCACCAAATAAGCAAATTAGCAATCTGACTAGAAATTTAAGGAAATATAACAGTTGCAAAAGTTATTTGAAAAACCCGGACAGAACAGGATGTTGAATGGTAAATGGTGATAGAAATGAGTGGAGCTCCACTCGTTTTCACATGAAGGTAAAATGTTCAGGTATATTTTAATCACCAGCCTTGGTGGTGTAATAGTTATGGTACGAACAACAACCAAGTTAAACTGAAGACTATAAAAATAGGACCATGCGTCTGGAAGCTCACCTGTATCAACAGCAACAGTCACTCAAACCCCCCGCAGACCCCCTTAGACTCTGATTTAATGTTATGGACAAACTTTAGTACATCACAGGTGATGAAGGTTGTGGTCAAGTTTCATTAAAATTGTGTATGCAGTTTCAAAGAAGAGAGCAAATACCTATTTCGGGGATAAAGCCCACTCCCCCCACACACACACCGAGACCCTGATTTTTTTAATGCTGTGAACAAACTTTGGTACATAATGAGTGATGAAGGTTGTGATCAAGTTTCATTGGAATTGCATGTGTAGTTCCTAAGAAGAGAGCAAATACCTAATTTGGGGGGCTCAGATCCCCACCCCCTTCCCCCTGCACGCACGCACGCACGCACGCATGCACGCACGCATGCACGCACACACACACTGATTTTAATGTCATCAACAAACTTTAGTACACCATGGTTGACGAAGGTCGCGGTCAAGTTTCATCGAAATTGTGTGTGTAGTTTAGAAGAGAGCAAATACCTACTTTGGGGGGCTCAATCCCCCATCCCCCCACAGATACCCCGAGACCCTGATTATTTATGCTGACCAAACTTTGGTACACCATGGGTGATGAAGGTTGTGGTCAAGTTCCTCAAAATTGTGTGTGTGTGTAGTTTCGGAGAAGAGAGCAAATACCAATTTTGGGGGGAGGGGTGGTCAACCCCCCAGAAAACCCCATTAATGAACGCAGATTTTGATGCCGTCGATACATCTTCATTAGATATCAGATATGAAGCTTGTGGACAAGTTTCATCCAAATCGTTTATTTGGTTCAGGTGATAATGACTGAAGTGTTTACGGAATGACTGACTTACTGACTCACTCACTCACTCACCTACCTACCTCCAGGTACTGCTCGATCGCATCAGCTCACTGGACTAAAGTCCAGGTGAGCTAAAAATGGTATGTGCTTTGATGCTTCTTAATTGTTTGATGCTTCGCATTTAAAAGGACAGAACATGGAAAAACAATGCTGGGAAAGCAATGACAAACCACCCATTGTAACCCTTGCAAAGAATGCTCTGTAAATAAATGGAGTATTGTGGAGGGTTTTAAGTCTCCGCTGACGAAGTCACTGGTGGCATTATGTTTTCGGGTTGTCCGTCAGTCCGTCCGTGCTAATTTTCTTTGTTTTCTCTGCAACCGCTTATCCGATTGACACAAAATTTTCACCATCCGTGGGACTACTCATGTAGAATGTTGTAATCGTAATTACAATGTCGTAGGACATGTGGTGTGGCAGCCATGTTGGAAAAAAGGAAAAACTTTGGACTTCTGTATCTTCAAAACCGCTCCGTGGAAAACGTTGTTCCATCACAATCCCACAAAAAAAGGTTTAATGTCAAAAGATGTCGTGAAGCCAATCCATAAGAGGATTGCGGTGTCGTATTGTGGCATTGTAACGTGGTGTCATTCTTCATTGTTATTCTTCTTCATCCATCACAATCCCACAACAAAAGTAAAATGTCAAATGATGTGATGGTAATCCATAAAAGGATTGTGGTATCGTAATGTGGCATCGAAATGTGGTGTCATTTCCTACCTTGGTTGGTTGTTTATTTGAGATTTCATCTCAAAACACACACACATGGTTTGACATTTTTATTTTTGCTTATTTTACATTGAAGTGATGCAAAACTGGAGGTTCTTGGAAGTGTTAATGACAGATGATTTGTGTACTGCAGTGTTCAAGTGGATAATTAAATGTAACCATTATAAATATATGTGGAAAAATTATGGGCCCAGACTGGGAATTAAACCCAGATCCTCTGACAAACTGTATCAGTGCTCTGCCACCTGAGTTACCTGGGCGACCCATGAGGTGAGCGACGCAATTCCTCCACATACAGACATGCCACTCTCTTCCCCCTGCTGCTTCCGGGGCACTCGCTGCCAACCATAGGAGCAGCGAGGGCCTGCTCATGAGAGGGTCTACTCTATCCTGTTAATTTATAATTAAATTTAAATAAAATAAAGATTATAAAAGTTGTGTAAATAAATTAATTACGTCCAAGTGCTGAGGTGTATTCAGTTTCTAAGCAGCCGGCTCGTGCTTGCCAAGCCAGCCGTTCCTTAACAGTTTTTAATGGAGTGCTTACTTGAGTGCTTAAGCCACTTGATGAGCGCTCCACAAGAAACTTGGTAACTGAACACACCTCTGTAAAACTGGAGGTTCTGGGAAGCATGATGAAGGTGATTTGTGTTCCACAGTGTTCAAATATATCATTAAATTTAAACTGGAACGGCACTTGTGGAGTGCATAGTCTCACCTCACACATTCGTTCTGAACAAAAATACCATCGCCAACCAAACATGATACTATTATGGCCCACATACCCATATCATCCAGACATCCTATTATGTAACATAGTTTCATGACATGGGTTATGAACATCATAAATTTACTTATCCGTTCGCATCATGTCATATGTCAGATATGTGGAAGTTTTGGATTTTTCGGACAAAGATTTCAATTCAACCAATTATGGCTGGAATACCACTTCACC
>NC_140967.1:2647448-2679948 GCF_056783735.1 Eptatretus burgeri | reverse complement strand
GTTTTCACCTGCTCCGAAACGTTCAACTGTTGTTGTTGTTGTTGTTGTTGACTGGTTCTTTTATTTCCGGTTTTGTAAATGCAAAAATGTAGGAAAAGGTCACAGGGTGCAATGACACACTGGAATAAATTAGCCTTAAACCCTACCTAATTAACACAGCACCCCCCTCCCCCCCCCCCCAATGTGGTGACATGTAACAACTTAAGCTGACAGTTTTCCCCACATAAATTACATTGAGATGTCTCCTTCCCGTCCACGGACCATGCAACACAATAAAATCCCACCTTTACTCTGAAATTTGTCCTTCTACCCCACAAACATAATAATATATTGCACGATATCTCAAAAAGTTGTTGACGGATTCAAACAAAACTTCGTGGACAGGTTGAGTGTGTGACCATAGTAAATTGATTCGACATTGGTGAAGATCCATATCCGGATCTGGATGTGAGAATTATTTAATTTGTAAATTTGTAAATTCACCATTGAGAGATGGGGCCAAAAACGATAGATGGTATTGATATTTCAAAAATGTATTGGGCCCGATATGTTCTCATGGATCAGGCATTACGTGGTGGAGGTATGCGCTCCACCGAGTGCCCTTCCAGTTCTGTCTGTTTTCAAGTATAGTGGTTGGTTGCATGCGTTTGCATGTTTTTTTATTTTTATTTTTTAATGTTTATCGCCGACAGGTCACATTTTAAAATTGATCTTCACGAAACTTCACCAAATGGTAGGGTGTATTATAAAAAAGATTATATGTTGTTTTTGAGTTCAAAAAGGTCAACAAATTTATCAAATTTCTAAAATCCTCAGTTTTCATCCCATTGACTTGAAATGTGAAGAGAACTTGCATATCAGGTCACTGATTCAATCAGCCAATTATTTTTTGTGGTCAACCTAGACCAAAATGTCAACATAGGCCCAAGGTCAACAACGACTGTAAGGTGGTATTTCTAAAATCCTCAATTTTCATGTGATTGCTTGAAATTTGAAGAGGATTGATATTTCAGGTCACTAAATTCAACCACCAACTATTTTGGAAGTCCACATAGGCCAAAAGCTCACCATAGGCTGAATTTCTAAAATTGTCAATTTTCATCCGATTCACTTGAAACACATCCGATGAATTTGAAAGGGCGGAGGAGCTCCTTTGAGCCAACGGCCATCCATATCTAGTGCCCAACTGTGTCTGCGGACATCCTCCTGCAGGTGGGTTAGTTTATATTAGGAGGTTGGTGTCAGGATTTGCACTCCGGCCACCGCAAAACCCTTCATTCTGCAAAACATTCTCGAAGCACCAAAAAAATCTGAAAACGCACTCCGTGGGAGTACCTCCTGTGCAGCTTCCCTTCGCAGGGCAGCTCACCGGATGACGGGATTGGGGCAAAGCCTACGTGACCCCCATCTTTGATGATAGGAGGGAAACCACGGGGTAACCTTCCAGTGTCAGATTGCGGTAATGTGTGTCAGGGTAGTACTGAGGTGTCACCCACCAGATGGTGGTCTCCTTTGGTTAACCTGAGGTGGTCCCTTCGGGTGGGTGCCTGCAATGTCCTTTCCCTAAGAGAGGATGATCACCTGTCTCTGTTATCATCTGAGCTCAAGCGTTGAGACATCAGTATTGCAGCACTCCCTGGGGTTCGGAGAGCGGATTGTGGTGAGATCATGGTCGGTGGTAACACCTACTATTGGTCTGGTCACTGATGGTTACCATGCCCAAAGAAGTGCTGTAGCTGTGTACAATAAGCTGATTCCAATAAGCTGACTCCAATTATAATTGAGGTAACACCGGTCAACGAGCGTATTATGAGACTAAGGATTCATCACTTCTTGGGTGTCATTTCCCTGGTCTCTGTATGTGCTCAGAGTGAGGTGAGTGATCTCACAGTGAAGGACACATTCTATGCCAGGCTCAAGTCTGTGGTTGATCAGTGCCCCAGGCGAAATACTCAATTGGAACTGATAGGGATGGTTATGAGACATTTGTTGGTCCCCTTGGATCTGGAACTGTGAACCAGAATTGCACTAAGTTCCTTGACTTTGCAAGAAGTCATGGACTTGGGGTGGCTGGTTCATGGTTTTCTTTTTTTTTTGTATACCTTGTCAAGACTAAAATGAGAGCGAACACACAACGCACAGCAAGTAGTCCATGGGCTTATGTAACATTTTCTGGATTTGTCATTTTTTGGGGTAGATTTGTGGTACCCATGTCTAAACACATCTAGAAACTTCACTGGTTTAGAAAAAAAAGGGTGCCAGTTTTTCCATTAACATTTAGGGCCTCCATTTTGAATTTCAAAATGGCCACCGCCGAAAATCTTCTTTTAAAAATAATATTGCAAATTAACCATAACTATTCATTCAAATGTCATATAATATTTATTTTATTTTATTTTATCTAAACTCATATAAAGGGGACAAAGATTCATTAGAAGCAAACTAAGAGCTCTAGAAATACTCTAAATATTGGAAAAAATTCAAGATGGCCACCTGATTTCAGGGGTTTTCGATGTAAAATGCCAATACTTTTGAACCAATAGACATAAGATGTTTTTGGTGTCTAATCATATGTTTTGGCACAGGAGGATTCCAATAATAACAACATATTTATGATTGGAACACTTTGCCAATCCTCAAAAACATTTAACAGAAATAATATAGAGCATGTAATTCAATATCAATTTATTTGGGCAGTTATACAGTTAGAAGATGGATAAGTTTTTTTTTCAAAGGTATGAAAATGCTAACAAATCCTCTGACCTAAAACTTTTAAAAACCACAGTTTGCCATGGATGCTCGCTTTCCATCAACCATTCTTTTTTTCCAACTTCAGTGCCAACTCACCCCCCTCACACCTCACTCTCACTCTCAAAGCAACCATCCCACTCTTCTCCCTCCAAGCCTCCCTCTCACCTCTCTCAAAAATTCCCCCCTCACCTTTCTCCCACCTTTCATCCCCCTCACTCTTCCTTCTCTAAGTTGCCCCCCTTTCATCCACCAACCTGCCTCCCTCCACTGCCCTCTCACCTCCATCTCTTCACTCCACCTCCTCAAATCCTCAACTGCCTTCTTCCTTGTCTCTTGTCCCCCCTCTCCCCCAGCACCACAGAGCCTTTTCTCCTCCTCATTCGGCCCCCTCCCCTCGCTATTCTGCAATACCCCACACTCTTTCAGCAACTCTCCTTACCTCCCCCCCTCGTCCCTTGTCCTACCCTCCCCCTCCCCCTCCACCTCCTGCACCAAAAGCCTCCTCCCATACCTCTTCATTAAAAGTGTGGACCTCAAATATCCGGGGCCTTCGCTCAAACCTTTCAGATCTTTCCATACAGGTTGCCACTGACAAACCAGACATTATCTGCCAAACAGAAACTTTCCTCTCCCAAGACGTGTCTGACTCCCAAGTATCTCTCCCTGGTTACGCCCTCTTACGGTATGACAGACCTGAGCCTCGTCTTGGTGGAGGTGTTGCTCTCTTCATGAAAGACTCTATTCCTCACTCTCCATGCACTGCTCTCACTCCCCCACACCCCCAGGAATACCTCTGGCTTCGGCTTCCCCTCCACTCCCACCTCATGTTTATATGTGTACTGTACCGTCCACCGAACAGTGATGACTCCATCTACACCTCACTATCCGAAAACATGGACCATCTTCTATCTTCTCATCCAAACTCTCTCTTCCTCTTATGTGGTGACTTCAATTGTCATCACGCCAATTGGCTAGGTGTGGGTACCTCTCTCACCTGCCATGGCACCTCAGCAAAAGCTTTCTGCGACTCATTGGGACTGACTCAATCGGTCAACTTCAAGACCCGGATCTCAACCAATGGTACTCCATCTCTTCTGGATCTGATTTTGACAAATTTCCCTGACAATATCTACTGCTCTTCCTTCGCTCCAATTGGTTCTTCTGACCACGTCCTTGTTAAAGTGGACATCTCTCTGGCTGTTATCAGAGAACCACCTCACCGCCGTCGAGTCTGGCATTTCACTCAAGCCGACTGGCAGGGTCTCCGAGCAGCCATCAAACTTACAGACTGGTCTCCTATCACTACTTTCTCAAACATCAACTCATCCTGGGAATTCTTTCAAAGAAACTTGCTCTCCCTCATGCACATATTTATCCCCTCTCGTGTTCAGCTGTCTTACCCTTCCTCCCGCCCTTGGTTTACTGAAGCTTGTGGCGAGGCAGTTGTCCTGAAACAACTTGCCTTTGCCTCATGGAAAGCAAACCCAACTGAGGGCAATCTCAGTTCTTTCCACAAAGCTCGGAACAAGTGTGTATCTACCCTCAGGAGAGCCAGAAAGAAACATCTTTCTCATCTCAAGTCTGAACTCTCAAACCTCTCTCCCTCCTCAAAATCCTGGTGGCGTTTAATCAAATCTGTTTCTGGTGTATGTTCCCCCTCCATCCCCTCCCTTACCTCAAATGGCCGCACTGCTGATTCCACACGTGATAAAGCTGAATGTCTAAACTCGGTGTTTGCAGATAAATCTTGTGTCCTAAACCCATCACTATCTCTACCCACTTTACCCAGTCGCACCCAACTATCCCTGGACTCTGTATCCTTTTCTCCTGACAAGGTGGAGAGCTTGCTTTCAAACCTCGAGTCAGATTCTGCAACCGGTCCAGATGGCATCAGCCCACGTGTCCTCAAAGCCTGCTCTTCTGCTCTTGCTCACCCTCTCTCTGTTCTATTCACCCTCTCATTTGCCCAAGGTCATCTGCCATCTGCTTGGAAATCTGCTAACATCACTGCCCTGCATAAAAAGGTGCAAAAACAGATCCCTGTAACTGCAGACCAATCAGCCTTCTCCCAATCATCAGCAAGGTGATGGAATCCATCATCGCTTCAGACATGAAATCCTTCCTCTTCTCCAATGGCTTGATTTCCAATCATCAATTTGGTTTCAGACCAGGTCACTCTACCCTGAATATGCTGCTTCTGCTCTCCCATCAATGGATGGAGGTCCTCAATGCCAGACAGGAAATCCGAGCCGTATCCCTGGACATATCACGTGCTTTTGACACAGTCTGGCACCCTGCCCTACTCACCAAACTCTCTTCCCATGGTATTCAAGGCCATCTCCACTCATGGCTCGCAGACTTCCTCTCCTGTCGCAGTCAACGTGTGGCCCTAAATGGAGTTCTTTCATCCCCTCTTCCTGTGCAGGCTGGAGTTCCTCAAGGTAGCGTTCTGGGCCCTGTTCTTTTTCTGGTTTTCATCAATGATCTCTCGGACTCTCTGGAAAATCCTCTATTTCTCTTTGCCAACGACTCCACCCTCTGCCGTACCATCTGTCATCCCTCAGACCAGCAAGCAGCAGCTTCTTCGCTCACTGCAGATCTGGATAAAATCACAAACTGGTCCAACACGTGGAACATGTCTTTCAATCCAGACAAATCTCACACTCTCACTATGTCTCTTCGAAAGGACCGTTTACAAACCCCCCCCCACCATCCACTTTCTCAACAATCCTCTGGAAGACGTCTTTTCTTTCAAGCTTCTGGTTCTCACTATCTGCCATGATCTTTCCTGGGAAAGTCACATTTCCAACCTCGCCTCAAAAGCCAGTCGCCGACTGGGAATCCTCCGTCGTGCAAAGTCCTTCCTCAGCCCTCTTGTGCTCCTGACCACTTACAAAGCTTTTGTCCATAGCCTGATGGAGTACTGCTCTCCCCTCTGGGCTGGTGCTCCTGCCTCCCACCTTTCTCGGCTTCACGCTGTCGAAACCAGGGCATTTAAGATCATCGGCATCTCCCGCAATGAAGCTGAGTCTTTGGGCCTCTCACTCAATCACCGCAGGTTGGTCGGTGGTCTTTCTGTCTTCTACCAACTCCTCTCCAGCCTTGCCCCCCCTGATCTCTCTGTGATTTGTCCCCACCACATTTCCACAGGGCGCTCAAGGTCCGCCAACAACCCCCTTCTGGTAAAACTACCAAAATCACGAATCACTGCCCATCTTCACTCTTTCATTCCTCTTTTTTTCCCGCCTTTGGAATAAACTTCCTCATTCTATTCTTTCCCATTCTTCCCTCCAGGCTTTCAAAACAGCTGTTCACCACCACCTCTTATCTTCCCCCATCCAAATCCTCGATCTTTTCTACCCCCGATAATCCACCCAAGCCCACTTCCTTCAATTCTCCTGCTTTCCTTCCTGAAAGTCCCTGTAATGTCCATCTTCTCTTCGCCATGTTCCCCGTCCCATCCCCATCCCTCTCCCTTCCACAGTTCACCTAATGTGTCTGTTCCCCACTGTTTTGTCCCTTCCACTCCCGCCCCTCTTGTCTCATGCCTCCTTGCTGTGAGTTGTGTGTTCGCTCTCATACGAGCCTCGACCAAGGTATACAAAAAAAATAATAATAATAATAATAATATGTATGAATCAGGAGTGTCAATGTTACTGATTAAACATTTATAATTGTCATTGCTTCAATCATCTTCTAGATGTTCGCCAATCCTTGGTGGTGTTATGTTCGTACAGCTGTCGCCTTCCCCACCACATTTGCAAAGTTCGGTACAGACCACACTATTTCCTCTGCACGAGCACCTTCTTGAACACTTTGATTTCTCACAGTTACACCTGACGAGCTTCAGCACTGAGACTGGAGCTGGTGCAACCTGAGAAAGAACAATCAGTAGCTTTTTGTCTTGGTTTCACCACCCCAAGGTCAAAGGGTCAAGAAAAGTTGGGTTCAACACCATATCCTGGCGCCAGATATTACACTGGATATGTGCACGGCGTATATGTTCAATCCATGCTGCCTGAGTCGGTGGAAGTTTGTCAATTCCTTGTTCATCTGTGAGTTGCATGAACAAAAACCATCTCAGCATCTTTGCTTGCCCAAAGTGGACTCCAACTGGAGAGAAAAGAGAGCAAAGAAACTCTTCGCAACCACAAAGAACTTCTTCAGATGGCTCAACCCTTTTGCCAAGGTCAGCTAGTGCTCTCACAATGGTGGGGCTTGCCTTCAGGAAAGTTGTAAAGCACCCCTTCTTTCCCTTCCCTTGGATATGTCCTGTTGTATCACAGCCTGTGAGAGCATGCCAGTTGATCAAAGCTGCTGATTTCTCTGGGCCAAGCTTGTCATATATAGGCTGTAGGAAGACTTTCCGTCATCTTTCGCTTGTGCCCATGATTAGTGCAGAATGGTTGCCAAGTAGTGGTGTTCTTCGTAGAGCCAAAAGTAGCACATCAGTGTCTTGTGAATATATGTGGACATTCATTCCATTGCTCACAACTTCTACAGCATGATAAATTATAAGTGTCCACCTCTTCCTGTGTGCTGACACCGGTCATTGTTTCAACTTCATAATTCGTCGTGACCTCTTTCCGTGTTGCAGTCATAACCTTGACGGTACTGTAGTGGATGAGCTGATGGGAAAGGTAGAGAGTTCGTGAATCCGTAGAGAGTTTGTTGGTGTAGGCAAACTCATGTGTGTTGCTTTACCATGACATGATTTGTGCCACACTTTGTCTCAACTACAATGTCTCAACTGCAATGCTCAACTACAACTCAATTACAATGAACAGTTGTCTCAACTACAATGCATTTGGTACCCAAACTCTATTTGCACACACTTTGAATTATATGTTCAAAATAACGTTAAATACCGAAAAATCATACATATAGGGTAAAAACGGCATTCATTTTGAAATTCAAAATGGAGGCCCTAAAAGCTAATAGAAAAACTGGCACCATTTTTTTCGAAATCAGTGAAGTTTATAGATGTGTTTAAACACGGGTGCCAAGAATCTAGCCAAAATTTTGCTTTTTTTACATAAGCCCACAGACTAAATGGGGGGCATGAGACAAGACGGGTGGGAGAGGTAAGGACAAAACAGTGGGGAACAGAGACATGAGGAGATCTGTGGAAGGGAGAGGGATGGGGTGGGGAACATGGGGTATACAAGATGGACATTACAGGGACTTTCAGGAAGGAAAGCAGGGAATTTGAAGGAGGTAGGTGTGAGGTGGATTAACGGGGGTAGAAAAGATGAAAGATTTGGATGCGGGAAGATCAGAGATGGTGGTGAACAGCTGTTTTGAAGACCTGGAGAGAATGGGATTGAACAGAGTGAGGGAGTTTATTCCAAAGGCAGGAAAAAAGAGGAATGAAAGAGTGAAGGTAAGCAGTGATTCGTGATGTTGGTAGTTTTACCAGAAGGGAGTTGCTGGCGGACCTTGACCGCCCTGTGGAAATGTGGTGGGGACAAATCGAAAACAGAGCGGGTGGGGGGGGGCGAGATCGGAGAGGAGACGGTAGAAGACAGAAAGACTACCGACCTGCCTGCGGTGAGAGAGTGAGAGGCCCAAAGACTCAGCCTCATCGTGGGAGATAACAATGATCCGAAATGCCTTGGTTTCCACTGCGTGACACCGAGAAAGGTGAGAAATAGGAGCACCAGCCCTGAGAGGAGAGCAGTACCACATCAGGCTGCAAACGAAAGCTTTGTATGTGGTCAGGAGCTCAAGTAGGCCGAGGAAGGACTTTGCACGATGGAGGTTTCCCAGTCGGCGACTGGCTTTGGGGGCCAGTTTGAAATGTGGCTTTCCCAGGAAAGATCATGGTAGATATTGAGACGCAGAAGCTTGAAAGAAAGGACTTCTTCAAGAGGATTGTTGAGATAGTAGATGGTGGGGTTTTCCAAATAGTCCTTTCAGAGAGACATAGTGAGAGTTTGAGATTTGTCACGATTGAAAGACATGTTCCACGTGTTGGACCAGTTTGTGATTTTACCCAGATCGGCAGTGAGCGAAGAAGCTGCTGCTTGACGGTCTGAGGGATTTCAGATGGTATGGCAGAGGGTGGAGTCGTCAGCAAAGAGATAAAGAGGATTTTCCAGAGAGTCGGAAAGATCATTGATGAAAACCAGAAAGAGAACAGGGCCCAGAACGCTGCCTTGAGGAGCTCCAGCCTGGACAGGAAGAGGGGATGAAAGAACTCCATTTAGGGCCACACGTTGGCTGCGACAGGAGAGGAACTCTGTGAACCATGAGTGGAGATAGCCTTGGATACCATAGGAAGAGAGTTTGGTGAGTAGGGCAGGGTGCCAGACCATGTCAAAAGCATGCGATATGTCTCTGATTTCTCATCTCATGTCTTCATGGGATATGGCTCTGATTTCATGTCTGGCATTGAGGACTTCCATCCAATGTTGGAGAGCACGAGCAGCATATCCAGGGTAGAGTTACCTGGTCTGAAACCAAATTGATGATTTGAAATCAAGCCATTGGAGAAGAGGAAGGATTTCAGTGCCTGTAGGCTCATCGCTGGACTTGGTATTCCAATACTGGTAGTGTGGCAAAGGAGAATGACCATATCCTCGTTGATGGTCACTGGAGAATGATCCAGAGCTGCAGGGTCCACCGGAGTGCTCAGTTCCTCAATACCAACCACAGGCTTGTTGTAGCATCTCTGAAGTTGCAGCTTAAATCCAGGAGAATGGTACCATCCAAACCTCGGCTGGATGTTGGCAAGCTCAAGGATGAGAAGGTACCTGAGGAGTTTGCGAACAGGCTGAGTGGAGATCTGGGGGGGGGGGGGGAGTGTGAGTGTTTTGGGGGGATCCTGAAGAGTTGTGGAGTGCCTTCAAGACCACCATCCTTGATGTTGCCGGTGGATGTCTTGGAACTCACCAAAGAGTGAAGAATAATTTTGTCTCTCAAGGGACACTGGATACCATTGACCAGAGTAAACAGGGCGAGGCTTAATGGCAGAGCTGAGCTGTTCAGGGAGCTGAGGTGTAAAACTGTACATGCACTTAGGGTGGAAAAGGAGGCCTATGTGTGAGGAATCTGTGAAGTGGAAGAGCATCACCTGTCGTCAAGTGATTCTCATCCTGCTTACAGGGGAATTCGTGCATTGCGTTTCTCCAAGCCCATCCCTTGGTGTGCTGCAGTTAGAGTAGATGGTGGTGGGCTCTTGACAGAGCAATTCAAAGTGAAGGCCCGCTGGGCCGGTTACTTTGAGCCCACATTGAGTACCAGGCTGATGGGCTTGGAGGATGTCAAGTTGTCAAATTGAATGTCAGCGGTGTAACATTCCCGATTGCTGACCCTCCCCCCCCCCTATCAATTGTGGTCCACCTTCGTTTGTGGAAACAGTCTGCGATGTACCAGTTGAAATGGGGTAAAGCTCCAGGGATCTGTGGCATCCATGCTGAACTTCTCAAGGCTGGTGTAAATGCTGTTCTCATGGCATTGCATGCAGTTCTGTGCTCTGCCTGGAACACAGGCATCATCCCAACTGACTGGAAGAGGGTCCTTGTTGTCCCTCTCTGGAAAGGGAAGGGTGATCTCCAAGACTGTAACAACGACCGAGGGGTGACGCTGCTCTCAGTGCTGGGCAAGGACTTTGCTCGGATAATTCTTGATAGGGTTCGCCACCATCTACTTGAGCACCAGCATCCAGAGCAGTCAGGCTTTACAGCAAAGAGGTCAACGATTGACCGTATCCTTGCTCCTCCGGTCCTCACCGAATGCAGATGAGAGTTTCAGCAGGAACTGCTTGCAGACTATGTTGATCTCTGTAAAGTTCGTGAAATTCTGTGAATCGTGATGCCCTCTGGAAGATTCTTGGTCTTCATGGTGTGCCACCAAAATTGATCAATCTGATGTCTGAACTACACTCTGGTACTGAGAGTGCTGTGAGATGTGGTGGTACCATCTCTGACTTATTTCCAGTTGTTTCTGGAGTTTGTCAGGGGGTGTGTACTGGCCCGCACAATTTTCAGCATTTGTGTGGACTGGATTCTGAGGAGGATTCATGTCTGGCATTGAGGACTTCCATCCATTGTTGGAAAGAGATCAAACTGTGGTGCATCATTTGAGGATGTCAAGATCTTTGACTTTGATTTCGCAGATGATGCAGTCATCTTTGTGGAGACTCAAGGTGTCCTTTTGGGGGCCCTCGAGATGCTGAATGAGGAGTTGGAGTCGATGAGATTACGGGTTTCCTGGGTCAAAACTAAGATCCAGGCTTTCAATGATATCTTGAATGCTGCTATCTTGTCTTTACCTGTTTTTGGCGAGGATGTTGAGGTCATGGAGAGATTCACTTACCTTGGCAGTGATATTCATGTCTCTGCTGGCTGTGAGCCAGAGGTCAACAGATGTCTGGGTCGAGCCTGGGGAGGCATGGATTCACTGGCTCATGGGGTGTGGTGTGCCGGTACCTGTGCGGGAGGATGAAAGTCTGAATCTTCAGGTCCTTGGTGCTTCAAGTCTTGCACTTTGGATGTGAGACTTTGACTCTGCCCAGGGATCTGAGATGGAGACTTAATTATTTTGGTGCGAGGTCTCTTCGGCGAATCCTTGGCTGTCGCTGGTCAGATTTTGTCTCCAACGAGTGGTTGCCGAGAGAGACTCAAATGAGATTCGTAACCTGCATAATCCGTGAGCGTCAGCTGTGGCTGTATGGCCATGTGGCTCGTTTTCCTGGCACTGATCCTGCTCACCAGATTCCTCAGCGAGGGAGCCTCATGGGTGGAGGTGACCAATGGGCCGACCACGTGCCTCGTGGTTGCACGTTGATCAGCATCTCAAGGAGATGGGGATGGGCTAGGCATCTGCCTGGGCGATGGCCAGACGGAGGCCCAAGTGGACACAGCGATGCGCTGCTCTGGCACATGCACCCATGCCTGACCTGTCTTGAAATCTGAAGAGGAGTTGCATATTTGGTCATTTCATTCAACCACCAATTATTGAGGTCAATTTTATTTTATTGATTTTGTAAGTGTCATGCCCTGCATGACATCTTCTTCTTCTTCTTTGTTTGTTGTTTTGTTGTTTTCATGTTGTTTTTTCGGAGATTAATGTCACCGACCCTGCATCGGTCCCACGTTGAAGTTTCGTAAAATTTGGTTAACCCAAAAGGTCTACATCGGCCAATAGGCCAATTTGAACCAAATTTTCTAAAATCCTCAAATTTCATCCGATTGACTTGAAATTTGTAGAGATTTGATATTTCAAGTCACTAAATTCAACCAGCCAATTATTTTTGAGGTCAATATGGACTAAAAGGTCAACATAGGTCAAAGGCCAACAACTTTGGTGAGATTTCTAAAATCCTCAATTTTAATCCGATCGACTTGAAATTTAAACAGGATTTGCAGAATTGGTCATTGAATTCAACAACCAATCATTTCAAGGTCAATCTCGGCCAAAAGATCAACAGACCAAAAGGCAGCTTAGAGCAAGTGGGCATACCCCTCGGCCACCCTGTCGTGGTGTGGGGATTCATTGCTTAGAAGCCACTGAGAACATTTTTCAATTCTCTCTTTAACTCGCAGTTCACTTGTCCCGTTGCTTTACTCATTCTAATCCTCTAATTTATTTTGCATTCCCAACTCCGGGGATGTCCCAAGAGAGAACAGAGCTGCGTTATTACCACGGAAACTTATGGAGATCAAAGCTTGTTGAGCGCTCGCCAAGTGACTTATGCACTCAAGCAAGCACTCCAACGAAATGGTTGAAGAAGCTGAAAAAAAAACAAACGTTGAATTGAAAGCAGGTCTCACGAAAAGGTGATACATTGTGTAAAAATAAAATTGCACAACACTTTCAGTGGGCGAGGGACCACACGACACGGCGGGGCCCAACACAGCGGGTGAAGCCGGAACTTTGAACGTTGATCAATGTATTTTTGGATGTATTTTGCAGAGTAACAGTGTAGGTACGTCTGCGGTGTATCGCCAAGGCTTGTAAATGAACAACCAAGCAGCTTGTCGAGCTGTCATGTAAAAATAAAATTGCACGGCATTTTCAGGGGTGAGGCACTGCATGACACCGTGGTGCCCCACACAGGCAGGTGGAATCTGAACTGTGTCCATTGATCGATGTTTTTGATTATATTTTGCAGAGTGACAGAGTGGATACTTTTGCAGTGCATCATAATGGCTTGCAAACAAACATCTAAGCAGCTTGCAGAGCACTCACCAAGTGGCATGAGCACTCAAGAAAGCACTCCAATGAAACGGTTGATGAAGAGCAGCTGGCTTTGCAAGCAATGGCAAGATAACTGGGAATGGGACAAGTCTGCATCCCTCCACATTCCTTCGCAAGGATTGACACACAGACTGCTTCGACCTGAAGTGGCCTCGAGTCCACCAGACTGTGGTCTCCTTTCGTTAACTTGAGGCGGTCCTTTCAGATGGGTGCCTGGCATGTCCTCATCGTAAGAAAGGATGTTCACCTGGCTCTGCTGTCATCTGAGCTCCAGAGTTTGAACATTAGTACTGCAGCACTCTCTGAGGTTCAGGTAAGGTCAGGCATGGGAGCATGTGTGGAGCAGTGAGTCACTGTGTCCACTTTCCACCGGTACTCAGTGGCATCCATCTGGCCATCCCCCAGGAAAATGCCTGGCCCATCCCCATCTCCTTGAGATGCCGATCAACCTGCTGCAACCACGAGGCGTGTGGTCAGCCCATTGGCCTCCTCCACTCATGAGGCTCCATCGCTGAGAGAATCTGGTGAGCAGGATCAGCGTCAGGAAAACGAGCCACATGTCCATACAGCCGCAGCTGACGCTCACGGACTATGCAGGTAACAAACCTCATTTGAGTCTCTCTCAGCAACCCCTCGTTGGACACAAAGTCCCACCAGAGATAGCAAAGGATTCTCTGAAGAGACCTGGTACCAAAGGAATGAAGTATCCATCTCAGATCCCTGGTCAGAGTCCAAGTCTCACATCCATACAGCAAGACTCGAAGCACCTGATGACTCGTACTTTTGTCCTCCTGCAGAGGTACCGACAGCGTAACACCCAATGATCCAGTGAATCCTTGACTATGAGACTGAGACATGAGACATTACGCGATGAGACTGAGACTTTGGGTCTCTCACTCTTGGGTCTTCTACAATATCCTCTCCAGCCTCGCCCCCTCCTGCTCTGTCTGAGATATTCACCCCCCATATTTCCGCAGGGCGCTCAAGGTCCGCCAGCAACCCCCTTCTAGTAAAACTACCAAAATCAAGAATCACTGCTCACCTTCACTCTTTCATTCCTCTTTTTTCCTACCTTTTGAACAAACTCCCACACTCTCTTCAATCCCACTCTTCCCTCCAGGTCTTCAAAATAGCTGTTCACCACCATCTCATATCTTCCCTCATCCAAAACCAATATCTTTTCCACCACTGCTAATCCACCCCAAACCCACCTCCTTCAAATTCCCTGCTTTCCTTCCTGAAAGTCCCTGTTGTGTAAGGACCTGAAAGTCCCTGTAGTGTCCATGTTGTTTATTTTGTGTTCCCCACCCCCATCCCTCTCCCTTCCACAGATCTCCTCATGTCTCTGTTCCCCACTGTTTTTCCTTCCCTTTCCTGCCCCTTCTTGTCTCCTGCTCCCTTTGTTGTATGTTATGTGTGTTTGCTCTCATACGAACCTCGGCAGTGTACACAAAAAAAAAAGATTTTAATAAACGATAGGCGCATCAAAGATGTCATTGAAAGCCTGCATCTTATTTTTGACCCAGGAAACCCATACTCCCAAAGGCTCCGACTCCGAATTCAGCACCTCAAGGGCCTCCCAAAGGACATCCAGAGTCTCCGGAAAGATGATTGCATGCTTTGTGAAATCAACGTCAGAGATCTTGACATTCCCAAATGATGCACCGCAACTTGATCTCTCCGACATCCTCTCCAGAATTCAGTCCATAAAATGCTGAAAAGACTGGGGACCAGTACACACCCCTGACAAACTCTAGTAACAACTGGAAATAAGTCAGATATGGTATCACCAAATCTCACAATACTCTCCGTACCAGAGTACAGTTTAGACATCGGATTGGTCAGTTTTGGTAGCACCGTACGAAGACCCAGAATCCTCCAGAAGGCATCCCGATTTACCAAATTGAAAGGGTACGGACAATCTTTGACGTCTTTGGTGTAAAGCCTGACTGCTCTGGGTGCTGGTGCTCAAGTCGATGGTTGCATACCCTCTCAATAATTAATTCAGCAAAGACCTTGCCTGGCACGGAGAGCAGCATCACCCCTTAGTAGTTGTTGCAGTCTTGGACGGTGTTCACCCTTCCATTCCCAGGGAAGGACAAGAAGACCCCTCTTCCAGTCAGTTGGGATGATGCCTGTGTTCCAGGCAGAGCACAAAACCGCATGCAACGACATGAGTGCAGCATTTCCACCAGCCTTGAGAAGTTCGGCATGGATGCCACAGATCTTAGAAACTTTACCCCATTTCAAAGGGTTCTCTGCAGCCTGTGTTTCCACAAACTAAGGTATATCACAGTTGATTATGGGGTCAGCGATAGGGAGAGTAACACCCCTGACATCAACTTCAACAACTGGTGGGTCATCCTGGTACAGCCGCTCAAAGTAACCAGCCCAGCGGGCCTTTACTTCGCACTCCTCTGTCAAGAGCACACCATCCTCTGCTCTTACTGCAGTACACCTAGGGATGGGTGTCTGGAGGATGCAATGTGTGAATTCTACTGTAAGCAGGATGAGAATCACTTGACCACAGGTGATGCTCTACCCCCTCACAGATTCCTCACACATAGGCCTCCTTGTCCACCCTCAGCGCACGTACAGTTTTATGCCTCAACTCCCTGAACAGCTCAGCTCTGCCATTAAGCCTCGCCCTGTGACTCTGGTCAATGGTATCCAGTGTCCCTTGAAAGACAAAATTATTCTTCACTCTTTGGTGAGTTCCAAGACATCCATCGGCAACATCAAGGATAGTGGTCTTGAAGGCACTCCACAACTCTTCAGGATTCCCCAAGGCACCCAGCCCCCCTCCCCCAAATCCCGACTAAGCCTGTTCGCAAACTCCTCAGATACCCCCTCATCCTTGATCTCGCCAACAGCCAGCCTCGGTTGAGATGAAACCATTATCCCAGATTTAAGCTGCAACCTCAGAATTGCTACAACAAGCCTGTGGTCAGCATTTAGGAACTTAGCACTCCGGTGGACCCTGTAGTTCTGGATCATTCTCCAGTGACCATCAACATGCACATGGCCAATCTCCATTGCCACACCGCCAGCGTTGGAATACCAAGTCCAGCGATGAGCTTGTGGGTGCCAAAACCATGAACCAGCCACGCTCAGTCCATGACTTCTTCCAAAGTCAAGGAACTTATTGCTATTCTGGTTCATAGTTCCAGACCCATGGGGACTAACACGTCTCATAACCATATCTTTCATTGCCAGTCGATGCATTGAAATCCCCCAAGACTCGAAGAGTATCTCACCTGGGGCACTGATCAACCACAGACTCGAGCGTGGCATAGAATGCGTCCTTCACGGTGAGATCACTCGCCTCAGTCGGAGCATATGCAGAGACCAGGGAAATGACACCCAAGGAGAGACGAATTCTTAATCTCGTAATACGCTCATTGACCGGTGTTTCCTCAATTATCATTGGAGTCAGCTAATTGGACACGGCTACAGAAACTCCTTGGGCAGGGTAACTCCTTGTGTCAGTCCATGTTGGGGCATTGATTAACACCAGGTGGGTCAACTCAGCCTGTCATTCCGACCTGTCATCCTTCTGAGGTCGGCAAAATGAGTACCAGCTTCCTGGTAAAGGGAGCATTCTATTAGTGGCTCAGCTGCATCCTCAGAGAATAATGTAGCCAAGCAGCCACAGGCTGCATGCAAATAAATAAATAAGACCCTCTATTTTTTAAACACTGACATCAATTGCCATTTGCCTTTTCTGATTCTTATGGTCAAGAATGCAACTTCCTCAAAAAGAAATGCAGGTAAAAGAAATAAAGTTCAAGATGAGGTGAAGCACTTACCTCCTGTGTAGCTAATCAGGTCCCCACTTCCACCACAGGTTCCACTTCCAGGAATCCCCCCACCTTCAGGAGCAGTTCCTGATGATGCTTGCTTCCGCTTTCGAGGACGACCTTTTGGTACTCCACCGCCAGGACCAGGTCCTACCGTAACACTACCAACACCACGTCCTGCCCCATAGAATGAGAAACCCTGTCCACATACACCAATCTCCATGGCTCCACCCACTGTACCCCCTATGGGCCCAGTTTCCAGCCCACCAACAGTCACAGCACCGCCTCCTCCCAATGCTGGCCCATCACCCACAGTACGAGCCATCCACACTCCTCCTCTCCCAACTCCCTCCGCACCTACTCCTACCATCACGACTCCTGGAGCTGGAATTGAACCGAGAACACCACGTCTCCCTCTTCCACTGCCTCCCCTGGAACCATTACCAGGACCCCCACTCTCCACAACTTCCTGCTCAGCACTCGACCCTGGTCCAACCCCTGGTGCATGTGCATGACAAAAAGGTCGTACTCCCCGCACCACACATTGGTCTCCTGGGGCAAGTCTTCGGGCACATGCTGAGCATGCAAAGCACGGAACGTGAAACACGAGTTCACGAGCTCGCATAACAAGCTCGCGGGAAGAGATGCCAAGAGAGCAACGTGCACAACGGCGAGATGAGTACCGCCTGGGGAGGAGGTGGGGACAATAAATTGCATGAATTCTGGTAGAAATTAATTTTATTATTATTATTACTATTATTATTAATATTAATATTTTCATTCATTTTGTGCAGCACCTGGTTGTGAGTTGCATCATTTCTGGGAGTGCAGCTGTATTGCCGATGCAGTGCACACTGTAGGTTCGGACAGGTATTTGGAACTTGGAATTTAGCGAGGATGCTGGTGACAATCGCATCCTCTTTGCCAGACACCATGATATACGCAGGAACTTCCAAACCCAGGGGCATGACCAAAACTTAACCCCCCCTCAAAATCCCGGTTTTTTTTGGGGGGGGAGGCTTTGTGTCAAAAACGTTTTATAGGTACTGATACCAAGTAGGTACCGGAACCATTTGGGTCACGAGATGAATGTGATTTCAAATTTTGAGTCAAGGACAAAAACGTTTGGGAACCACTGAGATATGGTATCGTTCACCAGGGAATACTGACAGAAGTGTCTCCGGCTTAACATCCAATAGGGACAGCACACATTATGATGCAACACCCTACCGAAGAAACATGAATCCCTGAGTTTCTTGTTGGGTCAGGAATCGAACACAGACGAAACAGCTCAATATTGAGTGTGCTCCTGCTGAGCCATCGTGCCAACTTATTAATTATTATTATAATAAAACATATTAAAGTATGCTTGATAAGCACCATTGTTAACGAACCTAATCATAGTCTGACACAACATGAGGGTTGTTAGTGTTTTAGTTCAATTTTTACCATAGTTCAGTTAAATATCTGAACTTTACACTATATAAATGCAGTTTCCAGGAGTACAAGTTGGTGTACCTCAACCAGTTTGCAGTATCTGGGAATGCTTCTCATCTGATTGTTATCTCAGGGGGGGTTTTCCACCCAAAGATCGAACACATTGTCACAATTTCAGGGAGAACAGACAAATTAAAGTTGCCATTCAAGAGTTGGACTGCTCCCCGATGCAGCACTATCTGAGGGCAGTGCGTTAGATGTAATTTTCGTCACATTTCATTTCGCACTGGATTCAATCCAAGACCACTAGATCAGTAACAAGGTGATTATTACATGACACTGAACCAATATTTCATCAATGATCTCTCTGACTCTGGAAAATCCTCTTTCTCTTTTTGCTGATGACTCCAGCATCTGCCGTACCATCCGTCATCCCTCAGATCGGCAAGCAGCAGCTTCTTCACTTTCTGCAGATATGGATAAAATCACAAGCTGGTCCAACAAGTGGAACATGTCTTTCAATCCTGACAAATCTCACGCTCTCACTATGTCTCTCCGAAAGGACTGTCTGGAACCCCCCCCCCCCATCTCCCATATACTTTCTCAACAATCCTCTTGAAGAACTCTTTCATTCAAGCTTCGGGTCTCACTATCTGCCATGATCTTTCCTGGGAAAGCCATATTTCCAACCTGGCCTCCAAAGCCAGTCACCGACTGGGCATCCTCCATCATGCAAAGTCCTTCCTTGGCATACTTGAGCTCCTGACCAAATACAAAACTTTCATACGCAGCCTGATGGAGAACTGCTCTCCCCTCTGGGCTCGTGCTCCTGCCTCTCGGCTTCACCTTTCTCAGCTTCATGCTGTGGAAACCAAGGCATTTAGGATCATTGGTACCTCCCGCGATGAGGCCGAGTCTTTGGGGGTCTCATTCTTGCACTACAAGCAGATCGGTAGTCTCTCTGTCTTATACCGTCTCCTCTCCAGCCTGCTCCCCCCTCCCCTGCTCTGTCTGAGATATGTCCCCTCATATTCCTGCAGGGCACTCGAGGTCCGCCTAGAGGTCCGCCAGCAACCCCCTTCTGGTAAAACTACCAAAATCAAGAATCACTGCTCACCTTCACTCTTTCATTCCTCTTTTTTCCTGCCTTTCGAACAAACTCCCACACTCTTCATTCTCACTCTTCCCTCCAGGTCTTCAAAACAGCTGTTCCACACCATTTCTTATCTTCTTCCACCATCCAAAACCACGATCTTTTCTACCCAGGTTAATCCACCCCAAACCCACCTCCTTAAACTTCCTTGCTTTCCTTCCTGAAAGTCCTTATAGTGTCCATCTTGTTTACCCTGTGTACCCCACCCTATCCCTCTCCCTTCCACAGATCTCCTCATGTCTCTGTTCACGCTGTTTTTTCCTTCCCTCTCCCACCCCTCTTGTCTCCAGCTCCCCTTGTTGTACTTTCTGTGTGTTTGCTCTCATACGAGCCTCAACAGTGTATTCAAAAAACAAAAAATACTTGTCTTGCTGATGAAGGGTGTTGTCGATCTGCATCGGTGGAAAAGTATAATAATGGATGAAATCAACAGGACATTGATCGAGGGATGCTAACCATTGTGGGAGCAAGGAGAAGCTGACATTTTGGGCTCTAACACTTTGTCAGAGCAAAAGTCAGAGATGGTTTTTGAGGCATGGCTGGTGTTGGCTTAATGGTTAGGGTGGTGGGCTTGGGATCCAAGGGTCTTGAGTTCAAATCCTGCTCGGCCGTTTAATCAAAACCAAGTGAGGTTGACTCAGTTTGTCATCCTTCCGAGGTCAGCAAAGTGAGTATAGTACCAGCTTGCTGGGATAATTGAGCCATTCGAGTATCCTGCGTTGGCGTGGTGACCCATACAGGATTGTACCCAATAGCCCAAGAGACTGCTTTGGCAGCACTAACACTCTGTACAGAGCATGGTCTCAAAGCATTTTTGGGGGAATGGTTTGGGGTGAGGGTTGATATTGGGTGGGAGTGAGTTAGAGTGAGGCCAGGGGTCAGGGAGTACATGGGGTGACAATGACTGAATTTTAAAGGGAGGATCAGAGTTCAGGGGTTAAAAGTCAAGCGGTCTGCGACTGGAAGAAAAGTGAAAATAATGAGGAAAAAAGAAGTGACAGGACATCTATCTATCTTCGACTATAAATGGATGAGGTGTGTGTGTGTGTGTGTGTGTGTGTGTGTGTGTGTGTGTGTGTGTGTGTGTGTGTGTGTGTGTGTGTGTCATAGTTTTGGTCTTAATTACATACGTTTGTCTCTTCATTAATTACGCACGATTGGAATCAACCTTTTGACCCTTGAGATGCTGAGATGCCTTCGAACTTTGAAGACCCCCAGACCATTATGACCCTGAAGACCCCAAGGACCCAAAAGACCCAGATGATCCAAAAGACCCCAAGGACCCAAAAGTCCCAGATGACCCAAAAGTCTCAAAAAGTTCACAAGGACCCAAAAGTCTCAAAAAGTTCCTGAGGACCCAAAAGACCCAAAAGACCCCCCCAAAAAACCCTCAGACTGTATATCCTGTCGACCCTTTAAGACTCGACGACACCACAAAAAAATCCATTACAATTCCCATGCTTTAAACGCATGCCATGTTAAGGTACATAAAGCAATTTAATATGTCCTTCTACCATGGCATGGCATTCTAATGACAAAATATATAACAAAAACAATAGCATAGCAACAAAGCATATATTAATTAACACTAATAATATTTACAACAATAATGAGAATGGTGGTATCATCTGGCAAAAATAACAACGAACATATAATCCCTGCGTTGGCCCCAAGCACATCTGGGCTTCGTGAAAGGCAAGCTAATGCTGAAGCAGTACAGCAGGCAGGTATGCAACAAGGCTGTGAAGACCAATGAAAATTGGGTCCATCAGAGCAACGCACCCACTATTGAGATAAACATCCACAAAAAGCATTAAAAATAACAACAACAATAAAGTAAATTGAAAAATAATAATGAAAATCAAATCCATAAAACGAGGAGAGGCATTAAAAACCAAAGAGTTGGTGTCAAAGCCACCCAATGCTCGCCTGTTTATACATTTGTCATTTTTAAAAGACTCGTCTAATAATTAATATTTTTTATAAAGCATTGCAGTGAAGTCTGATCCAAATAATTGTAAAGCAATATATGTTTTTGTATATTGTAATCAGTAAAAAATAGAGTGGTAGATAAAAACGTTAGAAAGGAAATAACTTGCACCAAAAACTTTAACATTGTTACGCTCACGCTGACGCTGACGCTCACGCCGGGGGGTATCGCTATAGCTCTCTGTTCTTTGAACAGGCGAGCTAACAAGCTAAAAAAAAAAAAAAAGAGGAAAGATAGATAAAACAAAATACATTAAAACAAGGAAGAAAAAAAAGACATAAGATGTCATAGCACCAGTTTTTATAAATTGTACTGCATGGAGATAAAGGTCTAGCCCATATTTATTTACAACTGAAATGGGCCGCCAGTCTACCAGTCGGCCGTCTTTGATCAGATCAAAAAAAATAAAGTGAGACGCAAGTGTATGCCGCCATGTACTGTGCCTCTGCTACGTTTTCACAAAATCAGACCATGCATGTATGAGAAATTGTTGGGGACACATTTCAGAAACAAAATGGCAGGCAGTCGACCATCCTGGATAGGATCTCAAAAAAAAAAAGCAAGACGACGTGCATATGTAAGCCCTCATTCTTTATCTGTCTGCCAAGTTAGAACAACGTCGGTAAACGCATGTCTGAGAAATGATTGAGGATGTGTTCAACATCTGTGTTTTTAACAACTAAAATGCTGTCAGTCGGTCATCTTTGATCGCATCGCGAAACAAAATGATGTGCAATTGTATGCCATCATGTGTTAGCTTTGTGCCAAGTACGAATAAAATCGGCCCATACATGTCCAAGATATGGTTGTGGATAAGGATGCGGATACGGATGCAGATGCGGATGCACGCACGCACGCACGCACGCACGCACGCACACACACACACACACACACACACACACACACACACACACACACACACACACACACACACACACACACACGAAAATCGAGACCAAATCCATAAGCCCCCGTTGGGGCCAAGTCCAACAGGGGCTAATAAAAGGGAAAAATAGGAGGGAAAGAATTGAAAAATTGTAAGGCGGAGGTCTAAGTGAACGAAAAGAGTAAGTTGATCCTGTGGGAAGCCAATGTGCCGATCATGTAGATAGGCTTTGTTCCTTGAGTGTACGACTGTCCATGCTGCTGAAATGGAGAAAGTCACCGGAGACTGCCATGTGGCTGTATGTATGTATATATGTATGTATGTATGTATGTATGTCTGGGAAAGTACATCGAGCAACAGGTTTCAAGATGTCTGTGCTGTTAGTTTGAACACTGTGCAAGTGTACACGGAAATGATTACATGGTCACTGCCTAGGTTTCACGGATGCAGATCTTTCAGAGAATTAACGTGATTCTGTATAATATCACATTCATGGATGTTTTGTCAAAGTGGTCCATGACTTTCACATTGAATTTTTGCTTCCTGAAATAATTTGTTTGATGAATTTTGGGCAGGTGTTACAGTGATTATGTGAACACTTGACCATTCTTGGTGGGAGGTCACAGGGTGAATGCCCTTTAACCAGGAATCTCTCATATTTCTGTCCATCTTGAAATAGATGAGAGGTTTTTGTGTAGAAGTTTCAGGAACATTCTGTAAAATTTTGTTGTTTCAGGAACATTGTGAAAAAGCTTTTCAGTTCCTCTGGATAATTTTATTGACTTGAAGGTTGATGTGATGGTAGATCAATGTGAACAACATCCTTTCTTGGTTTTTTCTTTTTTCTCAGAAAGTTGTAAAGCTCCTGTATCTGTCTATCAGTGATGCAGGTGCTGCGAAGCAATCCCATTGCATTTTCACCACCATCATTATCAAAATTATTGTTGTTTATTACCTATGCCACCAAAGGTGGAAGGAGGTTATGTTTTCACCACTGTCTGTTTCTTTGTTTGTCTGTTTCTTTGTTTGCGGGACATCTCAAAAAGTTGTGGACAGATTTGGACGAAACTTGGTGGGCGGACACTTTGGGTGTGTGACGAGAATGAATTGATTGAATTTTGGTGAAGAGCCTCATCCAGATCCGATAATTTAAGTGATTCTTCTCCATTGAGAGATAGGACTTAAACCGATATAGAGCACGATATCTCAAAATGTTGTGGGCAGATTCAGATGTAACTTGGTGGACAGGTTAGGTGTGTGACACGGACAAAATGATTCGATTTTGGGGAAGATCCGAATCCAGATTCAGATACGAGTTTTTATTTTTATTTTTAAAGTGATTCTTTTGCCATTGAGAGATTGGGCCAAAAACGAGACACAGCATGATATTTCAAAAATGTATTGGGCATGATATGTTGTCATGGATCAGGCATTGCATGACGGAGGTATGCGCTCTACCGAGTGCCTTTCTAGTTTTTATTGCTGTTTCTGGAAGCATTGCTACCAGAGTAATCGATTTCCTACCCACAACATGCTTCACTTGGTGACAGAGAGAAACTCCATCACAGAAAAAGAGAAATATGAAGCTCCAACAAAATGAGGACAATCCAACCATCTGCCCCATGAGTTTGAACTTCAAAGGGACACCAAGTTGCCATTTCTCTGGGAGTCTGGCAGCCCCCATCTCGTCTACAGGCCAGGGACTGAATAAGACAGGAATTTATTATTTACCTTCACCACCGAAGGTGGAAGGAGCTTATGTTTTCATCTCTGTCTGTTTGCTTTTTTGTTACTTGCAAAATCGAAGATTTTTCAAGTACATATATTGGTCAGTCAATTTTGTTATTGTCTGTTTGTCTGTCCGTTTGTTTGTCAATCTCCTACAGGTCATAATTTTTAAAAAAATCTTCATGGAACTTCACCACATGGTAGAGTTTGTCATAAGGAAGAACTCTATTGTTTTTGAGGTCAAAAGGTCAACATAGGCCCAAGGTCAACAACTAACGTGGAATTTCTAAAATCCTCAATTTTCATCTCATTGAATTGAAATTTGAAGAGGATTTATATTTCAGGGCACTGAATTAAACCAAACAATTATTTTGAGGTCAACATCGACCAAAATGTCAACATAGGCCCAAGGTCAACAACTATGGTTGTATTTCTAAAATCCTCAATTTCCATTCGATTGACTTGAAATTTGAAGAGGATTTTATATTTCAGGGCACCGAATTCAACCTGCCAATTATATTTGAGGTCCACAGAGGCCAAAAGGTCAACATTGGCCGAATTTCTAAAATTGTCAATTTTCATCTGATTGACTTGATATTTGAAGAGAAGTTGCATATTTGGTCATTGAATTCAACCACCAATTATTTTTGAGGTCAAATGTGTTTTATGGGTTTTGGCAGTGTCGTGCTCTGCACGACGTCTTCTTCTTGTTTGTTTGTTTGTTTGTTTGTTTGTCGGTCTGTCTGTTTGTCACACAATTTGAGGTCACAGTTTCCAAGCAATCGTTCTGAATTTTTTTGTGTGTGTAGGTGGACAATTAAGGACAGCAACGCGAAATTTTGGTGAAGATCGGAATCCAGATCCGGATCTGAGAATTCTTTAAGTGATTCTTCACCATTCAGTGAAAGGATTGAAAACGATATATAGCTTGTTCTGCTAAAAATGGATGAGGTGTGTGTGTGTGTGTGTGTGTGTGTGTGTGTGTGTGTGTGTGTGTGTGTGTGTGTGTGTGTGTGTGTGTGTGTGTGTGTGTGTGCATATGCGTATGCATGTGTCATACTTTTTGTGTCTTAATTACATAGCCTATTAATTAATTACATAGTATTGGAATGTACGTTTTGACCCTCGAGACTGCTTGAGACCCCTTCGACCTTTGAAGACCCTTTAAGACCCCCAAGACCGTAAAGACTCGAAGACACAAAAGTTCAAGAGGACCCAAAAGACCCAGATAATCCAACAGACCCTGAGGACACAAAAGACCCAAAAGTTCCCAAGGACCCAAAAGACCCAGAATTTCCAAAATACCCAAAACAGCCAAAAGATTCAGATGACCCAAAACACCCAAAAGACCCAAAATACTTTGAAAACTCAAAAGACACAGGAGACCCACAATTTCTCAAGATCCCAAAAGACTCAGAAGATCCAAAAGACACAGAGGATCCAAAACACACAAAGGACGCAAAATACCCCATGGAGCCAAAAGACCTAAAAGACCTCTAGGACCCAGATGACCCAAGTTCCCAAGGACCCAAAAGATCCAGAAGACCCAAAAGTTCCTGAAGACCCAAAAAGACCCAGAGGACCCAAAAGACCCTGAGAACCCAAAAAACCCAGATGACCCTGTAGACCATTTAATACTACTATAAATGGATGAGGTGTGTGTGTGTGTGTGTGTGTGTGTGTGTGTGTGTGTGTGTGTGTGTGTGTGTGTGTGTGTGTGTGTGTGTGTGTGTGTGTGTGTGTTCGTTCAAAAACCATGACATTATCTCTGCTATCTACCCTACCTCCACCCCTCTCTTTCTCTCATTGTCCCATCCTTGCTCCACCCCCTCTCAATAGAGTGCAGTACACTCCTCCCACACCTCTCTCACTCTCCCATCTTGCTCTGTCTCTGGACATATCCGGAGGATGATTGTGTTTGGACAGTGTTTGTCTCCGGACATGTCCGGGCAGTGTTCGTCTACAGACGTGTCTGGGCAGTGTTAGTCTCCAGACGTGTCTGGGCAGTGTTCGTCTCAGGACGTGTCTGGGCAGTGTTCGTCTCCGGATGTGTCTAGGCATTGTTAGTCTCCAGACTTGGTCTGGCAGTGTTAGTCTGCAGATGTATCTGGGCAGTTTTCATCTCTGGATGCATCTGGGCAGAGTTTGTCTACGGACACATTTGGGTGGTGGTTTTCTCCAGATGGATCCGGCCAGAGTTTATGTCCGGACAGGAGTTTGTCTCCAGACCGCTTGTCTCCGGATGCATCTGGGCAGCATTTGTCTCCGAACATGTCTGGGCAGTATTTATGTCCAGATGGGAGTTTGTCTCTGGATGTGGCGGGTGGTGTTTGTCTCTGAATGTGTCCAGGCGGTATTTATGTCCAGACGGGAGTTTGTCTTCGGATATGTCCAAGCAGTGTTTATGTCCAGATGGCTTGGCTCCAGATGTGTCCAGCGGTGTTTGTCTCTGGGCCGTGTTTATAGTATAACCGGTAGAAAATGGATTTCAGTCATTATTTTGTTTCCATCTTCACTGTTATTCCATGCAGAATCATTTTGACGAAACAGTATGAATCGTAATTTACGCTCCACCGCACGTCGACCTTCCCTTCCTCTCACCTCACAATCTCTTCACTTCCCCAATCCTTCCTCGCACCCCCACCACTCCTCGCTCCTTTCCCCTCCACCTCTTCACTCTCCCCACTCCCTCTCCCCCACCCCTTTCTCGCTCTTCTCCCCGCTTTTTCTCCCTCCCCCCTTTAGTATCCCTGTCAGCGAAGCGATGGGTGGTATTTGCAAGTAAAGAATAAAAACTCTTTTCCTGATTTCACCGGATAGGTTCATAATTTTACAATCGATGTATAAAGAATTATAAAGGCCGTAAGCGATTCTTAACGGAACCGAAATAATGACTGAAAATGGGAAGCGATTCTCAAATGTTCTCAATTGTATCCCACTGTGGTTGTGCAACATAATTTTGGCTATAAATAGCAGCCAAACTTTCAGAATCACGAGTCATTCATTAGAAAAGCCAAGACTGCAATATACTGAAGACGCATAACAAATAATCTCACTGCAGCAATAAAAGCAAAAGAAGAACGCCACGCTCCAACTCAAAAAGCAGTTCCCACAGAAGGAAACAAAACAAAGAATGTGAGGCCTCAAAACGTCAAACAGAAACTGCCGAAGAAACAGACCGACGCAGAGCCGCAGATAAACGACATAACCAGAAACGCAGGGTTGAAGAAACTGCAGAAGTCTGACAGAAAAAGCAAAGACAACTTTCAGGTAAGAAAGAAGCAACAAACACCAACAATTGAGGAGTCGGCTGCAATTGTTCACGCTAAAATTAAAGAAGGGCCAATCTACTCATGTTGCTCGTGTCACAGACTACTATATTGATCGTCTGTACTTCAGATAAATGAGAACAAATATACATTTGCTCCTCTGGCACTGATACAGTATATACTTCAATCTGTGAAAGACCTGCAGACACATGACCAAGCCTGGATATGCAACTTGTGTCATTCTGCACTGAAGAGAGGACAGACACCTTCTCAGTCCTGGAGGAATGGCCTGGCCCTCCACAGCATACCTCCAGAGTTGGATAATCTGTGACCACTATAACAGAGAGTGATTAAGCCAAATAATCCCTTCATGAAAGTTGTGGGATTCCCCATGGGAGGTCAAAAAAGCAATCCATGGTGGTGTTGTGAATGTGCCTCCAAACTGAGTGCAATCTGTTCATTGCTACCTTGACTACCACAACATGCTGAGGTTGTGCCACTCAAACTTTCGCGAAAACTTGTGTATAAACGACATTATATGTATGAATATGTTCGGCCCCAAAAAGGTGATGGAGGCTTAGCAGCACAACCTCCTCTACGAGGATGTTACCATTCATCAAGACTGGGAAAGTCAGTGGGAAAACATTGACTCAGAATTGTGGGAAGCAATGGCACAGATCGATGCTGAACCAGTAGACACTCAAGTTGCCCACATTGAGCACACAAAAAGTGACCAGCATGCTGTGGGAGTACATGCATTGTCTGGTGCCACCACCAAGGCCACCAACAAGAACACCATCAACAACATCAAGACCACTGCCAAGGCCAATAGCAAGATTGCTGCCCAGATGACTGCCAAGACCAGCACCACTGCCAACACCTCTGCCAAGACGACCAGTAACACAGTGACCAACAGAGTGGTCTCTGCTGTGTCACCTCTTGTAACTGGTACAAATGCTTACCAAGTTTTGCAGTGCTTGTCTAGGGAGCAGAATTTCTCTTTCATCCTGGTCAGCAACAATTACAAGAATTAAAGAAGTACACGGCCAAGCTAAGGGCTGGTGAATGGGCAGACAACCTGGCTGTGCAAGGTGTAGTTGACATGCTGAACATTAATTTCAAGGTGTTGAACAAAATTACACCAGATTGGGTTCACAGTATACACCCCTGGCATGACAGAAGTGAAAACACAGTTCCCCTTGGTCTCATGGGTGAGTTTCATTATGTAGCCATGGAAAAAGTTGATTGTCATGGAGTTCAACACCACAGCAGTACATCAGCTCAAGCTTCGGCAGATGAAGACCTGGAAGATGAGATAGCCTTTGAGCAAACCAGTAAACTTCGAGACATACCCAATGATACACTACTTCAAGAAGAGTGTCCAGTTAATGCAGATGATACATATTCAGTTGCACGAGGAGAACACCAAAGGCCATCTGCATTTCTACTTGATGAGAAATATGAAGAACTGGAAAATCCAGAAAAAATATCCTCAAGGCTGTGTTGGATTATCTGCAAAGAGGACCAAATCTATAACTGTCAGGAAATATTTCAACCAACGACTCCTTGATGTAGATGGCAGGTTTGCCAAGGATATAGACTATGTACTAGCTGCCCAGTATGCTGTTGAGTGGAAGCAAGTGAAGGATGATTTGCAAATTTCACCGAGACAAAGTCATGGAAAAGTACTCAGAAACAAAACGATTAATGCTGGATTGATGAAATGCTCTGATAATATGCAGGCAATGACAGGAATGGACACGGCCTTCCAGTTTTTGAAGAATCTTCGCGGATCTCCAGCATACTGGAGTACAGTAACTTCTGGATCTGTGAGCAATAGTACATCAACTTGGCATCCCAACGTGGTTTTTGATCCTATCAGCTGCAGATATGCAATGGCCAGAAGTTATCCAGAGCATCAGTCATCAACATGGCCAAGTACTGACAGATGAAGATGTGAAAAATCTATCATGGGATGAAAAGTGGAAATGGTTACGCTGCAATCCAGAAACAGCTGCTTGTCAATTCCAAAACAGTCAACTCCTTCAAATAATTTTTTGTATCCAGGAGTAACTCTGTCAGAGACGTTCAGGACTTTAAGATTAGCATTTAGTTCTGAGCTTGGGACTCCCCTCATGCCCACACATTTTTGTGGATAAAAGATTCTCCAAAACTAGATGTCAATGACGATGAGGAAGTAGCAGCTTTTATTGACAAGCACCAGAAATGTTGTGTTCCACAGAAAGATGAGGACCTTCAGAAGCTTGTGCTTGATTTGCAGAAGCATGTCCACTCACAAACATGCAGATGAAACAGGTAAAGATTCCGATTCCGTCATCCACCAAGTGCTGAGACGTTGATTGAAGGACCCTCCAACGAGCTGGATCGCACAGTTGTAGCATGACAGCAAAGCCAACAGCAAGAAATACTAACTCAAGTGAGAGAAACTGTGGAAGATAAAGATGTTCCCGAAGATGTTGCGTTGGATGAGCTGTTGTGACTGTTACAGGTAGATATCTATGAGTACAATCAAGCTCTACGATTCACAAAATCCGGCAAACATGTAGGTTTGCAAGGACAACCATCTGAATGTTAGAGAAACCAGTACAATCCAGACATTCTTCGCACATGGAAAGGCAACATGGATATTCAGTTCATCATCGAGTCGTCTGTATTGTCCGTACAACAACATGCACAGCAGCTGATATCAACATCTTGAAGTCCAAGGAGATATCCTAAGACAGCCTGCTGCACCCAGAGGATGCTCTTCATGTCTTCAAAACGAACAAGTAAGTCGATGAGCACAATTTCACACACATGCAAAAACTTGATGCTCAAGTGTTTGACATAAAAGCCATCGACAAGATACTGTTGGATTGCGGGAAGTTGTGTCGATAGCCGTAGGAGCACGTGTAATGGTCATCGTCAACATTGATGTATCTGATGGTTTAGCCAATGGTGTATGTGGCACTGTTATAGCCCAGGACCATTCAAGCTCTGATGTCCATGCTATTTTGGTCAAATTTGACAGTGATCGTGTTGGGAGAGAAGCCACAACCAACAGTCAGTACAAGCAGACATATCCTGGAACTGTTCCCATCAAACGACAAGAGGTCAAGTTTTTTACTGGCAGAGGCAGAACTTCAGTGCCAGCCGTGCGAGTACAATTTCCACTCACACTTGTATGGAGTTGCACTATACATGAAGTGCAAGGAAAAACATTAGACAGGATTGTTGTCTCAACGGAAGGAAAAGGCAGATTTATGCCTGGTCAAGTTTATGTTACCTTGAGTAGACTATAAACCTTGAGTGATCTACACATACTTGGGTGTGATGAAAACGCAATTTGTGTCAACCCAGCTGTCAAGGAAGAAAGGAATCGACTTCAAGGCGATATTACTCGACTGCTTGAGCTGCCACAGTTGCAGTCTCGGAGGTAGTTGGCTTAAAATAGGCTTACTGAACATCAGGTCATACCTGGAACATCGACCAGATATGAAAGCTGACATCACCATGAGATCAGCAGATGCTCTTTGTTTTGTGGAGACTTTCCGAGGAGAAGGACAGAAGCTCAACTACGATGCATAATGATCATGGCACCATCAGAAATGTCAACAACCAGTCCGAACCCAGATATTGAAGGAATAGAAGACAGAACAGTGACGGTGACAACACAGAAGGAAATAGAAATCAAAATTGTCACTGTATACAGATCACACATGACAAAGTCTCCTTTGTTCAAGAACAAATTACAAGATGTGCTGGCATCTTGAGCTCTTCAGCAGCTGACTTGTACTGGGCGATTTCAAGTACTCCAGACGGCTTTTTGGCCTTTTTTGGTACTCCAGAACATACCATCACGCAACTGATGGGAAAATATGGATTTCGCCAATATGTCTCAGGGCCAACTACAGACTATGGGTCTGCTGGACCATGTGTATGCAAACGAAGATGTGGAGATAGTAATGGGCATTGTGGACACATTATTCAGACCACGATGCAGTATATGTATCGATAAATCTTTAGACTGTTTTATTAAATAAATGTGAGTCTATGAGTACCGTTGCTGATCATATAACTCATGCTATGTGCTATACGAGAGTGCAGGTGGATCGCTGCTCTCTGATTCGTGAATGGATATGTTCTACAGGATGATCATCAGTGATAAGATGACGACTATTAAGGGAAATGACAATGGTGATGATATTGACTACTTCGAGACACTATTGAAGTTTAATTCGAATTGCATTGTTTGGTTAGGTTTGTTAACTGAAGTTGATCTTTCCATAATTCCTGTTAATTGAGTAGTTTTCGTACATAATAACAAAAGCAGTCATAATCAGTTCCAATGCAGAGTCGACTCCTTTTTCAAAAAGTGTGTTATGTAGTTGTAACAGCCCAAGTATACTGCTGTATTCCAGTCATATTTCTAAAATGTAGTGGAATTGAAGCCCCAGCTTTGAGCAGCGAATGAGGCCGATTCATGCAGTAGAATATTATCTTCTTGGGCTCGATATGTTCTCGTAATCCAGTGGATCAGGCATTGAGTGGTGGAGGTATCCGCTCTGCCGGGTGCCCTTCTGGTTTGTTCATAGCTCGATTACATCTAATAACCAGATCTATTAAACTTGTGTTTGTGCTTCAGGAAGATTACAAGGCAATGTTTGGGTATTAGGGTGGCGGGTTGTGCAGGTCTGCGTGGGGTTGCGTGTGAAAGGGCGTGCAGGTGAACGATTCCTTATTTGAGTGGTGAGGTTTGCGTTACTCAGGATTAAAAAACCCCTTTAATATCCGACATGTTGATGTCTCACCGGAAGTAGTCGTGTCTGCAGTAGATCCGGCCATCACGGTGGAAGCACGTGCTCTCACGCGCGAGTCCCGCCCGGCAAGCGGCACAGCGCAAGCAGCGCGCGTGCCACGCACAGCCGGCCGCAGAGAGGAAGAAGCGCTCGCTGATCCCACCCCCGCAGCCAGCGCATGGAGGGGCAGAGGAGCCTGGGGGAGGAAGGGCAATGGCCCGTGTGGGTGGGGGCTGTGGGGGAGGGCTTAAGGCAGGAGTGAGCGTGGATGTCCGGGTGAGGGTAGAGGTCACCACAGAAGAGGAGGATGATGAGGAGGATGTTGAGGAGGACGATAAGGACGCCGACGATGACGATGACGACGAAGGAAGGGTCTGGGCACTTGGCATCGCCTATGAAGAGGGAGAAAAAAAAAAAACGTGGAGTTGTTTCAGTTGGGAGATGTTGAGGGGGGGGGGGTTGGGGGGTGTTCGCAGTTCAAAAT
>NC_140967.1:2632448-2634948 GCF_056783735.1 Eptatretus burgeri | reverse complement strand
AATGAGATGGGACGCCAGTTGTGTGGTTGCTGAAGGTCTCCTTTTTTGGGGATAAGGGCGAGGACAGCCCTCCGGCAGCTTAATGGCAGTGAGCCTGATCGTCGACCGTCGATTATAACCTCAAGTAGTTCTGGTCCGAGGAGGTCCCAAAAGGTTTTATAAAATTCCGCAGGAATTCCATCCAGGCCGGAGGCCTTACCCGAGGGTAGAGTTTGAAGAGCAGCTTGGAGTTCCTCCAAAGTTACTTCCTTGTCCATTTGTAGAACTGCAGATTTTGACAAGGTAGGTAAGGAAGAAGTCAGCACTGTTACCATTTTGTTGTCAATTTTCGGAGCATGATAAAGTTCAGTAAAGTAGTGTCTGAGTGAGGCTCTGACATCTTTTGATTGTGTGTTATCCTTCCTTCCTTTGTCCTTACTGAAGTTATCTGCTGACTTCTCTTTGTTTGATCTTCCAGTCCAAAAAGAACTTAGAGGAGGTGTCCAGGTAGCACAAATTCTCCAGTCGGAGACGAATCAGCGCTCCTCTGGCTTGCTTTGCACAAAGTCCAGCAAGAAGAGCTTTTTTCTTCGCCAGCAAGAGGTTGGTTCTTTCATGATTTGAGGCCAAGAGGTTGGTCTGCAAATATAATATTTCTTTGGCAAGCAAGGATTGAAGGGCAGAGTCATATTTGGTGTGGTAGGCTCCATATTGTTGGCAAAAGGATCTTATTTGCACTTTGACGTTGTCCCACCATTTTCCAAGGCAGGGGAAGGAAGTTTTACGTTGGAGCAAGGCTCTCCAGAACACACCAAAGGCATCGACAAACAGTTGGTCATCCAAAAGGCTTGCGTTGAAGGTCCAGTAGGCAGCACCACGATTCCGAACTGGTTGGTGAATACGAAGTGCGACCATGTGATGGTCTGAGAAGCCGCTCGGAATAATGTCCATATTGCTCACAACATTTAAAAAGGTACTGTTGATGTAGAAACGGTCCAATCTTGCAAGTGATACGTGGCCTTTTGAACACCGACTCCACGTGTATTGGCGGAGAGAAAGATTGCGGATTCTCCACACATCAACCAGGGAGAACTTGGACAAGGCTCTCAACAAAGGCGCTGCGCTTGCTGGGTGCGGCTCCTCTCCATTACGATCAATGGTGGGGTCCATCGTGCAGTTAAAATCTCCACCCAAGCAGACAAGTCCATCAAAATCAATGTGTACAAGAGACGTTTCTAAGTGTGTGTAAAAGGTGAGTCTCTCCGTGCTATCGCTAGGTGCGTAGACATTCAGTACGGTGTGTTTAAAGCCATTATGTGTGAAGGTGAGTGAAATCAAATACCCTTTGATAATCTCATTAAAAACAACACTGGGACTGCAAAAGGAAGGTTGTAAATAAACAGCCACCCCAGCCCTTGGGTGTTCCAGACTACTAAAAAACCATTTTCCCCTCATTGTCCTTTGCCATTCACTTGCACAAGAGGAGCTGCATCTAGTTTCTTGCAAAAGCAAAACATCAATGTGATTTGTCTCAACAAACTGTTTAACTTCTGCTTTACGGATGGAGGAGCGTCCCCCATTAATATTTAAACTCGCTATAGAGAAGGCCATAGGCTAACACAGAGTTAGGGTGTGTCAAAAACTTAGTCTCTCTGTGTCTGCAGCTCATTCTTTGCTTTGAGGATGCATTTCCGGAGTCGATACACTTGTGATTCCGTCACACCAAGCTGTCCGGCTTTGAGGAGCAAAAGCTTCGCAGAGATTATAAAGCCGGACAAGTCGGGGAAAAAGTTTTTAATTTTAACATGTTTCTTGCGAAAGGTGTCATGAAGAAACTTTATGATATCAGCAGGTGGAACACTGGTAACACTCTCCGAATCTTGGGAAACTGGATCATTCCATGCTTCAGCACTGCCACAAGAAGCAAGTGATGAGTCCCCGTCCGAATCATAATCCGAGTACTGATTGGTGTCCATTACATTATCGTTATGCTCCAAAGATGGAGCTGATGGTTTAATAAGGGAAGCCTCACATTCCGCTTCCAAAGGGGGAGAAGGAGTCGGAGGAGTCGGGGAAGGAAGAGTGGAGGGAGGAGGAGTGGGGGGAGGAGTGGGGGAGGAGGAGTGGGGGAGGAGGAGTGGGGGAGGTGGAGTAGGGGGAGGTGGAATAGGGGAGGTGGAGGGGTGGGAAGAGGAAGAAGATTAGAAGTGGGAGGGGGAGGAGGAGGAGGAGTGGGAGGGTGAAGAAAACGAGGAGGAGGAAGAATACTAATGGAAGGAACGTTATATTCCGCTTGAGATGAACCTGGTGTTTCACTAGTTGAAGCTTTACACCCTGATTCAACCAGGTTTGGAGTAATTGGTGACTTAGAAACGGTACACATTTCACTGTTGGTCTTTTCAGGGAGGGGGGTTACAGTGGATTCGGTGTTAATATCCAAGGTGCCTGTGACTATGGGAGTGGTCACGTGTGCTCCCTGCTGCACAAAACCAATCTCCTCCTCATGTTCACTAACCCCACC
>NC_140967.1:2487448-2624948 GCF_056783735.1 Eptatretus burgeri | reverse complement strand
TTTAGAGTGTTTGTAGCATGGGTCTCTTGTAAGAGAATAATAGCAGCCTTTGTTCTCTCTAAAGCTTGGATCGTTTGAATTCTTCGCAATGGGGCTCGACCCCCCTTCATGTTCAGGGTTGCAATCTTTAACTCCATCATTGTCGAAGTTTAGGTGAGAAAGGACCAGGCACTAAAAAGAAGCTTCTTCCTGCAATTCTTTGTTTGCTTTTGTTAAAGCTTTCCTGAGGTGTTGAAACTGTGGTTCAGAAAGTTCCACAGAGTCGTCATTCCTCTGTATCATATGTTTTGCAGTCACAATGAAACCTTTAATATCAGGAAAATAATCCTTAATTTGCACCTTGCGTTGCCTGAAGGTTTCATTTAGAAACCTAACAATTTCCTCCTTTACTACTACATTTTGCTTGTTATCCCCCTGTAGTGACCCCGAAGTTTCACTTAAGGAGGAGGACCATTCAGCGGGGACCACACCTGTGTTGTTTACTTGTAGTTGTGTTCCTTGACCCCCTTTTGTATCGGAAGTGGTGCTTTCTTCCTGTTGGCACTGCATGGAGGAATCTTCTTCTTCATCACTGTCAATTTTTGTTTTTTTTTTCCTTTTTTTGTCATATGTCTCAAGTTGACTGTTATCTTCGATAACCAAGCTTTCCGTTTCATGCATGCAAGCATTCTTGTCCATCATTTCATCTCCTTCAACATTAGCAATGGGTGGAAGCTCATCTCCCAGTGCTTCACCATTCTGTTCAGTATGTGAAGGCTTGTCGAGACCACCATCTTCTTGAACTACCAACACTTTGCTGCCTTTACAATTACTTTTATTGCTTATGTTGGGCTGTTTCAAAACTCTCCTTGAAGCAGTTTCCATATCTTTATCATCGTCACTGAATAAACCTTCCAAGGGTTCCAGCCCTTCTGCTGTTTCAACTTGATTACTATCAACACCATCTCCAATCCTACCTGAACATTTTGACGTATATCGTTTGTCTATCTGTGGCTGGTTTGCCAAATCTACCGACACGGCTGTAGTTAGAAGGGGAGGTTCTGCCATTGCAGTCACGTGACCCAATCCTCCTCCGGCATCCGTATTTACGTGGCCCAGTTCCTTTTCAACAAGGGTAGTCACATGTTTTGGTTTAACTGCAGCCTCTACAGTCACGTGACAACCTGCCTGTGGTAGTTGCGGCTGCATGACCCAGTCCATCTGCAGCAGCTGCAGCATATGTTTCTTTCTTACCGCCAGGACAATAATGTTTGGTGTGACCAATATGCCCCGCAGTTATAACAGATTAAAGTTTCTGTCATTGCAAAAATCCTGTAGTCATGCTCCGTCACTTTAAAGGTCATCGAGATATTCAACTGTGTTCTACCGTCTTTTAGCACAACATAGCAGAAACGTCGAAAGGATTCCACATGCTTTAATCTGTCGTTCCTCGTCCGTAATGGGGCCATTATAATTCTCGACACCACAGTGCCATAATCACCGAGCATTTGTTGAATCGCTTCATTAGAAAGGAAAGGCGGAACATTGCTTAATATTATCTTTGTAGCAGGAGTATCCATTGGTGAGACAGGGACAAAGGTTTCATCATCTCCCAGGAATAAACCGTTTTGGACAACAATGTCGACTAAACGCGTTTGTGAAACAAAAACTACAATCTTGTGGCTCATTTTTGAAGCAGCACGAATGTTTCCTACTCCTATCTGTTCTCCAATTTTGAGAAGAATGTCATCCATCATTACACCTTCGGGCGGGACTAAACATAATCCGTGCTTACGAGATAAATCCCCATTAGCCATTTGCTCGGTCTTGGTGCAACACGTATCACTGTTTGAAATCAACTAAAAGGAGAGAAACAATCGATTACTTTAGTATTTCTAAGATTATAAGGCAGCTGCCAACGAGGAAACGCAGGCCTCAAAAGCTCTGGAAAGGCCTTATGAAAAAAAAAACGCTTACCGTGCATGCTCTCCCTCTCTCTCATCTCAACAGGAAGAGAGAAAAATGGGGAAAGGAAAAAACAAACTCCACAAACACGTACAGTGACACAGAGGGAAACGAAAAGGGGATAGGAACAGCACCAACACAGCGCAGTCCTCACAGCTGCACACACGGAGCCGCCATGACGCCACACTCACGCACGACTCACCAACGACCGTGCATGCTCTCCCTCTCTCTCGTCTCGGCAGGAAGAGAAAAAAAAACGGGGAAAAAAAACCAAAAAAAACTCCACAAACACGTACAGTGACAGAGGGAAAACGAAATGGGGATAGGAACAGCACCAACACAGCACAGTGCTCACAGCTGCACACACGGAGCCGCCATGACGCCACGCCCACGCACGACTCACCAATGACCAGCAGGGGGGGGGGAGAGAGAGAGAGAGAGAGAGAGAGAGAGAGAGAGAGAGAGAGAGAGAGAGAGAGAGAGAGAGAGAGAGAGAGAGAGAGAGAGAGAGAGAGAGAGCGAGCGATAAAGAGAGAGCGATAAAGAGAGAGCGATAAAGAGAGAGCGATAAAGAGAGAGCGATAAAGAGAGCGATAAAGAGAGAGCGATAAAGAGAGAGAGCGATAAAGAGAAACTATTAAGAAGTATTGTATACCTTTATTTAGACAAGCTTAGAAAAAAACAGTCACACACAACATTGGAAACAAGTCATAAAAAGAAAGTGAAGGATGCTAAATACTTGATTGTACAGCAATGAGACATAGGATATAAAATTTGCCCCAAAATCAAACTGTTTTAAGGTATGGAAAACATATTCATGACAAATAGTATCAAACGCTTTCTCTTGGTTAAGCAAAACAAGCCAGCATTCTGCTTTTGAGAAGCACGGACATCCCACAAGTCCCGAATTAAAAAATATTCTCATGAGTAGACTGGTTTAGAATACAAAAAGATTGATTCAAGTGTATTTAGAAGCTATGAAACGGCTTTATGCGATTTACAAGGGCCTTGGAAAAGACTTTGTAATCCGCACACAGCAGAGAAATAGGCCGCCATTTCTGCAAAGTCTGTAAATCTCCTTTCTTCGGAATAAGGAACACGACTGCATGGTGACAACTTAGAGGTAATAAACCTTCTTGTAAACTAAACTTCAAAACATCGAGAAGTGTTGGTCTGAGCAAATCCTAGAATGTTTTCGAAAATTCAACAGGTAAACCATCAAAGCCAGGTACTTCATGATCATGAAGGTCATAAAGAGCGATTAAAAGTTCATCTTCAGTAAAGTTTGTTCTCGAGAGCATTGTTGTGATTCTTCCACTTGTGGAAGATTTTGGGTAAAATCAAACATTGCTCGTTCATTACTTTTCTTTGTGGTAAAAACATTCTCAAAGAAATCCCCAATAAAACACTTCAACTGAGCATTGTCTTCAATAATTTGTCCATCACATTTACGTCAGCTTAACAGCAATCGATTAGACTTTGTATTCTTTTCAAAGTTATAAAAGTCTTTGCAACAAGTTTCTGAAGTAGACAGACCTGTAACTCCAAGTCGGGCTAGCACTCCGAGAGCATGTTCTTTCATTAAACAGTTCAGTCAGCCTTGTTTCTCGTAAAGCCGCTGCCATCATACATCCTTATCAATATTAGTCGTGTTATCTTGTAAATTAAGGATTTCTTTGTTTAAAATACATATCCTGGCTTGCTTTACACGAGTGAAGTTATTCCTATACTCGCAAGGTTACCCGGCGTTGCCCTGGTGGGGGTAGGGGGTATTGAGAAGTGGGAGAAGCAGGAGAGCAGACAGGGCTGAGAATAGTGCAGGTGGATCGGGGCAGGAGAACTGAAGGGGTGGGGGTGGGAACTTTCGGGAGTAGGAGAGCCAGAACACCAGTGGGTAAAGGGGTCTTAAGGATCTTCAAGGGTCTTGGGGTCTTAAGTGTCTTTGAGGTCGAAAGAGTCTTTAAGGTCTAAAAGTTTAACAGATCATTGGGGTGTTAAGAATCTTTGACGTCAAAAAGGGTCTTTGTGGTCTTAAGGGTTTTCAAGAGTCTTAGAGATCTCAACTGACTTTGGGGTCCAAAGGGTGTTTGGGGAATGCAATTGTCTTAAAGGGTCTTATGAGTCTTTGCATATTCGGGGTCTTAACTCCCAAGTATGTAAAAAGTCTTCTCTAAGGCATGTATTATAATCTCTCAAGCATGTAAAAAAAACAATGGTCTGATGGTTCTTCGGGATCTTTAAGGCTGAGGTTGTGGATGAAAATATACTTAGGACAAACCCTCAGGTTGCACTTGGTCTGTGTACCAAATTTGGTGGTTGTTGGTCCAGCAGTCCTTACAAAAAATGCAAACAATCAGACAGACAGACAGACAGACAGAGATCCAATGAATCTTATTTATTAGATGTTGCAAAGTTATCAATGTTTTTGTTATTTATTTTGGAAGTAGCAAATACCACATGTCGCTTCGCTGATGGTAATACTAAACGGGGGAGGGAGAAAAAGAGGGGGGAAGAGGGAGACAGGTATGGGGAGAGAGAGCGGGGAGGGTCAAGAGGTGGAGGGGAAAATACAGAGGAGGGAGAGGGAGCAAGGAGGGGTGGGGGAGCGAGAAGGGGTGGGGGAAGGGAAGAGAGTGTGAGGTGAGAGGAAGGGAAGGCAGACGTGTAATGGAGCATTAATTCCGATTCATATCGTCTCATCAAAATGATTCCGCATAGAATAAGTGAAGATTGAAACAAAATAATGTCTGAATTCCATTTTCTAGCACTCATACTTATAAACACGGCCCGGAGACAAACACCGCCCGGACGCGTCCAGAGACAAACACCGCCTGGACGTGTCCAAAGACAAACACCGCCCAGACACATCCGGAGACAAACACCATCTGGACGCATCCAGAAACAAACACCACCTAGACAAGTCTGGAGACAAACTCCCGTCTGAACATAAATACCACCAAGACACGTCTGGTGACAAACACCGTCCAGACGCATCTGGAGACAAACGCCATGCAGATACGTCCGGAGACAAACACTGCCCAGACACATCCGGAGCCAACCTGGCCGGAGACAAACACCGCTCGGGCACGTTCGGAGACAAACTCCTGTCCGAACATAAACACCACCAAGACACGTCCGGAGCCAAACACCATCCAGACACATCCAGAGACAAACACTGCCTGGACGCATCCAGAACCAACCTGGCCGGAGACAAACACCGCTCGGACACGTCCGGAGACAAACACTGTCCAGACATAACCACCATCCAGATATGTCCAGAGACAGAAACAGACAAAGAAAGAGAGAGAAGGGGAGGGGTGAGTGAGAGGGGAGGGGAGGGTACTACACTGTATTGGGAGGGGATAGAGCAAGGATGGGACAGAGAGAGAAAGAGAGAGAGAGGTGGGGTAGGGGAGTTAGCAGAAAGAATATGTTATGCTATGAACAACACACACACACACACACACACACACACACACACACACACACACACACACACACACACACACACACACACACACACACACACACACACACACACACACACACACACCTTGATAACTGTAGCAGATGTTACTTCGGACGTAAAGGCTACTTCTGGTCATTTGCTTAAATAATCAATTAAGGTAATGGCATAGAGACAGTCCATATGGCTATTATCAAGTGGTCCCACTATATCGATGGCATGCTTTTCCTAAGCAGCATTAGGAAGCGGTACTGGTTGTAAAAATGGAACCCGAGTGACAGTTGTTTTATCATGCATTTGGCAAGTAATGCACGACTTGATGGCAACTTCCATGTGGGAGTCCATCCCTGGCCACCAGTAGAGGTCACGCAGCCTTCGTTTAGTCCTTACAATACCTTGATGCATATCATGGTCAAGCTGGATTAACTTGGGTTGAAATTCTGTCGGCACTATCACACGGTGAGTACCCTGAATCAAGTAATCCTCCTGTACAGCCAGTTCATTCCGAATGCGAAAGTCGGGAAGTACATTTGAGTCAATGCCATTCGCAGTGCAAGGCCATCCTCTAGAGACATATCCTCGCACCTTCTGTAGAATATGGCATCCATTGCAAGTTTCCTTGAATTGTTCCACAGGTACAGCAGCGCAGTCACCGGACACTGAAGCCACCATTTCTACATCCGGTTTGTGCTAAGGCTCTGTCATGGGGAGTGGTAACCATGATAAACAGTCTGCAGTCACATTTTGATAGCCAGGTTTGTGCACAATTTTGTCGTTAAATGACAGCAAGCGTGCAGACCAACGTGCAATTCTCATTCCAGCTCACCCAAAACCTTTGGAAGACAGTAGTGTGGTCAGTGGACTTTGGTCTGTATGTGGGATAAATTTCCAACCCCACAGGTAAGTACGCCATTTCTCCGTTGTCCAGACGCAAGCAAGTGCTTCCTTCTCCACTGTAGAGTACTTGTGTTTGCATTCTGTGAGCGTTCGTGAGGCAAATTCTACTGTTTCCTCTGTAGAGTCCTCATGAAGTTGAGTGAGCACTGCTCCAAGTCCATAATCAGACGCATCTGTGGTCACAATGGTGGTCAGAGTAGGGTCAAACAAAGCAAGTGCAGGACTGTTAGCGATCAATTGTTTGACCCTTTCAAATTGAGTGTGCAGAGCGTCGGTCCAGGAGAAGTCAGCATCCTTGTGCAGTAAGGCACGAAGTGGCTCCACGACTGTTGCCAAATTTGGAATTAATTTGGAGTACCCAGAAGTCAAACCCAGAAAAGAACGCAGAGCAGATTTATCCTTTGGGGGTGGTGCTAGTGTTACTGCCACCACATGTTCGGTGTGTGGGCTCATGCCCTTTTCTGAGATCACGTGACCCAGAAAAGAAAGTTCAGCTTTCCTGAAATGACATTTGTCATAATGTAGTTTTAAGCCTGCTTGATCAATATGATTTAAAACAGCTTTAAGACATTACTCGTGTTTCTCAGGAGACGAAGCATCCACAATTATGTCATCTTGGTAACACTGGACGCCCTCCTGATCAGCTATGATCTGTGACATCATTCACTGGAATGCACTGGGAGCAGAAGCAAGACCATTAGGAACACGACAAAAACGGAAAAGTCCCTCGTGTGTTATGAAAGCCATAGGGTCTCCGTTTTCCTCATGCGAGGGCACTTGAAGATATTCACTCTGAAGATCAAGAGTAGAGAACATTCTCGCTCCCCGAAGTTCTGTGAATACCTCCTCAATATGTGGGAGTGGATGACTGCCCATTACGTTCACCTTATTGGGTTTACAAATATCTACGCACAGTCGTATACCCCCCGTTTTCTTATACGTAACAACAATAGGTGAAACCCATTCGGAAGAGTCAATTCTCTCAATGATACCCACTTCTTCAAGCGTTTTCACTTCTTGCGAGACGGCATTACGAACAGCAAAAGGTAAACGGCGAAGCTTCTGCTGGATTGGCACCACGTCGGGTCTTATCTTCACTCTGTGTACAAATCCTTTTGCATAGCCTAGAGTTCCAGTGACATTAGGATTAAATGTCTGCCAAACCGATGTTGGATGCACACAGGTATTTAGCACTGATGCAGGAGTAACACATCCATAAACAATATTCAGTCCGAGAGCAGTGAAGAGGTCCATGCCGAGTGTAGGTGTTCCAGAAGGCACAATAAAAAAATCAGCAGGCACAGAAACATGGTTGTGTCGCACATGTACTTCAAGACAACCAACTTCAGAGATCGGTTTGTTAGGTAAGTCACCAAGTGTCATTTTGGTTCTGGAAGAAGTGCATTCTTGAAACGCGCCAGGTAAGTAGACTCTGGAAGTATGGAAACGATTGAACCTGTGTTGTTCACCAGCAACTTAGCTAAGCATGGCTGTCCATCAGATGTGTAAAGATGAACGTCACAAAATATGTTCCCTCTAATTTGTTCAGATGCTTGTGTGTTTATGCTTCAATTAGTCACATCTGGCACAGTCACTTCCCGCACTTGGTATTTGTGATCATTACTGCGACATACTTCAGCAAAATGTCCACTTTTACCACACTGCTTGCAATTTACATCTTTTGCAGGGCACCTGGGGTAATTGGCGAAGTGCATTGCAGATCCGCAACAATAACAAGTACTCTCTTGGCGTACCTGTCGAGCTTGTGAAAATTTTGAGTTCTGTCAGTGGTTCATTTGATGCGTCCCTGTGGATGGGGTCACACCTGTACTGACCCGCACTGATATGTGCTGGTGTTGTATTTACATCCTGAAAGGACGTCGACGTGCCGCATGTAATCGCTTTCGCTTCCGCCACGGCTGATTCCATTTGTCCTGCCATTGTGAGGGCTTTCTGCAGTGTGAGCTCCGGTTCCAAAAGCAACCGTTCACGTGTACAAGCTGTAAGGGTTTTTTTTCCACGAGCTGATCTTGTATCATTTCATCAGAGAGGTTTTACTAAACTGGCAATTAACCGCAATCTCACATAAGCAGCAACAAACTGAGCACTCGATTCACCCGGCCTCTGTGCTCGTCGACGAAACTCGTATCATTTGAAAACAATGTTCACCTTTGGCATGAAAAAGGCTGTTAATGCACGGACAGCAGCAGAGGACGTGTCCCCATCAACTGGGAGGGTATAGAATAAACGCTGCCCTTCAGTTCCTCGGCAGTGTGTAATCAACGCGTGCTTCCTCGCATCAGAAAGTGCGTTGTCATTTACCGCCAGCATGAAGTTCTCGAACATGCGCATCCACGAGGTAAAAGGTATCGAAGGCTCACCCGGACTTGGTAAGAATGCAGCAGGTGGTGTAAGAGCAAGTAGAGCCATCCTTGTCACCAACATGTTGTGTATAAGCAATGACAGCTCACACGAAGGATCTTTCGCTCATCTGCTTTTAATCACGTCTCGTGGTCCACACTCGACAGCCCGCTGACATCACTCTCGGTTCCACCTCTCGGTTCCTTGACGACAGCCTCGTCAGTTCCGGCTCATCATTCATTCATTCATATTCATGCAACTCCCAATACCACAGCCCTCTATGTTCCACTGGATCAGGCAGTACGTGGTGGAGTTATGCACTCTACCAAGTGCCCTTCTAGTTTGTGTCTGCAGTTACCGTTGTATTAAAGAGAGCAGTCAAAGACCTCCTGTACCTTTGCCTGTTCGTGACAATGTTTGTACGATGGGTTGAAACTTGCTGGTGGAATTACGCGAAATGTGAAGTGAACGCTACACGTTAACTGATGTCAGGACAGTAATTTACTGTGATCAAAAGCCAGCGATTGACTTCAATTGGATCCAGTGTTGACAAGAGGAAAGATCTCAATGTCAAGCACACGATGTCGGTCCGACCAGACAGTGGCACCGCACATGCTACATCGGCTCGAACCAATGGAGACTCCATGTACGCTGCTTCAGCCCGAACCAACGGTGGTTCCGTGCACACAATGGCCCAACCCGACGGGGACCACACGTACGCTACCTCGGCCCGACCCGACGGTGATCACATGTACGCTCCCTCAGCCTGACCAGACAGTGGCCCCACGCGCACTATCTCAGCCTGACCCGATCTCGAGACCAGATCAAACACCTCCAACACGATCAGGATACTCAACAGGGAGCCACAAATCCTCAAGATCATCTTGGACATCTTCACATTCAGGGAGCCACCAGTCCTCAAGACCTTCAAAATCTTTTTCTTCATATTTCAATGCCCAGGCCCAGGCTCAAGTTTCCACAGCTGCCGCCGCTCAGAATGCATTACATGAAGAGATCATTGCCAAACGTGAGACAAAACAAGCAATAATAGTTGTGGAACAGATAGCGGAATGAACTACAATAGAGGCAGAACAGAAAGTGAAACAAGCAACAATGGAGGTGAAACAAGCAACAACAGAAGCTGACTTGTGGATACTCTCAGCCAGGCAAACAGCGGCTGTGGAGAAAACATGCTCCGACGCATTTGGACAGGCCTCACAAGAAGGTAAGTCGGGTGTTCTCCAGGCCTCACCCTAACAGTCAGCCAATGATCATACATCACAGTTTTGCCACATGACCAATGATGTTTCCCAGTCTTTACTGTCCTGCCAACTCCGAATCTCAGCCTCAAACTTTGAGCCAGCCAAAGAGCATCAGACAACAACTGCGACTCATATGGACGGTATTCTCAAACAGACACCCTCATGTTTTCTCATGACATCACCTGACAAGAATCAAATTGAACCAGGGAATTCTCCAGTTGACATGACCAGAGAGATCACTGACACCCTTGCCCGCCAGCGCCAGCCAACACTCGAGCCAAATGTCTATGACGGCAACCCAATGATGTTTCAACCCTGGTGCTGTTCTTTCCAGACCATGGTGAACCAGACTCGCAACCTCGCGATGCAGAGACTCACTTTCCTCGCGAAATACACCAAAGGTGAAGTAAGACAGCTTGTTGACCGATTTTGACACCGCAATGTTTCCAATCCCAAGGTTGCTTTCCAAGAAGCTTCGAAGGGGCTCAAATGGAGGTTTGGAAATACAACCAGGATCACCATTCAAGTGATTGAGAAACTCATTAATTCCCGGATGTTCAAGGTGGAAGAGAACTACAAGGTTCTGGAAGTTGCGGATCTCTGTATGGACATAGTTGCACAGATGGGTGAGTTACCTGACATCAACGTCCTCAACTTTGCATATAGCCTTCACCCAATCCTTGAAAAGCTATCTATCCATATCCACAATGGCTGGAGGGAGCATTCTTCAAAATATAAAATGACATATGGCAGTGATGCCTGGTGTTGGCGAAATGGTTGGAGTGGTGGGCTTGGGATCCCAGGATCCTGAATTAAAATCCCACTCGGCTGTTGAATTAATACCAGGTGGGGTTGACTCTGCCTGTCATCCTTCAGACATCGGCAAAATGAGTACCAGCATGCTGGTATCCTGTGTCAGAGTGGCATCCCGTCCAGGATTGTGCCCAATAGCCAAGGAGACTGCTTTTAGGCAGCACTAACGCTCTACACAGAGTATGGTCCCAATGAATGGATGGATTCACCATACTCACCGAATTATTGAGAGAAAAGGCCATACTCCACAATGATCCTGAGTTGTACCCATCTTGTCAACAGAATTATCAGACAACAGAAAAAGGGAGAACATCCAGAATGTTATACCCTTCTCCCCCTTTCCATGTCTTGGCAACATCTCGATGAACGCTCTCCCAGAAGAGATGAGAGTGAAAGAACTCAAGAGGCTGGACCTCAAACATGAAGTATTACCCACTCAGAGAACCTTAGGGGTGTAGTGGTCCCTCAAACAAGACACCTTTACCTTCCAAGTAAGCTTACAAGCCAAACCTTTCTCAGGGCGGGTAGTTCTGTCAGTGGCAAGCTCAATTTATGATCCAATAGGTCTTGCAGCCGCGGTCATAATCGAGGGTAAAATTATACTCCGTGAACTGACGGCTGAAATCAGAACGCAACTGAATGTCCCAGACGACATATGGGGCAGGCCACTCCCAGAAACATGCCTCCTCATGTGGTCACATTGGCACAACTCGCCACATGGCCTCGAACGTCCATATTCCACGATGTTACCAGCCACTAAACTTTGGCTCAGTCAAACGAAGAGAGATTCATGTTTTCTCTGATGTGAGTTACCTTGCCATCGGAGCCATTGCTTACCTTCGACGAATCAATGAGGACGAACAACCACATGTGTCCTTCCTACTAGCCAAAGCGGGAGTCGCACCCACACACGCCGTTTCAGCACCTCGTCTGGAATTGTGTGGTGCAGTCATTATGTCAGCGTGAATGCAAACAGTGGAACTGAAGACGAAAGATCGAATGATCATCCACCATGGCGATGAAGACAGTGTCCGAAAAGCAGAAGTCGTGATGTGCGTGGACGGTAAACGTCGGATGTACCAGAGACCAATTTCAGAATTCGTGCTTTTGGAAAAGGCACCTTTTTGGAGCTAACTCCCCCTGTCTAATAACTCCAGAAATTGTGAGAATTCTGTTTGTTAATCGATAAAATTTACTGTCAATTTTAGGCGGGGAAGTGTAATGAACATTATAATGATTTTACTGACATGTATCTAAACCTTACTTTGTGAGTCAAGTTGTTTCGTGCATTTTGCCTTCGTGGTTTAAAGTGCACATATGAACCGAGCTGTGAAAATGAAACAACACCTACACAAGATGTACAAACCACCCAGGTGGGCAGATTTTGTTTGACCAAGGCAAGCGAGACATTAAAAACGAGACATTTTGAGAAGCGACTGAAACAGCGAAACCTGACAGTCTTTCGATCTTTCCTGAGTTATACTAATACAAATAACAACTATTTCTTGTTTCCCCCCCACCACGGAAACATAGTAAAGCGAGTCGTTATTGTCTCAGTTTGATTCTGTTATCAGGGCGGATGATTGTCTTATTATAATGACAGTTATAAAACATGATTTAACCATTTCATTCCATTACGATTTGTACTGTCCAACCTTTGATCTGTTTATGTTCCATTACCTTTGTGACTTTGCAAGCACATAATGATTTATTCATATATTTGTGTCTGCAGTTACCGTTATATTAAAGAGAGCAGTCAAGAACCTCCTTTGCCTGTTCGTGACAATCTTTGTACGACGCGTTGAAACTTGCTGGTGGAATTACGTGACGTGTCGAGTGAACGCTACGTGTTAACTGATGCCAGTACAAGGGGAAAGAGATCTTTTAGTGCTTTTATTTATAGCAGCAGGGGCAAGTGCTTCATTGGAAGCTTCTGCTTCTGCATTGGATGCATTAACTGAGACTGTGAATTGTTGGGATTAGGAGCCTTCGTTAGCAGTTTGATTCAACATATCTTTGAGGCACGATCTTTTTACATGGCCGAATTCACCACAACCCGAACACACAACGGTTTCTAGATTAGCATATCCTATATAAGTATGTCTCTTGATTTTAAAGGGAAGAATTGCCTGAAACCCTGAAACATCTGGTGGCAAGATCATGTATACAATCCGACGAAATGACAATGTTTTTTATCTTGTCATTCTGACTACGAAGCGGAATCATTGTTAATGGGGATACAACCAGACCATATCTTTTCAATTGGGTTACAATTTGATCACTTTTTAACGAAAGGTGGTAAATTTGAGATCATGACTTTTTTGCGGGGGTACCCAGAGGGGAAAAGGGCACAAACATATCGGGTCAAAAAAAAGTCCGTTCTCCTCGATTTGAACAACCAGCGGGACCTCAGAAGCGAAAAAAAACAATTTATTTGTTCATCCGGGATACTGCCTTAACATTTTCAATCCCAATGATCTCACCGCCACCAACAATTAACTTCTGCATGTCGATCTGACGGAGGAACGCACACTCTCCCTTGTTTCCAGGTTAGCACTTCAAAATAAGCATACCGCAAACTTTGACCCGCCATGACTTTTCAAGGCCAGATATATATTAAATCAAATCGACGAACACCGTTGAAACTTCAACGGATTGTGAGAAAACGAGAACAATTATAAAAAAAATGAAAAGGTACAATGAATATAAAATAAATAAATAAATAAACACGATAAACTAATTATGCACAACAGTCTATCGGTACGTCCACCGCCCAAAGCAGAAAGAACATACCGAAAACCGTCGTTAGTGCTCTTCTCTCCCTCTCTCCAACTCAGGTGGGAGGGAGGGGAGAAGACAAGAGGAGGGGAACGGGGTGGGGAAAGAGGGGAAAAATGCTGCGAAGCAAGAGAACACAAGGGACAACACAGGGTTAACACACATGCCAAGACACCGCCATGACACTTAAACGCAGAACGACTGACGAGAGAGGAGAGAGGGAGAGAGAGAGATAAAATGTTCCAAGTGTTTTACTAGATTGTGGTTTTATCCCGGCCTGCAGAGAGGGAAGAGGCTGTTGCCTGTCCATCTGAAGGATGAGGGATGTCACGGCAGAGAGTGGAGTAATCAGTAAATAGATAAAGGGGAATTTCTGGAGAGTCAGAGAGATCGTATATGAAGATCAGGAATTGGATACGTCCCAGAACACCTCCTTGTGGGACTCCCGACAGGGAGAGGAGATGAAAGGATTCCATTGAGAGTCACACGCAAACTTATTTATTGCCATTAACATTATTTTTTGTTTGCTTTCAGACTGATCCATTATGGCTGAGATATTAACTATTGCCCAAAGAGAATGAATTGGTACACGGTATCAGGTTTGGCAGTCTGTAATTGTAGATCAAAGATGGTGGCATCAAGAAATGGGAAGTTGGAATACCACGTTGTTAATGTAAACAAGAGCATGAATTGCTTTACAATACATGGCTTTAATGCATGCTCAAACCGAAATGCGGAACCAAAATGAAAAAGAAGAAACTCGAATCCACCGAGTTTCGTTCATTTCTGGCCTTTCCCTAACTCATATTAACAACTAGAACGGCACTCCTCTGACATCACCAGATATGCCTCCACCCACATTATACATACTTGTACCAAGTTTGAGTTACATCCCTGAACCCATATTCAAACAATTAAATAATTCTGGCTGCCAGACCATGGGCCTGACCAGGTTGAAATTTAAAACATACTGTATATTCCCCATGACTACTCGATCATAATTGTGAAGTTTCATGTCCATTGATGAAGCAGTTCAAGAAAAATTTTTTTTTAAGATTCTTGTTCAATCCAATATGGCTGCCAGACCATGTGACCTATGAATGATTCGTGAACACACTGGCATCCCCCAGAGTTGGGGAGCACGTGGTTGAAGTTTCACCTCGATCTGTCAAGCCGTTCTGGAGAAGAAGGTTTTAAAATGTTTATTCTTCAAAAAATCATAGCTGCCAAACCATGTGACCTATGACATCATAGTTGGAGAACTTTTTATTCCTCATGCATAGGCGATCATACGTGTAAAGTTTTGCCTCGATCTGTTCAGCTGTTATGGAAAAGTTTTTTGAAGGTTTTTATGTTTAAATAAAATATGGCTGTTGAACCACATGACCAATGACATCATCAACCCCCCCCCCCCCCCATTCAATTTATCCCTTGATGATTCTCAAAAATTTTCATACTGATTGGATAAAGTGTTTGACATATGCATATAATAAAGGCACCTCTGACATCATCAAAAAAAAAATCACTCGTTTCCCATGGGGAGGACGTCGCATGTGCCAAGTTTCAATATTTTCCATGAAATGGTTTCCGTGATACAGAGGTCCAAAGTTTTTCCTTTTTTCCAACATGGTTGCCACACCATGTGACTGATGACATAATTATCACTGAAACATTCTACATGAGTAGTCACACATATGGTGAAAATTTTGGGTCAATGGGACAACCGGTTACAGAGTAGACAGTAGAGCGAGAAAATTAGCATGGATGGACGTTCGTATGGACAGACAACCCAAAAACATAAAACCTCCGGTGTCAGTTAGCGGAGGCATAATAACCCAATGTACAATACATGAAGCAAAAACACGCATAAGGCTAACGTGCATATGTAATATATCGCGGTTAAATTCGTTGGATCATTCCAATTGCACTGGGTCATGCACGAACACCCAGGCCGAAGGCAAACGCAAACTTAAGCCCGTCGATCTGTGCTGCTTCATGTGGCGCATGAATTTATTGGGTGGAGTCAGTCCAGCTGTCAAGCCAATGTGTGTAAAGCAGTGGGGTGGAGTCAGGGCAGCTGAACACTGACCAATGTATAATCTGTGATATTTCCCAAGTTAAACAATGGCATAACTGTGAAAATTGATGAAACACCCCAAAACTCGAACTTGTTCTGTAACCTAACATAATAAAGCCACATGGTGGTTTCTTGGTGAGGATTGTGTATGGATATGGACACCAGCAGGATTAAAAACAAAACCTGTCCAAGGGCAGAGGAACTCCTTGTGGGCCAACGGCCATCCATATATAGTGCCCAACTGTGTCTGCGGACGTCTTCCTGCAGTTGGGTTACGTTTCCAGGAGGTTCGTGACAGGATTTTAAAACCGGCCACCATAAAACACTTCAATCCATGAAAAAAAACATAAAGAAAACTGAAAACACACTCTGTGGGAGTAAAAGAGGATGCTTTGGAACAATAGACCACTTATTGTTAAACAAAATCGTACTCAGAAACTGCAAGCTCCAACAAACCAACTTATTCACAGCCTGGATAGATTACAAAAAAGCCCCTGACAGTATCCCACATTCATGGATTATAAAATGCATGCAAGTATACAAAATTGACCCATACATAGTCACACTGATTGAGAAATCAATGGCACTCTGGAACACAATTCTGACACTACCTTAGGTGGAAGGAAAAATTGAAATCCCAGGAGTTAAGATACGACGTGATATCTTACGAGGTGACAGTCTTCCCCCCCCCCCTCCCTTTTGTTTTGTCTAGCTCTGGACCCAGAGTAACCTCATCAATGAACAAGTACATGGATACAGTTCAACATGCAACAGAAAAATAACCAAAGAAACAAGAAAGGTAACATATCGACTGCACATGGATGATCTATAACTCTTTGCCCCAAATGATAAGAAATTGGCAGATCAACTGTAGCTTGTAAAGCAGTACTAGGAAGACATATGAAAGAAATTTGGTCTTGACAAATGTGCCAAGTGCATATTTGTACAGTTAAAAACAAAAGGAACAGAACAAATCTCAATCGATCAAAGTACAACAATACAGAACTAGAAAACGAAGCATGCTACAAATACTTATGTATAGAAGAAGGCCCCCAGGTACAACACAAAAACATAATGCATAAAATAATCAACAAAGTATACCTATGCAGAATAAGATCAATTCTGAAGTCATCTCTTTCCCCAAGAAAGAAAACCAAAGCTATTAATTAACCAACTTGCAGTGCTGGTATTCCAATATAGCTCTGCAATTATAAACTGGCTACAATTGGAGATCAAAAAAAATTAGACACCAAAACAAGAAAACTAGCTATTCACAAGATATTCCACAAACAACAATGCATACTGAGACAAGGGGCATACTAATGCACAGGGCCATGCATTCCACAAACACCAATGCATAGTAATGCATATTTACCAAGATGAGAGGGAGGAGGTGGTCTGATGGAGCTTAACCAAGTGCACAGAACATCGTGTGTATAACTAGCACAGTATTTGAAAAGCTAAACCGACTAGAGGATGAGATTTGTATATGAGCAAGAAAACAACAAACCAGAAAAGGGATCCTTAATCCATTTAGCAACAAACTTCCAAAACAGGCGCAAACTAGAGGGGGGGAGGAGCACTCGGGAGAGTGCAAAACCTCCGCCGCCAATACTGCTGGGTCACTCAAGTGAACCTTATATCTTATTCATTAAATATGTCAACAGTGCTGAGAGCTATAGTTCTTTTCTCCAACATTTTTTTTGAGGGGGAGGGGGGGTTGGAAATCACTTAAAACATGTAGAAATGCAAAAAAAAGAAATCGAAATTTTGTTGAAAAAAAAGTTGCAAAAAATTTTTTTTCTCTAACAATTTTTTTTTGGGGGGGGGGGTTTGAAATCACTTAAAACATGTAGAAATGCAAAAAAAAAATTCTCTCTAAATTTTTTTTTGGGGGGGGGGGTTGGAAATCACTTAAAACATGTAGAAATGCAAAAAAAAAAAATTTCTCTTACAATTGTTTTGGGGAGGAACAATTTTTTGGGGGGGTTGGAAATCACTTAAAACATGTAGAAATGCAAAAAAAAAAAAAAATTCTCGAACAATTTTTTTTGGGGTGGAGGGGACCAAGTCCAAAATTTAATGGCATGATCCTTGGACCATACCTAACCCCCCCAACCAAGTTTCGTCGAAATCCGTCGAGGAGTTTTTCCGTAATACTGTTCACAAACAAACAAACAAACCCAGAAAGGAGTGAAAACAGTAACCTCCATCCATCTTCGAAGATGGTGGAGGTTAACTAGAAGGGCACTCAGTCAAGAGAATATACCTCTACTAGGCTGATTAGTTCACGTTTTGTATCCCACTGATAGGCTACATCTGGATTTGGACCTGAACTAAAATTTAATCGGCTTGTTCTTGTCACCAAACCAATTCACACACCACAGGCAGGTTGGTGGTCTTTCTGTCTTCTACTGTCTCCTCTCCAGTCTTGCCCCCCCTTATTTCTGCAGGGCGCTCAAGGTCCCCCAGCAACCCCCTAATGGTAAAACTACCAAAATCAAGAATCACTGCTCACCTTCACTCTTTCATTCCTCTTTTTTTTTCCCCACCTTTGGAATAAACTCCCACACTCTCTTCAATACCATTCTTCCCTCCAGGCCTTCAAAACAGCTGTTCCCCACCACCTCTTATCTTCCCCCATCCAAATCCTCGATCTTTTCTACCCCCGTTAATTCACCCCAAACCCACCTCCTTCAAATTCCCTGCTTTCCTTCCTGAAAGTCCCTGTAATGTCCATCTACTATTCCCCATGTTCCCCACCCCATCCCTCTCCCTTCCACAGATCTCCTAATGTCGATGTTCCCCACTGTTTTCTCCTTTCCTCTCCTGCCCCTCGACATTGTATACCAGAAAAAAAACAGACAAAAAAGTGACAATAACAGACGGGTAAAAACATAACCTCCATCCACATTCGGTGGCGGAGGTAAATATCAGCAGATATAGTCTGACAAATGGGAGAATGACAAAAGAGCAGGATGATATAAAAATTTTAAAAAGAGCTTGACAGGACAGGGATCTACAAGGAAGGCTCTTTAGAACGGCTAAAAAGAGGTCAAATTCATTGGGATGGAGAACGTGTCATCATCAATGCCCAAGACCAAGGACACTGCACCAATGCCTTTAAGAAAATGGCGGTATTGATCTAATCAGATAAATGCAGTTTTTTGGGGGTAGAAACAAAAAGTACCAGTCACCTACTTTCGGGATGTAAAAAAAAACTCGTATTGGAACAGCTGTACACAGAAAGACATGAAAGTGTCTGTAGAGTAATCCACTGGCACATCTGCAAATATTTCAACATCCTGGTCCCAGAACAATCATAGAAACACAAACCAGAGCCGATCCTCGAAAATGAACAAGTCATGCTCACGTATGATGAGATGATCCCACCAAGTGTGGACATTGCGAACAAAGCATTGCGTCTGGACATAGTGCTCAAACACAAAAAGGAAAAGTCAGCATTGTTGATCAAGATTTCAGTTCCCAATGACTTTGGACTAACTGCTGCTGAAATTAAGAAAATAGCCAAATACCAGGATCTGAAAAATGAGGTCAGGACGACTTGGAAAAGGAAGAAAGCTGAAATTGTACCAGTGATGGTTGGAGGTGCAGAAATGATGGAGAAACCCCTTCCTGAGTACTTAAAAATCATTCTGGGAAATATCACTACAAACGAGCTACAAGTGGAGGCTGTCAGAGATTCAGTGAAGATTCTGAAAAGAGCCCTTGGAGCAAGGCTATGAGATCGAAGTTTCACAGTTTGGTTTATGAATCATGATCCTTCACCAAAAATAGGAGATGGAGACTGAGTTCTGGGAGAACTCCCTCCCACATCGTGAAACCAGCAATTTCAGATAACAACCAATGGGAGTACCTCCTGTGCTACTGCCCTTCACAGGGCAGCTCACCGGATGGCGGGATTGGGGCAAAGCCTTCAGGACCCCCATTCGTTGATGATAGGAGGAAAAGTACGGGGTAAACTTCCTGGGTCAGATTGCGGTGGTGTGTGGCGGAGCGGTGCTGAGTTGTCATCCACCAGATGGTGGTCTCCTTGGGTTAACCTGAGGTGGTCCATTTGGGTGGGTGCCTGGTATGTTATCCCTAAGAGAGGATGATCACCTCTTTCTGTTATTATCTGAGCTCAAGCGTTTGAACATCATAATTGCAAAACTCTCTGAGTTTCGGAAACTGGATAGTGGCCAGATCATGGTGGGTAGTTAGACCTACTATTGATCTGGTCGCTCTGATGGTTAAAATGCCCAAGAAGTTGCTGTAGCTGTGTCCAATAAGGTGACTTCAATGATAATTGAGGTAACACCGGAAAATGAGCATATTATGGGACAGCATTCATCACTCCTCGGGTGTCGTTTCCCTGGTCTCTGTGTATGCTATGACTGAGGCGAGTGATCTCACCATGAAGGACGCATTCTATGCCACGGTTGAGTCTGTGATTGATCAGTGCCCCCAGGCGAGATACTCTTCTCGTCTTGGGGGATTTCAATGCGTCAGCAGGTGCTGATAGGAATGCTTATGAGATGCGTGTTGGTCCCAATGGGTCTGGAACTGTGAACCAGAATAGCACTAAGTTCCGTGACTTTGCAAAAAGTCATTGACCATGTGCTCGTTGATGGTCGTTGGAGGATGATCCAGAACTGCAGGTTTAACAAGAGTACTCAGTTCCTCAATACCGACCACATGCTTGGTGTAGCAACTCTGAAGTTGAAGCTTAAATCCAGGAGAATGGTACCATCCCAGTCTAGGCTGGATGTTGGCAAACTCAAGGATGAGAGGGTAGCTGTTGAGTTTGCGAACAGGCTGAGTGTAGATTTGGCACCTTGAGTGCTTTGGGGAATCCTTTGGGGAATCTTGCGGGATGCCTTAAAGACCACCATTCTTGATGTTGCCGGTGGTGTCATGGGAACTCACTGTTCGACGAAGAAGAATTTTACTCACCATGGAGCATCACCTGTAGTTAGGTGATTCTCGTACTGCTTACAGGGGAATTCACACATTGCGTTCTTCCAAGCCCGTGCCTCGGTGTACTGCAGTTAGAGTAGAGGGTGGAGGGCTCTTGACAGAGGAGTCCGAAGTGAAGACCCGCTGGACCGGTTACTTTGAGCAGCTGTATCAGGCTGATCCACCAGCTGTTGATTTGGATGTTGGAGGTGTTAGTATCCCTCTTGCTGAACCCATCAACTCTGATCCACCTTCATTTGTGGAAACACAGGCTGTAGTGAACCTTTTGAAATGAGGGTAAAGGTGAGGCAGTTGTCCTGAAACAATTTGCCTTTGCCTCATGGAAAGCAAACCCAACTGAGGGTAATCTCAGTTCCTTCCATAAAGCTCAGAACATGTGTGTAGCTCCCCTCAGGAGAGCCAGAAAACAACATCTTTCTAAGCTCAAGTCTGAACTCACAAACCTCTCTCCCTCCTCCAAGTCCTGGTGGCGTCTAATCAAATCTGTTTCTGGTGTATGTTCCCACTCCATCACCACCCTTACCTCAAATGGCTGCACTGTTGATACCGCACGTGAAAAGGCTGAATGCCGAAACTCGGTGTTTGCATCTAAACCTTGTGTCCGAACACATCACTTTCTGTACCCACCTTACCCACTCACTCCCAACTGTCCCTGGACTCTGTGTCCTTTTGTTCTGACAAGGTGGAGAGCTTGCTGTAAAACCTCGACTCAGATTCTGTAACCGGTCCAGACGGCATCAGCCCATGTGTCCTAAAAACCTGCTCCTCTGCTCTTGCTCCCACATCTAACCTGACTTGACCTGATTACTTCAATGCAGGACTGTCCCTATTTGGGCTTCCATTTGATTTGAATTGAATTTATTTTTTATCTCATTCTGAATTCAACTGAATAATGAATGATAAAAAAACGCCATGGGTCAGGGTCAGATGTCCAATCAAAGCAGGATTGCATCAAAGCGGGACATCTTGGTGCTCGTTCATCACCGCCAGCAGTTACAAAGTGGCAGTTCCAATTATGTCTCATCAATTACGTCACACTCCAGTACACAAACGCCACACAAAGCACACCATACAAAACTACCAAACACCACACAAAAGTTCCGGTGTGGGTCTGTGATCTCTGATTGCTCTTTTTGTCCTTTTGTCAAACAATTGAGACAATCTTCTTCCCCTCGTCCTTTGACAACAATGTTGTGCCTCCCTGTGAGTTGACGAACTGAATGATCAACCCTCATGTGTTGTTTATTCATTTTTTTGGAAATTATTAAGAGCTATAAAAATACAGGTGGCAAATTGTTCACCAATCATTAAATTTATTCATTGTTTACGTCAGGTCAAAATGATGATTTATATCTTGTCAGTATACCATGGTTTTGATCGGATCAAATCGATTGCTCAAATTGGGTCAAAACGGATCATTTAGATGAATGGGGTCGAATCAGATCATTTATATTGGGTCGAAACGGATCGTTTACATCGGATCGAAAGAGATGGTTTAGCTCCGGTCGAAACCATCGTATATATGGGGTTGAAATGGGCTGTTTATAAAGGGTCAAACAATAGTTTTAATTTGGGCAAAACCATGGTTGAGATCTGGTCAACACCATTGTTGGTATCGAAAATCAAGCTCAATGGAAAATCAATCGAAAATCAAGGTCAAAATCAAGCTGAAATGGTTTAGATCAAGCTGAAACCATTAGTCAAGCCCCTGTCACACCTTGACGATTTAGTCAGCATATGGCAACGTATCAAAATTAATCTAAAACGCTGGCGTACACTAAACTATTGATGTTTTTTTCAGTTTTGGGCGTATATTAACGAGTTGGACGTATGCATAACGTATTAGTAATGTACACAGAACGTTTCGATAACTTATAGATAAATTATACCAACGAATGCTTAGCGTGTTGTCGGAGTTCACAACTTATGCCCAACGATAGTCCAACTTATGCATAGCGTAGCAGAGTATCGCCGACGATCACGTGGTGTAGCCTATTAAAAGGTTGCCGCTCGATGATTCAAATCATAACCGCACTAGACATCGAAGTGTCAACATCACCGTCATGCCGAAGAAAAGAAAAAGAAAAAAAACATGGAGTCTGGAACACTGACGGGTTCCTCCTGTGAACCCCATTTTTATATACCAATTCCCCTAAACGCTGCCAATACGCCATTATACGGTAGCTGTAAGTTAGAAACACGTTCAGTAAGTTCTGTGGTCGTCCGGAAGACGTCAATCAAATACGTCTACATACGTCAATATGCGTTGGAGATACGTTACACATAGGTTCAAAGCACGTTACTCATAGGTTAGAAATAAGTTTCGGGTACGCTAGACATTACCTTGACGTATTTCGACTTATGAGCAACTTACAAGTAACGTGTGTCGACGTGTGTCAACGGTCGCGTAACATGCCTACAACTTATGGCCAGCGTATGCGGAACGTGTGAGTCATACGCTGGCATACGTCGACAAATTTTGAGCATGCACAAAATTTGTTGACGAGCTTGGCGTACGACGACGTATGCCAGCGTGCTCTTAACGTATACAAAACTTACCCATAACGTATTCGACGTGTGCCAGCATATTCGCCAAATTTTTCATACGTCGGCATATGCTGGCTAAAACGTCAAGGTGTGACAGCCCCTTTAGATTGGGTCAAAACTGATCAATTTGAAATGGATAGTTTATATCAGGTTATCAACTGATCATTGAGATTGGGCCAAACCCACATTTAGATCAAGTCAAAACTATCATTTAGAATAGCAGGTTGGATCAAGTAAAAACCATCATTTAGATTTTTTAGCAGCGTCTCCCGCAGCGAACGCTGCTCATCGAACGCTGCTCATCGAGAGCTCGACGTTGTTGTTGTTGTTGTTGTTGTTCTTCTTCTTCTTCTTCTGAAGACAAAACCTTAATCTCGAGGACTCGGCTCTTGTATATACAACATCCGGATCTCCTTAAATACTAAGCACATGTACACATCCTCACATAGATGGTGCCTTTTGAGAGCGTCTATCATGAACTTTTAAATATATTCGGACATTTGCTTTAAAGTTTCGAAATGTTCACGTTACTATTTAAAGATTATTCCATTTATCGTAATGTAATTTCGTAAATACATTATTTATTTCGTAAATACACGATATATTGTAAATATGTAAATACATTATGACGGGTTTCGCTATTGGCTTAATCAAGGCACGTGACGAAATATCGGAAGTTGTTGTTTTTAATTTTTTTAGCCGAAAAAACCTTTAGGATGCTGCTCTTGGACATATTTTCCTTGTTTTTTTTTTGGTATGCACTGTCGAGGCTCATGTGAGAGCTAACACACAGAATGTACAACAAGGGGAGCAGGAGACAAGAGAGGGGGGGGGGGGGCGAAGGAAAAAAAAAGTGTGGAACAGAGACATCAGGAGATCTGTGGAAGGGAGAGGGATGGGGCGGGGTACACAGGGTAAATTAGCACGAAACCATCGTTTACATTGGCATCAAAATGATTATTTTGATCAGGTCAAAACCAACCTTTACATCAGTTTGAAACGATTGTTTAGAACTGGAGAAAATTGTTGATGTTGTGTGAAAATGTATCTTTTCGATCCAGGTGATACAGGATCAGGTCCAAACGGATCCTATCGATCAAGGCAAAATGGATCCTTTCGATTCAATCTAAACAATCCTTTTTGAACCAATTAAAAATGATGAAAAAAGATTGTTGAAATCAAGTCAAACCAGATCATTTCGGTCACGTCAAAACAGATTGGTGAGATTGGGTTGGAAACTTTCCTTCAGATTCTTCTCAGTCGCCATTTCCTATATATATATATATATATATATATATATATATATATATATATATATATATATATATATATATATATATATATATATATATATATATATATATATATATATATATATATATTGTTGTGGTTACCAAATTCGCAAACCACCATTCAGGTCCCTTAGGTGAGATATCTCGGTAAGTGCATGTGTAGTTAGGCCCAAACCCGTTGTCTAGTGGGAATACATGTCATTTATGCGTGCTGCGACTCTTCAGGATAGCCGTTTTTCTTTTGCTATCTTTATTTTGGACCAACCGCCATGATTACCACCACAACCACAACATCAACCACCAACCACAACGCCGCTTCACCACAACCGCCACGACCTTCACGTCACACCTCGCAACCGTCGCATCGCCACCGTTCTTGCCCCGCTGTGGGTACCAGTGTTGGACTCGTGCAGGGCGCGCGCCGAACAGCGTATACAAAATCACGGATTTTCCGCTTCAAAAACGGATCAAAAACGACACACGCCCACTTTTGTTCCGTCCAATCGGTGAGCAAGGGGCGATTTGGCCCCGCCCCCAGGGTGTTGGAGGGCGATCGATATATGCAAATTTATGGATCAAAAAGCATTCACGCCCACTTTTTCTCGGGCCAATGGGGAGCGAGGTGAAAGGTCGAAGGGAGGGGGTCAAAGATGAGAGAGAGCGAAGCCACGGGGCTGATATAAGCGACCGCGTTCGTCAGTCCAGTGAGTAGTAGAGTCGAGGACAGAGAGTTAAGACTTCGCGGGCGGTGGAGTTGGCAAGAAGGAGCTGGTCGTCGTCGTGTGCGTTGGAGTCGGAGCGGAGGGGACGGAGCTGTGGAGAGGCGGCGAGGGCAGACGAGGGGGTGCTCGCGTCGTGCAGGGAGCTGCACCCCAGGGAGGCCGACAGCGCGACCTGGCCGAGGTGGAGACGCTCGTCGCGGGACTCGAGGCAGAGTAGGAATCCTCTATACCCCGAGCATCAGCAACCCCCTCCTGTTTCCCCCCGCGCTGAGATAGTGCGACCAAGGGGGCCCCTTTCCCACCCCCTACCAGACACTGCCCGCGAGGCCCGCGGAGTTGAGGCACCATCGCTGCTCCGCGTCTCATCACCAGATGAGTAGGCCCGACCCGGTCTCGGCCTCAGGCCCGCCTCATCCTTGAGGGTTCTCTGTTCTTTTTCTTGGTTTTGGGTATGTGTTGTCGGCGCCGTCTGTGAAGTAAAATTGTATAAGTGTTGCCGTGTGCTCGCATAATCGGTAGTAGATCTGCATTGTCGCATTTGCTTTTTGTGTAAATTGCATTGTGTTTTTCTTTTCTGTGTGCTTTTGGTGGAATTGTATATGTGCGCTTTCCGTTCATCGCGAATAAATGTGCTTTGTGTTGAACTGTTTCCCGCTTCGCTTCGTCATTTCTTTCATTGAATCCTCATCTTGCTTCACGTAAAGGGTTGGTAGTGGGCTGAATACGCCCGATAATTAATCGAACCGTCGAGGCCGACGATAACACCGCTCGGTTATCCCGATAGTACGGAACGGGTCGCTTAAGTGGCCCGTGTCCGAAGTCGACCTGCGGCGAGGTGCGATCGCCCGGTCTACCCTCCGTGTGGGTACTTAGGTAGGTCGAATTTGGCGAGCAACCCTATCCCACGCGGGGGCTGATTGGCTCGATCGCGGTGAGACTGAAAGGTCCACCCGTGACTGGTTCCCGGCGTTAGTCCGAGAGGGTCACGACTGGATTGTCCTTCCGGTGGGCGACGTGCCGCGATTCGAGTTACGTGGCCGTTCGCATGCCGGCGGGCGCGAATCCGTAACAATATATATATATATATATATATATATATATATATATATATATATATATATATATATATGTATATATGTATGTATATGTATATATGTATGTATATATATGTATATATGTATATATATATATATGTATATATATATATATATATATATATATATATATATATATATATATATATATATATATATATGTGTGTATATATATGTATATATATGTATATATATGTATATATATATATATATATATATATATATATATATATGTATATATATACACATATGCAGGTGTGCAAGAAAAACTGGGTCAGGAGGATTGTAAGAGTGAAGAAGATGGATTGGAGGAGGATGGGGGAACTGAGGGAGGAGATTAGTGTGCAGGTGAGCTGGACGGGGAGATTGGTGAAAAGCCAGCTGAAATGGGTGAGTCACTTGGTGCAGATGGAGGAAGAGAGAATGGCAAAGATAGTGGATAGGTTAAGAGAGCAAGGTAGGAGGAAAAGAGGCAGACCGTGGTTGAGATGAGAATATTGTGAGAAGAGGGATATCAATCGGGTGGGGGTTGTTGGAGAGTGAAGAGAGATGGCTGAGGACAGATGGAAGTGTAAGAGTATCGTAGTCGAGGTTGGGCAGACGCTTTGTACTGTTGGACCTCACCCATTACAAAGAGAAGAGAAGGAGAAGAAGAAACATTGTATATTGGGCCAGCTAATGGGGAGCATTTAGCCAAATTTAGGATGTGTAAATGTGGGATTTACAAATGTGTCTTATTTTTACCACTCATGATGTAATTAAATGTACAGTAAGGCTAGATCTTGAAGTTAAAAAAAAACCCAAAGTTGGTCACATGTTAAACCTCGAACATAGTTTATTTATTCGCTTCTAGCAAATGTGTGATGCAATATGTTGGGCAAACTATGCAGATGTGTAATGTAAGAATGAGTATAAGAGTTCACATGATAAGCCCAAATCAAACTGTTAGTTTTCCCAGAATCATCCATCATTATTTATGGATAGTGTAAAAGCCCGAGCTTCAATGTTCAGGTCGTTGAAAAGATATAGGGTAATGGCCAGAAAATGGTGGGATGGAAGATAAAGCAACCACACAATTATGCAAGTGTGGAGAATGTCTCGGGATAAAAGAATTAAGCAGTGCACACCCATATTGATTAAATTGAAGGATTAATGATAGGTATGTACAACTTAATGGTGAAAGTATAATCAAATCCATTTATCACACTTTTCCAAGAGACTCTCGGAGACACAGAGTACATAATTATGGATGTAAATGTCCAGTTACAGAGACAACACAACAGATAGTAAATTATTGGTTCGATATGAGCAAATCAACATCTGTGGTTTAATTACTAGTTGCACAATCAAGATTAATACGTCAAAAAAAAATTGAAGAGGTTTAGCTCATCTTTAAAAGATGACTTGGAGAAGAGGACCAAGAGGAACTCCCAAGTCAACACATAGAATCCATTCTGGGAATGATTGATCAAAAATGTACAACGATAAACCTAACTAACTTCATTGTGGAAAAGACGACATAATGAAAACAAGGAGAAAAAGACATAAAATGTCATAGCTCCTGTGGTTTTAGTAATTTTGCTGTATGGAGTTAAATAGCGAGCCCATATTTACAAGATTTATGTCTATGTGCAACTGACTTGAGTGGTCATGTGACATTCAAGAACATTTGTGACATTTGCCAAGTTTGACCAAAATTGGACAATGCATGTCCAAGAAATTGTGGGGACAGACACATTTAAGTAACAAAATGGCTGGCAGTCAGCCATCTTGGATCTCATCTCGAAAAACAATGACGTGCATATATATGTAAGCCTTCATGGATTACCTTTGTGCCAAGTTTGAACAACATCGGTAAATGCGTGTCCGAGAAATGGTTGAGGACATGTTCAACATCGGGTTTGTTTACAAATAAAATGGCTGCCAGTCGGCCATCTTTGATCACATCGCAAAACAAAATGATGTGCATATGTATACCATCAAGTTTTGTCTTTGTGCCAAGTACTAATAAAATCGATCCATACATGCCCAAGATATGGTTGCAAACGCACGCACACACGGACATGAAAATCGAGAGCAAATCTATAAGCCCCCGTTTTGGACCAAGTCCAACGGGGGATCTTAATATTTTATGACAAAGGGGTAGAAATGATCAATTTGGAGAAAATGACAACATAAGGTGTGGAGTAAACTTCCAGAAATACTGCAACAGAGAGAATCACCAAGGGTTGTGTACACTTTGCAAAGTGCAACTCGAGTGAAGTCAATAGTACACCATTGCAAATCGCCATGCTTTACACCTCAAGCAAAGTAGAAAGATGGCAAATGGTTCCACCAGGTGTGGCCCAATATCAAATTTTAGTTAAAAACATCTACTCTGACCTTTGTGACCCCAGATCCTTACCTCATGGGGCATGAACAGGGAGGGGGTGGGGGGGGGAAGAGGGAGTAAAATCTCCAAAATAGTTACATATTTCATACGTCCCCAACGATGATTGCATATAGTCATATACAGTACAATGTTTCATTAAAAATGTTTTAAAATGTGCCCAAAATTGCATAATTTTGCAATTTGACCTTTTGACCCCACCCCAGTGCTCAAGGGGACAGGGCAAAAAATGATACTGCTGTCGCACCTTCTTGCCATGTGGTGATCACAACTACCAAGTTTGGTGAATTTCTGTGTCGATGGTTGGGTGATAGTGGGGATGGGGGTGGGATGGGGGTGGGATGTCCCCCCCCCACTTTTTTCGAGCGGGTACAACATATCCATTGTCACCCACTACTTTTTTGCTCGACTGCAACATAAAATGCATTGCTCTGCACAATCCGCCCAAGCCCGGATGCAGAACGTTACCCAAATGCATCAAAATATGAACTTATACATATTATATCAACACCAACCTTCCCCAAATAAGATGTCTGTCTTACATCAAGACTTGTATTGGCTTGTGCACCTCATGCTGGATTTCATTCAGCAATCACTTAGTACATGGTAAGTATGTACGCATTTAGTATGCACTGAAAATGTATCACTTGTGCCATTGTGTGTGATTACTGACACAGATAGAAATTTCTACTGCAGTGCCGTGATGCTTCAAGTTTTCTTATAAAGGAGCCTCTTTGCTCACCCATAGTGGAATATTCAGTTTCGAGTTTATTGCTTGCAAAATCGAAGACTTGCAAGTATATCGGTCGGTCGACTTTGTTATTCTGCCTGTTTGTCTGTATGTCAATCACGTACAGGTCACAATCACAGGTCACAACTGATCAACATGAAATTTTACCAGGTTGTAGAGGTAGTCATAACCAAGAAGCCAGTTTGATTTTGAGGTCAAAGGTCATCTTGAGGTCTAAGTTCTAAAATTGTCATTTTATCATCCGATCGAATTGAAAATGAAACAGCAATTACATAGTGCCTCACTGAATTGGGAAACCAACTTTTTGAGGTCAAAAGGTCAAAGCTCAACTCAAGGTTAAACCTTTTTCCTCATCTGAAAAATCATTAATTTTCATCCGATTGACTTGAGATGTTTGCATGTTTGTAGATCTTGAAGAGTTAGAATGACAAGTAGAAGTAACAATAAAAGTATGAATGAACGTTTACATCTGCTTTTTGAGTACAATAATAAACTGTGGCACCAAGAAGAAGCTAAAAATTAAAAGCACTCCCATTTATTAGTTAAGTTATTCAAAATGCACCACAGCAAAGAGCATCAAGAATCAACAATTTGCAGTCAAAAAGCGTGGAGATGATAAGGAGTAAATGAGTCATCATCTCGAAAGAACTGCATGAAGGGTTCTGTACACTTTATGAAGCACAATAAGTGGAATGATCTTCAACTATAAGGGAACAGTACCATCTTTAGATGTAAAGAAAGGGTTGAAAAGCTATTGTAATTGTGAACAGTCTGTATGTAATAATTTGCATCATAAACAGATCATCACAGGAGATCCCAGACTAGTGCAAGATTAAAAAAATATGTACATTACCAACAAAAGGTTTAACTGGAATAAAGCAAGGGAACTCATAACAATCAGACTTAGTGAATGAATGAGAGAGCAAATTGAAAAAACTGAAAATTCTGAACACACAAATGGTTTTATGGTTCGATGGGGGAGAGAAACATAAATATGAGTGATTAATTTTAAAAGGAAAGTATGAACCAATATCCCATAGAATCACAGGTCTGGATTTTAAACAATCCAGAGACATGTGATTATTTCAAACAGCTTCAAACACAACATGAAATTCTTCATCTTGACAAGGCAAGTAATAATGGCACATTTGTATGTAAAACATTCTACATTCAAACACTTTTGGAAGAATTAGGCTTGCTGATTGGACCTCTAAAATCAGTAATCGTTGTAAAATATACAATTTAGTGTCTGTCTGTCTGCCTGCCTGCGATACATTCGGTCATTACTTATCCAATCTCAACCAAACCTAACAGGGGGACGAGAGGTCACATGACCGAGGATGTTGCGATGTAATTTGACTCCATCCTGAAAGGGGTTTTCCACCTTGGAAAAACTCCGTGTTAAGGTGTATAAATAGCTTATTATGGCATTTTATGGGGCACACCTACCGGAAGTAAAAACTATTACAACCACAAACGATTCAGTCAATTCTGTCTCATGTACAATTATATTTTTAAACAGTCGCGAATAAATGGGAAGAAGTTTTGAGGAAACCTGACATGCTTAAGGCATTCCATGTTTATCGAGTCCCCCACCGATGAACGGATCAGAGCAGTTTCGACTTGCAAGGTGACTTGCGAGGTAAGCTGCAATGATCCTTAGCTAACAAAGATGCTTAAATGAGTCTTTACACATGAATGATGAATCCCAATGCCTGCCCGATTTTTCTAGATCTCAGATGATATGTGGGCTGTACACGGATTGTATATACATATATATATATATATATATATATATATATATATATATATATATATATATATATATATATATATGTATATATATATATATATATATATATACATATATAGATATATATATATATATATATATACATACATTATATATATATATATATATATATATATATACATACATTATATATACATACATTATATATATATATATATATATATATATATATATATATACATATATATACATACATATATATATATATATACATATATATATATATATATATATATATATATATATACATATATATATACATATATATATATATATATATATATATATATATATATATATATATATATATATATATATATATATATATATATATATATATATATATATATATATATATATATATATATATATATATATATATATATATATACAGGATGCTGCAAAAATAGGTATACAGTAATGAAAAACAAAACGTGTGCACAAAACGTATTTTCTTGATTATATACAAGCATATCAATAATAACATACCAATAATAAACATAATCCCTCAAATGTTTTGATTTTAATGAATTAAATGAATACTAGTATTAAATGAATCCTCGCACCACTATTATAATACTGGTAAAACTGGTATAATCCTTACTGTATACCTACTTTTGCAGCCCCCTGTCCCTGTATATATATATATATATATATATATATATATATATATATATATATATATATATATATATATATATATGTATATATATATATATATATATATATATATATATATATATATATATATATATGTATATATATATATATGTATATATATATATATATATATATATATATATATATATATATATATATATATATATATATATATATATATACACATACACACACATACATACAGGTACATACATCGGCCTGTTTGTTAGTCTGTCTGTCTGTCGTGTTACAACTTGAGAATGGATTAACGGATTTAAATGAATCCAACGATGTTGGATTCAGGGAAGTCCCAGGAACGTTTGTGACAAAAAAATATTTTATTTTTTATGGGTACATGGGCACACGTGGCGAAACTGCAAACACTTAGTTTTTGCGACGCTGGTTGCGACGCTGGTTATCCCTCCATCTTGCGATGCTGGTTATCCCTGCACTCCCAGGGATCCTTTTTCTTCTTGTCCGATTGATTAGCCATCACAGCAAAGATTGGTATTTCCATCAGCGAAGTGACGGGTCTTATATTCAAGTAACATATATATATATATATATATATATATATATATATATATATATATATATATATATATATATATATATATATTAGGGCCTCATATGTGATTTATCTCAGCCATGATTTCAAGTGTGATGTGGGATATTGCCAATAACATCCTTACGGCCAACCTGTGACCTTTATTTCATGCATAACCCCATTCCTAAGGTCATCAGCATTATTTAATACTCACCTGAGGGAAATTTGGAGAAAATTGGATACACTTACCATATTCATGGGTGGTGTATTGGCTAACAGTCACTGGTCCACACACCTATCAGAAGTAAAATTGATTATCACCAGTTATCCAGTTCTATCAAGTTGTGGCCAACTTCTTGTGATATGACATTTATGATCAGATGTCTTTTTTTCTGGTGCCATTCATGATCAGATGGTGACATTCATGAAAATTTTAGTCTTTCTTTAGGTATAAATAAAGACCAACTTTTTCACTTTCCTTCTTCACTGTCTGCAGCAGTTTCATCAAGTATTCTTAACTTTCTGCCAACAGAGTGGTATCATCAGCATGCCTTAGGTTCTTGATACATCTTCCTCCAATCCTGACTCCAGCCTCTTTGTCATCCAAGTTATATTTTTCATACAAATTTTTTGAACCACAAATTAATCGGTCAATTCCATCCAATGATAATGGCATAATGATGACAATATTAACACGGAGCTGGCAGGATGGCCTAGTGCTATACAAACTCTCTTCTAAGTTGCCTAGCCTGGGTTTGAATGCTGACCCAGCTATAAACTGTCATCTTGGTGTTTCATAATAGGCAGGGTGATTCATCAATGTGTGTGCCGTTCCTCGGATAGATGTTAAACTGGCGTCCCATCTGCCAGCATTAGTGGGTTCACTTTAAAGATCCCACGTGTTCTTTATGAAGAGTAGGTGAGCTATCGGCATCATCCTGAACAAATTCCAAATTTCTATGTAACTGTAATCGAACGTCAGGCCTGTCGAGCTGGTTTATGAAAGACCTGGGCCAAGCTTTCCCCAATCAACCCCACCATAATGTGTGAATAATAATAAGAATATTAGCGAGAGAGAGTGGGGAGAGTGAAGAGGTGGAGGGGAAAAGAGAGAGGAGGGAGGGGAAGTCAGGAGGGGTGGGGGAACGGAAGACAGTATGAGGTGAGAGGAAGGCAAGGCAGTCGTGCGGTGAAGCATTCATTACGGTTCATACCGTCTCATCAGAACGATTCTACATAGAATAACAGTGAAGACAGAAAGAAAATAATGTCGGAAATCCATTTTCTACCGGTCATATTATGAACACGGCCCAAAGACAAACTCCCATACAGACATGTCCGGAGACAAACTCTCGTACAGACATAAATACCATCCGGACGTTTCTGGTTACGAGAGAGAGAGAGAGAGAGAGAGAGAGAGAGAGAGAGAGAGAGAAAGAGAGAGACAGAGAGAGAGAGAGAGAGAGAGAGAGAGAGAGAGAGAGAGAGAGAGAGAGAGAGAGAGAGAGAGAGAGAGAGAGAGAGAGAGAGAGAGAGAGGAATTGTGGGAGGAGGGTACTGCACCGCATTGGGAGGGGTAGAACAAGGATGGGAGAGAGAGAGAGAGATGGGGGTAGGGGAGCGAGCAGAAAGAAAGAATATGTTATGCTTAATGAACAGCACGCACACATGCACGCACGCACCACGCGCAGACACACGCACGCTTGGCTGACATCGGCAATTTTTCGGGAATGGGCAGGTTGGAGTCAGTGTGATTACCAACTGCCATACTTACTGTATATAACCCAAAAATCTTGAGTAACTTTCAATGAAAAACAAAGTTACATTTATGCAGACGTTTCAGGGATATGTTCACAAACATTATCTTATCTATATATTCCTAAAACTCTAATCTTGTATATATGTATGTATGTTCCTGAAATACAACCAAAACCGTACACGATAGCGCAAAAATTTTCGGCCCACCTTACTCACCATTCTCCTGCAGTGTGCAGTATCAAGTTTCATTCAAATCGGGCAACGAAAAAAATTATTAAAAAATCAATTCCCGATTCAGTAAAGTACTCTTCGGGATTATTTGATCAATGCAAACAACCTCAGCAGTATAGTTCGCTGAAGCTATCTTTTTTGTTTTGGAAATGATTTTTTTTATCAACTGCCATCACAACGGGAACCCAACAGGTTCACGGGTCATCGAGTCCTTTAAAAACAGCTGCATATGACGGGTGGAAAAAACATTTGCTTTGGAAGTTTAGAAAATAACTTTAATGTGGTAAACGGCTCGGAAATTGGGCGTTATTTCAGAGAACCACTCGCTCAGAGTGACGGAGCATGAACCACTCGCTCAGGGTGACGGAGCATGAACCACTCGCTCAGGGTGACGGAGCACAAACCACTCGCTCAGGGTGACAGAACACGAACCACTCCTTCAGGGCGACGGAGCACAAACCACTTGCTCAGGATGACGGAGCACGAACCACTCACTCGGGGTGACGGAACACGAACCACTCGCTCAGGGTGACGGAGCACGAACCACTCACTTGGGGTGACGGAACACGAACCACTCCTTCAGGGTGACGGAGCACGAATCACTTGCTCAGGGTGATGGAGCACGAACCACTCACTCGGGGTGACGGAACACGAACCATTCACTCAGGGTGACGGAACACGAACCACTTGCTCAGGGTGACGGAACATGAACCACTCACTCAGGGTGACGGAACACGAACCACTCACTCAGGGTGACGGAACACGAACCACTTGCTCAGTGTGACAGAACATGAACCAATCGCTCAGGGTGATGGAGCACGAAGCACTTGCTCAGGGTGACGGAGCACGAACCACTTCCTCAGGGTGACGTCGCACGAACCACTCGCTCTGGGTGAGGGAGCATGAACCACTCGCTCAGGGTGATGGGGCACGAACCACTCACTCAGGGTGACGGAGCACGAACCACTCGCTCAGGGTGACGGAGCACAAACCACTCGCTCAGGGTGACGGAGCACGAACCAATCGCTCAGGGCGAAGGAGCACGAACCACTCCCTCTGGGTGACGGAACATGAACCACTCGCTCAGGGTGACGGAGCATGAACCACTCCCTCTGGGTGACGGAACACGAACCACTCCCTCTGGGTGACGGAACATGAACCACTCACTCAGGGTGACGGAACACGAACCACTCGCTCAGGGTGACGGAACATGAAGCACTCGCTCAGGGTGACGGAACACGAACCACTCCCTCTGGGTGACAGAACATGAACCACTCGCTCAGGGTCACGGAACATGAACCACTCCCTCTGGGTGACGGAAAATGAACCACTCGCTCAGGGTGACGGAACACGAACCACTCCCTCTGGGTGACGGAACACAAACCACTTGCTATGAATGACGTGCCGCAGAAAAAGCGTCTGCAGAGAGTGAACGATTCGCTCAGAATGATGAAGCGTGGAATCGCTATCGACAATGGCGCTCGGCAAGTGGCTTAAGCACTCTTGCAAGCACTCCAACTCAATGGTTGATAAGGAACGGTTGGCCAGGCTGTTGCTGCATTCCATGAAGGATCCCTTTAACTTTAAAGCCCGTCTTCACCGCGCACACAGCAGTTTATGAAACAAAATGAATTAATGAAATAAAATGACTATCCACAAAAGAGTTGCAGCTTAATGCAGGACAACCCTGGAGACATTGCAAAGTTCAATTGCCCGTGAAATAAACCTTGCCTGCTCGTCTGTGCACACGTCACGTGGTACATCTTTCATGGTGTACACAAACGTGATAAGGTTTTTAAAAAACGTCCGTTTTTTTCTGTTTTTTTTTAACTCGAGTTGCTTTGATTCCTTGTAGAGGAGGAGGAGGACATCGGGACCATACTCTGTGCAGTGCGTTGTTGCTGCTTAAGGAGTCTCCTTGGCTATTGGAAACAATCCTGGTCGGGTCGCCACTCCGACACAGAGCCCTTTTAGAGCACCTCGCGAAACCTCCAAAAATACAGACAAAGATCTGGAGGACGCTGTGGTGGATCGGCAGTCCCTCTGGGGGACAGGGCGTGAGGTGTTAGTGAATGCATTAAATCATTTCGCTCAAATGAACCTAGTTAAGTTTGTTACATTCCGAAAAAAAACATTTCCCTCAATATAATTCTCCAAAGAGTAGAAAAAGATAAGTTTCATGCTTTGGAAATTACACATTTTCTTATGTATCGATGGAGAAGGAGGGAACATAGCCTTGCTTGATTAAAGTAAATCGGTATATCGGCTTAGTTATAAAACTCGTTATTTCTTCAAATTATCAGATTTCACAACAAATTTCGACACTTATTTAGCCCGGACGATATCCGATCCTAAAAAGAGAAATAATATTTTGATGAAATACTTAAATTAGTCCGTGAGAGTGGATCGTGGAAACTCGTCTCATATAGGCCCTAATGCATGAAATCACTCCAAGCTCCTAATTTGAAAACTTATTGTACTTACAAAAGCGATGCACACAACGATTCGTAGCTATGATGAAAAGGCATTCGATAATATGAGTGAGGAAAGTGGAAAACACAAGTTCAGCATCAAGAAATCATCATGGCCTGTTCCAAGTCAAGGCAGGGTTGAGCAGGCCAAAAAACATGGCGGCTTCAGACCCCAGCGAGGTTACCCAGGAAACGCCTTAAGACCCCAAGACAGTAAGGTGGCCGATGATCGCCTGATGAAGGATATAATAAATCAGGCCGTTAATTAACTTCAAAAGGTGAGTTTTAAATAACCCAAACACCCAATTTTCACTTTTGCAGTTCCTTGGAGTTGGGCAGGGTGTAGTTTTCCGAGTATGCATGCAAAGTTTCAGGCTGATAGGTTTTATAGTTTTGGAGTTATGGAGGAGGGAGACGCACGCACGCATGCACGCACGCACGCCCTTTTATTCGTATAGATTGAATTCAGAATGGAATTATTCAGACCAAATAGGTACAGTCAGTCCTCATGCATTGGAGTAATCAGAAGGAACCCAAATTAGCAAAAAGAAAAGATGAAGTCATCAGGAGGAACCTGGATAGGATTCGCATTTCAGCTGCTACTCCTCTACCCTCAAACCCATCCAGGCACAGCCAATTGATCCTTATTTTAAAAAGACAAAAAAAAAAAACCCACATCAAAAATTAAATAATTCTCGCTGCCAGACTATGTATCTGATTAAGTTGAAATTTAAAACATTTATTCCACATGACTACTAGATCACAATTGTGAAGTATCACATCGATTGATTAAGCGGTTGATTGAAAGCATGATTAAATATTTTTTTCTTAAATCCATATGGCTGCCAAACCATGTGACATAAATTATACCTTCACAACCTTGTACAATGTACACAGATATCTTGGGGAACATTTGTGTGAAGTTTCCCCTCGATCAGTCCAGCCATTCTGGAGATGAAGATTTTCATATGTCTTTGGGTAAATCCAATATGGCTGCCAAACCATGTGACCTATGTCATCATATGTGGGAAACTTTTGTTCCTCATCGACAGCCTCATACATGTAAATACATGTAAAGTTTTTCCTCGATCTGTTCAGCCATTTCAGAGAAGAAGATTTTTGAAGTTTTTATTTAAAAAACAATATGGCTGTCGAATCACGTGACTGACGACATCATCAAATTATTTTCTGTGGACAATTTTATCCCTAGATGACCCTTAAAATTTTTCATACTGCTCAGATGTGATGTTCTACATGCACAATTATGACCTCATAACAAAGGCACCTATGACGTCATAAAAATTCACACTCGTTCCCCTTGAGGAGTACTTGCTAGTGCCAAGTTTCAATTTTTTCCTTGGTGCAGTTTCAGAGATACAGAGGTCCAAAGTTTTTCCATTTTCCAATATGACTGCCACACCACGTGACCTATGACTTCAAAATTATCATCACAACAATCTACATGAGTAGTCGCACCGTTGGTGAATATTTCGTCTCAATCCGACAAGTAGATGCGGAGAAAAACAACAAAGTTCTGTGTGGACAAAAAAACAGACAAACAAACAGACGGACCCATACGCAATACCGTCTCCTTTGGTGAGGGTAATGGTAAGCATGCTGATCTGCAAAGGAAGGTCCATGTTCATGGAGTTTTTCAAAAAAAAAAACTTTAAAAAATGAATATTGTTGAACTGCAGAAACGTTCTATCGTTGTAGATCTTTCCCAATCGTTGCAGATATCCTGGGTCAAAACTAAGATCCAGGTTTTCAGTGACATATTGGATGCTGCTATCTTGTCTGTACCTCTTTGTGGTGATGGAGAGTTTCACTTAACTTGGCAGTGATATCCACATCTCTGCTGGCTGTGAGCCAGAGGTCAATAGACGTATGGGTCGGGCCTGGGGAGTGATGGATTCACTGGATCATGGGGTGTGGCGGTACATGTGTGAGAGGATGAAAGTCCGAGTCTTCAGGTCCTTGTGGCTTCCAGTCTTGCTCTATGGATGTGAGACTTGGACTCTGACCAGGGATCTGAGATGGAAACTTAACTGCTTCGGTACCAGGTCTCTTCGGAGAAGCCTTGGCTATCGCTGGTCAGGCTTTGTGTCTACCGAGCGGTTGCTGAGAGAGATTCAGATGATATTTGTTACCTGTATAGTCTGTGAGCATCAGCTGCGGCTGTATGGGCAGGTGGCTCGTTTTCCTGACACTGACCCTGCTCACCATATTCTCTCTGCGAGGAGCCTCGTGAGTGGAGGAGGCCAATGGGCTGAACTCGTGCCTCGTGATTGCAACAGGTTGTTTGGCATCTCAAGGAGATGGGGATAGGACAGGCATCTGCCTGGGGGATGGCCAGATGGAGGCCCCTGGAGGAAGGGTGGAAAGTTTACACAGCAATGCGCTGCTCTGGCGCAGGCTCCCATACCTGACCTGACCTGATACTCGACAAAAGTGGGGGATACCCATTGGTTTGAATCCAGCACATTTCTTTGCAAATTCGTCACTGCATATGTACGAGTCCGTTTGGGTCCAGAACATGATGAGGAATATCAACTAACATCTGCGAGAAGATGTGGAACATCTTTAGATCCATTCTTGATTTACTGGTAATTAATGATGGGTTTACATTTGATCCTTTTCACAATGACGTCTCACTAAAGTAGCAAGAATTTTAAAAATTAAAACAAACTCACACTTCAATCCCTTTTTTAGAATTACAAATTGACTTCAATAATCATAAATTTTACACTAAATTGTTTGAAAAACGAGATGCTTTTCCAATCCACATGGTACAAAGGCTTTTCTTGGACAGAAACATTCCTAATGGAGAGAGTTTATGGAACACCTTACCCACAGAGTCTTGAGAAAAAGGACATGGCAAGGGTCTTTTAAACTCTTGCTTTGTGTTTTTGAGCATGATCTATATATTCCTACGAGCTGTGATTTTGTTTTATTCTCTATATTCCCCAACGCTGAGAGTGAGAATGGCAAATTTGTTTGGTCGAAATGGCGTAATATTTTGTCCAATTATTGCTAAACTGGGATTTTTTGAAAGTGTCAAGAAGGTGATTTATGTTCAACTGTGTTCAGGTATATAATTCAATTGAAATAAAATAATGGTTTTGAAAGGTTGTCAAAAAAAAAAAAAACTTTTTTTGGAAGTTTTCCGCCATTGATGCAACGTCTTTTACAACATCTTATTTAACATGCACGGTAGATTAGTCAAAGTGCAGATGAGGAATAATCAAGACAAAGAGCAATAATGATACACACCACTGAACTTACCAAAAAGTAAAAACAGATAATCAGAAGTTAACAAACACACCACTGAACTTATCAACAGATTCAAACACACAATCACAAGTCAACAAACACACCACTGAACTGATCAAGAGTAAAACAGATAATCAGATGTTGACCAACACAGCACTGAACTTATCAATATATTCAAACAGATAATCACAAGTTAACCGACGAAGCACTGAACTTCTCAAGAGATTAAAACATAAAGTCAAAAGATAACAAACACAACACTGAACTTATCAAGAGGTTAAAACAGATAATCACAAGTTAACCAACACAGCACAGAACTTACCAACAGATTCAAACACATAATCACAAGTTAACCAACACAGCACTGAACATATCAATAGATTAAAGACTATTGTCAGAAATTAACCAACACAGCATGTAACTCATCAAGAGATTAAAACAGATTATCAGAAGTTAAACAACACATCATTGAACTTATCAAGAGATTAAAACAGATAATCAGAAGTTAAGCAACACTGCATTGAACGTATCAAGAGATTAAAACAGATAATCAGAAGTTAAGCAACACTGCATTGAACTTATCAAGAGATTAAAACAGTTATTCATAAGTTAAGCAACACATCATTGAACTTATCAAGAGATTAAAACAGATAATAAGAAGTTAAGCAACACTGCATTGAACTTATCAAGAGATTAAAACAGATAATCAGAAGTTAAACAACACAGCATTGAACTTATCAAGAGATTAAAACAGATAATCAGAAGTTAAACAACACTGCATTGAACTTATCAAGAGATTAAAACAGATAATCAGAAGTTAAACAACAGAGCACTGAACTTATTAATAGATTAAAAAAAAACAGAAGTTAACAAACCCAGCATTAAACTTTTCAAGAGATGAAGACAGATTGTCAGAAGTTAACCACCACAGCCATAAACTTATCACAAGATTAAAACATATTGTTACGGATTTCAGAATCCGGTCTGATGAATGCATCCACACATCCAGGTCCCTCAGACAGTTATATCCTAAAATGCATGTTCAGATTAGCGCCATCCCCATGTCTAATGGGATCTTAAATGTGATGCGTTGAGAAGGGAAAAGAATAGATCCCCTCTCTTATTGGAAGCTTTTTTCTTTGACAGACACGTTTACACACATTTCTTTTGCGAGCTCTGACACCCACCCTAATTTTTCCTCAGCAACCTTCTATCGCGAGCTCCGATGCCCGCCTTTTTTGAGAGTGCACGGGTCGTCATGGTAATCGTGCGCAAGTGGGACGGGGTGAGCTTGGGGCGGACTGTACCGCCGAGACGGCCTGCAGATATAAAACGAATTGGAGGTCCGTTCTGAGGAGAAAAAAGTGAGAGGAAAAGAGAGAGAGAAGTGAGAGGAAAAGGGTGAGAGAAGTGAGAGGAAAAGGGTGAGAGAAGTGAGAGGAAAAGGGTGAGAGAAGTGAGAGGAAAAGGGTGAGAGAAGTGAGAGAAAAAGAGGCGAGAGAAGTAAGATGAGGCAGAGAGAAGAAAGAGAAAGAAAGGTCAGGTCAGGTATGGGAGCATGTGCCAGAACAGCACGTCGCTGTTCGACGAAAGAAAGAAAGAAAGCCGGAGAGGAAAAGGAGGAGGAAGTGTGCAAGCGAGCATGTGGGTGTCTGACCAGCGTCAACAATGAGACAATTCATACTTCCCAGTGCTTGAGCAAGCGAGCGTGTGGTGCGCGTGTGGATGTGAGGCACGGGTCGGTCACCAACGTGTGAGGTGTGGGTCAGTCATCGACGGACCGTGTGGATCAATGGACGTCGCCAGTTTTGTGAAGAGTGAGAAGCTGCCCGTGTCGCAGCACCAGGGTCTAAACCCACGACAGACGATCTCGGTGCCCTCCCAGACGTCAAGTGGCATTCAAGGCTGTTCGCGAGAGGGTGCACGGTAAGACCGGGTGCTGGCGACGGACATGACACGCACGCACACATTTCAGGACGTTTTCACTTCACGGACGACTACTCTGGTAAGCGAGACGATTCTTCCACCCCCCCCCCGAACGATCTGTTGGGTACCCTTATCTGTGTTTAGCTGTAAGTAAGTCAACCCCCCCCCCCCCAATAAGAATCTGCTCTTTGTCTCTTTCCTGGTATTTTGATTGATTTTGCTTTGAAATTTATTCTTTATTTACCTCAGAAAATAGTTATTTTTATTTACTTATTTTATGATTAATAAATCATTTGTCGATTTCCAACCTGTCCGTGTTTGTCCTTTCCTTCCATTGGTCTAGCATTGTCTGAACCGAGATAGACTGTGAGGTAATTACCACAGATTTGACCAAAAATCGTCGGCACGCACCAGCGGTTAAAACGCTCGGCCGCCATAATTAAAATCGAATCGAGATAACATTGGTGCTTTGCCGAGGGTGCGCTCCCCGCTCAGGTAACCACGTGACCTCTCGTTAAATGGTATAATTAGACGGTGGACATTGGAACTCGTGGTTTACTGGGTGGCGTTCGTGGTTTTAAAGCAACCTCATGCACATGAGGCAACCTCATGAACCTTTAAATTTCCCTGACAATATCTGCTGCTCTTCCTTCGCTCCAATTGGTTCTTCTGACCACGTCCTTGTTAAAGTGGACATCTCTCTGGCTGTTATCAGAGAACCACCTCACCGCCGTCGAGTCTGGCATTTCACTCAAGCCGACTGGCAGGGTCTCCGAGCAGCCATCAAACTTACAGACTGGTCTCCTATCACTACTTTCTCAAACATCAACTCATCCTGGGAATTCTTTCAAAGAAACTTGCTCTCCCTCATGCACAGATTTATCCCCTCTCGTGTTCAGCTGTCTTACCCTTCCTCTCGCCCTTGGTTTACTGAAGCTTGTGGCGAGGCAGTTGTCCTGAAACAACTTGCCTTTGCCTCATGGAAAGCAAACCCAACTGAGGGCAATCTCAGTTCTTTCCACAAAGCTCGGAACAAGTGTGTATCTACCCTCAGGAGAGCCAGAAAACAACATCTTTCTCATCTCAAGTCTGAACTCTCAAACCTCTCTCCCTCCTCAAAATCCTGGTGGCGTTTAATCAAATCCGTTTCTGGTGTATGTTCCCCCTCCATCCCCTCCCTTACCTCAAATGGCCGCACTGCTGATTCCACACGTGATAAAGCTGAATGTCCAAACTCGGTGTTTGCAGCTAAATCTTGTGTCCCAAACCCATCACTATCTCTACCCACTTTACCCAGTCGCACCCAACTGTCCCTGGACTCTGTATCCTTTTCTCCTGACAAGGTGGAGAGCTTGCTTTCAAACCTTGAGTCAGATTCTGCAACCGGTCCAGACGGCATCAGCCCACGTGTCCTCAAAGCCTGCTCTTCTGCTCTTGCTCACCCTCTCTCTGTTCTATTCACCCTCTCATTTTCCCAAGGTCATCTGCCATCTGCTTGGAAATCTGCTAACATCACTGCCCTGCATAAAAAGGTGCAAAAACAGATCCCTGTAACTACAGACCAATCAGCCTTCTCCCAATCATCAGCAAGGTTATGGAATCCATCATCGCTTCAGACATGAAATCCTTCCTCTTCTCCAATGGCTTGATTTCCAATCATCAATTTGGTTTCAGACCAGGTCACTCTACCCTGGATATGCTGCTACTGCTCTCCCATCAATGGATGGAGGTCCTCAATGCCAGACAGGAAATCCGAGCCGTATCCCTGGACATATCACGTGCTTTTGACACAGTCTGGCACCCTGCCCTACTCACCAAACTCTCTTCCCATGGTATTCAAGGCCATCTCCACTCATGGCTCGCAGACTTCCTCTCCTGTCGCAGTCAACGTGTGGCCCTAAATGGAGTTCTTTCATCCCCTCTTCCTGTGCAGGCTGGAGTTCCTCAAGGTAGCGTTCTGGGCCCTGTTCTTTTTCTGGTTTTCATCAATGATCTCTCGGACTCTCTGGAAAATCCTCTATTTCTCTTTGCCGATGACTCCACCCTCTGCCGTACCATCTGTCATCCCTCAGACCGGCAAGCAGCAGCTTCTTCGCTCACTGCAGATCTGGATAAAATCACAAACTGGTCCAACACGTGGAACATGTCTTTCAATCCAGACAAATCTCACACTCTCACTATGTCTCTTCGAAAGGACCGTTTACAAAACCCCCCCATCCACTTTCTCAACAATCCTCTGGAAGAAGTCTTTTCTTTCAAGCTTCTGGGTCTCACTATCTGCCATGACCTTTCCTGGGAAAGTCACATTTCCAACCTTGCCTCAAAAGCCAGTCGCCGACTGGGAATCCTCCGTCGTGCAAAGTCCTTCCTCGGCCCTCTTGAGCTCCTGACCACTTACAAAGCATTTGTCCGTAGCCTTATGGAGTACTGCTCTCCCCTCTGGGCTGGTGCTCCTGCCTCCCACCTTTCTCGACTTCACGCTGTCGAAACCAGGGCTTTTAAGATCATTGGCATCTCCCGCAATGAAGCTGAGTCTTTGGGCCTCTCACTCAATCACCGCAGGTTGGTCGGTGGTCTTTCTGTCTTCTACCGACTCCTCTCCAGCCTTGCCCCCCCTGCTCTCTCTGCGATTTGTCCCAACCACATTTCCACAGGGCGCTCAAGGTCCGCCAACAACCCCCTTCTGGTAAAACTACCAAAATCACGAATCACTGCTCATCTTCACTCTTTCATTCCTCTTTTTTCCCGCCTTTGGAATAAACTTCCTCACTCTATTCTTTCCCATTCTTCCCTCCAGGCTTTCAAAACAGCTGTTCACCACCACCTCTTATCTTCCCCCATCCAAATCCTCGATCTTTTCTACCCCCGATAATCCACCCAAGCCCACTTCCTTCAATTCTCCTGCTTTCCTTCCTGAAAGTCCCTGTAATGTCCATCTTCTCCTCGCCATGTTGCCCGTCCCATCCCCATCCCTCTCCCTTCCACAGTTCACCTCTGTCTGTTCCCCAATGTTTTGTCCCTTCCACTCCCGCCCCTCTTGTCTCATGCCTCCTTGCTGTGAGTTGTGTGTTAGCTCTCATACGAGCCTCGACCAAGGTATACAAAAAAAAAAAAAAAAAAAAAAAAAAACCCACCGTACCACAACGTTAATTGTGAACGGTGGCCCCAGGTCCGGCTCTTCCGAGGACAACCGGGGATTAATCCCCCTGAGTGACAAGCTGGTACCCGTGGCCGCAACAATATTGCCAGAAGTTAACTAACACATCGCTAAACTTATCATTTGAATAAGATTAATCATCAAAAGTTAACGAACACAGCATTTACCTTATCCAATGATAAAAACAGATTGTCAGAAGTTAACTGATACAGTGCTGAACTCATCAAGAGATGAAAACAGAAAGTCAGAAGTTAACTAACACAGCACTGAACTTATCCATGGATCAAAAAAGATCGTCAAAAGTTAACAAACACAGCACTGAAGTTATCCATCGATTAAAACATCGAGTCAGAAGTTAACGTACACAGCACTAAACTTATCCATACATTAAAACAGATAGTCAGAAGGAAACAAATACAACCCTGAACTTATCAATATATTCAAACAGATAATCACAAGTTAACAAATGAAACACTGAACTTATCAAGAGATTAAAACATAAAGTCAAAAGTTAACCAACACAGCACTGAACTAATCAATAGATTAAAACAGATAATCACAAGTTAACGAACAGCACTGAACTTATCAATAGATTCAAACAGATAATCACAAGTTAACCAAAAGCACTGAACTTATCAATAGATTCAAACAGATAATCACAAGTTAACTAACACAGCAATTAACTTATCAATAGATTAAAACAGATAGTAAGACGTGAACTCACACAGCACTGAACTTATCGAGAGATTAAACAGAAAAATTAGAAGTTAACCAACACAGCAATGAACTTATCAAAAGAATAATACATAGTCAGAAGTTAACTAACACAGCACTGTACTTATCAACAGATTAAAACAGATAGTAAGAACTTAACTGACACAGCACTGAACTTATCACTATATTAAAACAGATAATCAGAAGTTTACAAACACAGCACTTAACTTATTAATAGATTAAAGCATATTGTCAGAAGTGAACCAACACAGCATTGAACTTATCAAAACATTAACACCGATGGTCAGAACATAACAAACAATGCACTTAACTTATCAATAGATAAAAACAGATAATCAGTAGTCAACAAACACAGCACTGAAGTTATCAATAGATTAAAACAGAAAATCACAAGTTAACCAACAGCACTGAACTTATTAATGGATTCAAACAGATAATCATGAGTTAACTAACACAGCAATTAACTTATCACGAGATTAAAACAGATAGTAAGAAGTTGACTAACACTGCACTGAACTTATCGAGAGATTAAACAGACAGTAAAAAGTTAACTAACACAGCAATGAACTTATCAAGAGATTAAAACAGAAAATCAGAAGTTAACCAACACAGCACTGAACTTATGAAATGATTAATACATCATCAGAACTTAAAAAAAACACAGCACTGAACTTATGAATAGATTAAAACAGAAAATCAGAAGTTTACCAAACCAGCAATTAACTTATCAAAATATTAAAACATGTCATCAGAAGTTAACTAACACAGCACTGAACTTATCAAGAGATTAAAATGTACAGTCAACAGTTAACTAACACAGCCATGAACTTATCAAGAGATTGAGACAGATAGTAAGAAGTTAACCAACACAGCACTGAACTTATCGAGAGATCAATGATAGTCAAAAGTTAAACAACACATCACTGAACTTATCAAGAGATTGAAACAGATAGTAAGAAGTTAACTAACACAGCACTTAACTTATCAATAGATTAAAACAGATAGTCTGAAGTTAACCAACACAGCACTGAACTTATCAGACTATTAAAACAGATAGAAAGAAGTTAACTAACACAGCAATGAACTTATCAAGAGGTTGAGACAGACAGTAAGAAGTTCACCAACACAGCACTGAACTTATCAAGATATTAAACAGACAGTTAAACGTTAACTAACACAGCAATGAACTTATCAAGAGATTAAAACAGAAAATCAGAAGTTAAACAACACAGAACTGAACTTATTAAATGATTAATACATCGTCAGAACTTTAAAAACACAGCACTGAACTTATGAATAGATTAAAACAGAAAATCAGAAGTTAAACAACACAGAACTGAACTTATTAAATGATTAATACATCGTCAGAACTTTAAAAACACAGCACTGAACTTATGAATAGATTAAAACAGATAATCAGAAGTTAACCAAACCGGCAATTAACTTATCAAAAGATTAAAACATGTCATCAGAAGTTAACCAACACAGCACTGAACTTATGAGGCGATTAAAACAGATAGAAAGAAGTTAACGAACACAGCAATGAACTTATCAAGAGATTGAGACAGACAGTAAGAAGTTTACCAACACAGCACTGAACTTATCGAGAGATTCATGATCGTCAAAAGTTAACCAACACAGCACTGAACATACCAAGAAATTAAAACCGATTGTCACAAGTTAACTAACACAGCACTGAACTTATCAAGAGATTAAAACATATAGTCAAAAGTTAACGAACACAGCACTGCATTTACCAAGATATTAAAACAGATAGTGAGAAGTTAATGAACACAGCACTGCATTTACCAAGAGATTAGAACAGATTGTCAGATGTTAACAAACACAGCATTAAACTTATCCATAGATTAAAACAGATCATCAGATGTTAACTAACACAGCACTGAACTCATCAAGCGATTAAAACAGATAGTCATACGTTAACCAACACAGCACTAAACTTATCCATAGATTAAAACAGATAGTCATACATTTACTAATAGAGTGAGCTACAGTTTGCCAATTAAGAAAACGCGACCAACTATAATTTATTTAAAATCATAAAAACCTTGAATATACCTTGAATGAAGCATTGAAATAAATAAATACATTTTGAACCATATTTCCAGTGGTTGCTAGGAGAAGCAGTGGTGAAGGAACCGAGGTGTTTCTCCGGGGTTACGAGGGGCACAGTAGATCACCGAGGAAATCTATTCAACTGACAGTTTGTATATTTGAGTGATAGCTCGACTCAGTGGTAACTGTAACAGATCATGTGAGATAATGAATATGTAATCTGTTTTGTAAGGTGGGCATGATTTAATGTATTGTTATGAAACACAATGCATGATGAGCATGATGAATATATATGATCATAAAACGGGTTTGTCGACTTGTTGTCCTCGACATTAAACTTTTCTCAAATTTGCTGATATGGATTTGGCATGATTGTTTTTGTCGTTGAAAATGTTAAAATGATGAACTTCACCACACGCTTACTCGATGCTATAAAGGTTCACTAAAATGCATATTGTGACTCCCGTTGAAGTGAAAAAGTTAAAAAGGATAAGTACAGTATGGCAATGCTAACGAGACTCTACTAGAAATGACTTTTCTCATGAAGTATGGCATGGATCATGTGCCTTTGGCTGACAGACACATCACAGATAATGACTGACATATATATATATATATATATATATATATATATATATATATATATATATATATATATATATATATATATATATATATACATACATACACACACATATACTGTCTGTACAAATAAAAAAGAAGCAAAATGCCAGAAAACTGGCTTTACAAGATGCGTGCTGCATGACAACAATAGAGCGAGAACAACGACCACGACGACATCGTCAAAACTATAGTGTAGCTTTATAGCAGCAACATGGTGACATTCTCCAGGCGATACGGTCAGATTTTAACTGAAAAAAACAAAGACAAAAATGAACCTACATCATGTCGGGGAAAGTTCAAAACGACCGCTGGTGTTAAACAAAGTCATCGGTGAGCCGAGGAGAGCACAGAAAGGAGTGCAGAGGACACGTCAAGTCGAAGGAGACAAGTGCACAAAGTCGTTCCTTTAGTGTATTATAATGAGTGGGCTGTTTGTAAATCTTGACGAACTCAAAAATAAAAATAAAAATGGAATTAAAGATAAAGTTTTAAAGTTCCAAGCAAGACATGATACACTCGTACACATTGTGAACGGGACAATGGAGCACGCAGGGACATTTATGAAACGGAACGATACTCCGGAGAGCACACACCTCCGCTACGCTGAATAGCTGACATTTTCTATCTCACTGATCGGTCGGATCTGAATCTGGACCTTAAACCGGAATCGAATCGGCTTGTTCTTGTCATCGAACCAACTCGTCCACCTCGATTAGTCATAACTCATCCACAACTTTTTGAGATATCGTGCTATATATTAGTTTGGCCCAATCTCTCGATGGTGAAGAATCACTTAAAAAAATTATCAGATCTGGATCAGGATAACGATCTTCACCAAAATTGAAGCAATTCTTCCTTGTCACACCCCTAAACTGTCCACCAAGTTTTGTCCGAATCCGTACACAACTTTTTGAGATATCGTGGTATATATCATTTTTGGCCCGATCTCTCAATTGTGAAGAATCACTTTAAAAATTCCAGTAACCGGATCCGGATCCGGATCTTCACCAAAATCGAATCAGTTCATCCTTGTCACATACCCAACCTGTCCACAAAATTTCGTCCGAATCCATCAACAATATTTTGAGATATCCTGCTCACAGACAGATAGACAGACAAACACAGACAGACAGGGGTGAAAACATAACCTCTGTCCCCGTTCGGTGGTGGATGTACAATTATCATCTCGACTACAAATTATTTAATATGCCTTTGTATCTCTGTTCTGTACAATAACTACCTTGAAATAAACACCCATCTCGCTGGAACATGTGTGACGTTCTCCATGCGATTCGATGTTCCATTTAGTGAGTATTCCCAGGAATTGCGACACACAATGTGTACACAACACGTACAACACGCACACAACACGTACAACATTCACGCACAGCACGGGCAACATGCGTGCACAGCATGGACAATGCGCACACAGCATGGACAATGCGCACACAGCATGGACAATGCATACACAGCACAGACAAGCGTGCACAGCATGGACACAATGCATGCACAGCACAGACACGATGCACGCACAGCACGGACACAATGCGCGCACAGCACGGACACAATGCACGCACAGCATGGACACAATGCATGCATAGCATGTACAATGTGTGCACAGCACGGACACAATACGCGCACAGCACGGACACAATGCGCGCACAGCATGGACACAATGCACGCACAGCACGGACACAATGCACGCACAGCACGGACACAATGCACGCACAGCACGGACACAATGCGCGCACAGCATGGACACAATGCACGCACAGCACGGACACAATGCACGCACAGCACGGACACATTGCACGCACAGCACAGACACAATGCACGCACAGACAGACACAATGCACGCACAGCACGGACACAATGCACGCACAGCACGGACACAATGCACGCACAGCACGGACACAATGCGAGCACAGCACGGACACAATGTACGCACAGCATGGACACAATGCATGCACAGCATGGACACAATGCGCGCGCAGCACGGACACAATGTACACAGCATCAGAGCCGTGCCGTGACGGCGTTCTTTTGAAATGTTTTTGCGATTTGCCAGCAAAGTGCATCCCATGAGAAGTTTATCTTGGTTTCTCGTACCTACCTCCTGAAATGTTGTGAATAAACCGTTGGAGAAGAATCCCTGAAAAAGATCCCAAATGATTGTCCATTCAAACGGACATCGCGAGCGGCCGAGAGTCCTCAGAGTCCTGTGTGCGAAAATAAACATGAAATTAAGACGTAAAACGAAGGAAAGAGGAGGAAGAGGGAATGGGTGGAGGAGGGAATCTAATTTATCCCCCACCCATCACCAATCCCCCACCCCTCCCTCGCAGCTTCACAACCACCTCTCCCCGTTTCCATTCCCATTCCAGCTTACAAATCCCGACGCACCTTTTACTAACGAACCTGTGGGTATTAGAAAGAATCACAAAACACCAATCGCGGAACAATATCACGAGTCAATCGGCTGGATGGATTCTCAACCTCACCCCCCCACGCCCCCCCCGCCCTTCCACAATTTTCCATGAGCTCGATCATTCCTCACAAGCGAGATTCCTCATATTATTATAAAGATTACATCGGGCGGTGATATCCCGGCTTTCCCTGGTGTTTCCACCCACACACGTCCATCCTCATCCCAAACATCCAGCGACTTTCACTTGATAACCGAACATCGAATGGATCAAGAGCACGTCGTGCTGCACCTGTATCAGGTATGTAGGATATCCGGATACACATCGAGGTACTTGTGTAAACGTGTTATACCTGTATCAGGTATGTAGGATATCCGGATACACATCGAGGTACTTGTGTAAACGTGTTATACCTGTATCAGGTATGTAGGATATCCGGATACACATCGAGGTACTTGTGTAAACGTGTTATACCTGTATAAGGTATGTAGGATATCCGGATACACATTGAGGTACTTGTGTAAACGTGTTATACCTGTATCAGGTATGTAGGATATCCGGATACACATCGAGGTACTTGTGTAAACGTGTTATACCTGTATCAGGTATGTAGGATATCCGGATACACATCGAGGTACTTGTGTAAACGTGTTATACCTGTATCAGGTATGTAGGATATCCGGATACACATCGAGGTACTTGTGTAAACGTGTTATACCTGTATCAGGTATGTAGGATATCCGATACACATCGAGGTACTTGTGTAAACGTGTTATACCTGTATCAGGTATGTAGTATATCCGGATACACATCGAGGTACTTGTGTAAACGTGTTATACCTGTATCAGGTATGTAGGATATCCGGATACACATCGAGGTACTTGTGTAAACGTGTTATACCTGTATAAGGTATGTAGGATATCCGGATACACATTGAGGTACTTGTGTAAACGTGTTATACCTGTATCAGGTATGTAGGATATCCGGATACACATCGAGGTACTTGTGTAAACGTGTTATACCTGTATCAGGTATGTAGGATATCCAGATACACATCGAGGTACTTGTGTAAACGTGTTATACCTGTATCAGGTATGTAGGATATCCGGATACACATCGAGGTACTTGTGTAAACGTGTTATACCTGTATCAGGTATGTAGGATATCCGGATACACATCGAGGTACTTGTGTAAACGTGTTATACCTGTATCAGGTATGTAGGATATCCGGATACACATCGAGGTACTTGTGTAAACGTGTTATACATGTATCAGGTATGTAGGATATCCGGATACACATCGAGGTACTTGTGTAAACGTGTTATACCTGTATCAGGTATGTAGGATATCCGGATACACATCGAGGTACTTGTGTAAACGTGTTATACATGTATCAGGTATGTAGGATATCCGGATACAAATCGAGGTACTTGTGTAAACGTGTTATACCTGTATCAGGTATGTAGGATATCCGATACATGAGGTACTTGTGTAATGGCGTGTTATACCTGTATCAGATATGTAGTATATCCGGATACACATCGAGGTACTTGTGTAAACGTGTTATACCTGTATCAGGTATGTAGGATATCCGGATACACATCGAGGTACTTGTGTAAACGTGTTATACCTGTATCAGGTATGTAGGATATCCGATACACATCGAGGTACTTGTGTAAACGTGTTATACCTGTATCAGGTATGTAGGATATCCGGATACACATCGAGGTACTTGTGTAAACGTGTTATACCTGTATCAGGTATGTAGGATATCCGGATACACATCAAGGTACTTGTGTAAACGTGTTATACCTGTATCAGGTATATAGGATATCTGGATACACATCGAGGTACTTGTGTAAACATGTTATACCTGTATCAGGTATGTAGGATATCCGGATACAAATCGAGGTACTTGTGTAAACGTGTTATACCTGTATCAGGTATGTAGGATATCCGGATACACATCGAGGTACTTGTGTAAACGTGTTATACCTGTATCAGGTATGTAGGATATCCGATACACATCGAGGTACTTGTGTAAACGTGTTATACCTGTATCAGGTATGTAGTATATCCGGATACACATCGAGGTACTTGTGTAAACGTGTTATACCTGTATCAGGTATATAGGATATCTGGATACACATCGAGGTACTTGTGTAAACATGTTATACCTGTATCAGGTATGTAGGATATCTGGATACACATCGAGGTACTAGTGTAAACGTGTTATACCTGTATCAGGTATATAGGATATCCAGATACACATCGAGGTACTTGTGTAAACGTGTTATACATGTATCAGGTATGTAGGATATCCGGATACAAATCGAGGTACTTGTGTAAACGTGTTATACCTGTATCAGGTATGTAGGATATCCGGATACACATCGAGGTACTTGTGTAAACGTGTTATACCTGTATCAGGTATGTAGGATATCCGATACACATCGAGGTACTTGTGTAAACGTGTTATACCTGTATCAGATATGTAGTATATCCGGATACACATCGAGGTACTTGTGTAAACGTGTTATACCTGTATCAGGTATGTAGGATATCCGGATACACATCGAGGTACTTGTGTAAACGTGTTATACCTGTATCAGGTATGTAGGATATCCGATACACATCGAGGTACTTGTGTAAACGTGTTATACCTGTATCAGGTATGTAGTATATCCGGATACACATCGAGGTACTTGTGTAAACGTGTTATACCTGTATCAGGTATGTAGGATATCCGGATACACATCAAGGTACTTGTGTAAACGTGTTATACCTGTATCAGGTATATAGGATATCTGGATACACATCGAGGTACTTGTGTAAACATGTTATACCTGTATCAGGTATGTAGGATATCCGGATACAAATCGAGGTACTTGTGTAAACGTGTTATACCTGTATCAGGTATGTAGGATATCCGGATACACATCGAGGTACTTGTGTAAACGTGTTATACCTGTATCAGGTATGTAGGATATCCGATACACATCGAGGTACTTGTGTAAACGTGTTATACCTGTATCAGGTATGTAGTATATCCGGATACACATCGAGGTACTTGTGTAAACGTGTTATACCTGTATCAGGTATATAGGATATCTGGATACACATCGAGGTACTTGTGTAAACATGTTATACCTGTATCAGGTATGTAGGATATCTGGATACACATCGAGGTACTAGTGTAAACGTGTTATACCTGTATCAGGTATATAGGATATCCAGATACACATCGAGGTACTTGTGTAAACGTGTTATACCTGTATCAGGTATGTAGGATATCCGGATACACATCGAGGTACTTGTGTAAACGTGTTATACCTGTATCAGGTATGTAGGATATCCGGATACACATCGAGGTACTTGTGTGAACGTGTTATACCTGTATCAGGTATGTAGGATATCCGGATACACATCGAGGTACTTGTGTAAACGTGTTATACCTGTATCAGGTATGTAGGATATCCGGATACACATCGAGGTACTTGTGTAAACGTGTTATACCTGTATCAGGTATGTAGGATATCCGGATACACATCGAGGTACTTGTGTAAACGTGTTATACCTGTATCAGGTATGTAGTATATCCGGATACACATCGAGGTACTTGTGTAAACGTGTTATACCTGTATCAGGTATGTAGGATATCCGGATACACATCAAGGTACTTGTGGAAACGTGTTATACCTGTATCAGGTATATAGGATATCTGGATACACATCGAGGTACTTGTGTAAACATGTCATACCTGTATCAGGTATGTAGGATATCTGGATACACATCGAGGTACTAGTGTAAACGTGTTATACCTGTATCAGGTATATAGGATATCCGGATACACATCGAGGTACTTGTGTAAACGTGTTATACCTGTATCAGGTATGTAGGATATCCGGATACACATCGAGGTACTTGTGTAAACGTGGTATACCTGTATCAGGTATGTAGGATATCCGGATACACAACGAGGTACTTGTGAAAACGTGTTATACCTGTATCAGGTATGTAGGTTATCCGGATGCACATCGAGGTACTTGTGTAAACGTGTTTTACCTGTATCAGGTATGTAGGATATCCGGATACACATCGAGGTACTTGTGTAAACGTGTTTTACCTGTATCAGGTATGTAGGATATCCGGATACACATCGAGGTACTTGTGTAAACCTTTTCTACCTGTATCAGGTATGTAGGATATTCGGATACACAACGAGGTACTTGTGTAAATGTGTTATACCTGTATGAGGTATGTAGGATATCCGATACACATCGAGGTACTTGTGTAAACGTGTTATACCTGTATCAGGTATGTAGGATATCCGGATACACATCGAGGTACTTGTGTAAACGTGTTATACCTGTATCAGGTATGTAGGATATCCGGATACACATCGACGTACTTGTGTAAACGTGTTATACCTGTATCAGGTATGTAGGATATCCGGATACACATCGACGTACTTGTGTAAACATGTTATACCTGTATCAGGTATGTAGGATATCCGGATACACATCGAGGTACTTGTGTAAACGTGTTATACCTGTATCAGGTATGTTGGATATCCGGATACACATCGAGGTACTTGTGTAAACGTGTTATACTTGTATCAGGTATGTAGGATATCCGATACACATCGACGTACTTGCGTAAACGTGTTATACCTGTATCAGGTATGTAGGATATCCGGATACACATCGAGGTACTTGTGTAAACGTGTTATACCTGTATCAGGTATGTAGGATATCCGGATACACATCGAGGTACTTGTGTAAACGTGTTATACCTGTATCAGGTATGTAGGATATCCGGATACACATCGAGGTACTTGTGTAAACGTGTTATACCTGTATCAGGTATGTAGGATATCCGGATACACATCGACATACTTGTGTAAACGTGTTATACAAGTATCATATTGAGGAATTAAAATGTAAAACTTTTTTTTACGATTTACGGACATTTTCCAGAAGGAAATGCGTTGAAAGCGGACAAGCTCTGTACGGTCAGGTTTCACGTTCGTCTCGTCCTGTCCATTCGTCCGATACATCCGCAATATCCAAACAATAGCACATCGTGTGTGACGTCACAAAACCATGTTTATCGCACCAGGAATGCGATCGCGAGTTGCACAAAACCACAATGGCGAGATCATCGCAACGACAATGCGTCGATGCAGCTCCTCGTTCGGTCAAACATCACATTCAATGGAGTCTCTCCGTGTAGATAATGTACGTTAAACGGACGTGAAACCGATTATACTCACAACGCACGAATTACGCACGAATGAATGTGTTCGGGAGCATCAATTAGACGACATAATCAGGAAAACACGGTAAATGCACAGCGCGCTCCGGGCGGGAATTCCAGAACAAATTAACAACGATCGTGGGAGCGAAGCACGGAGAGCACAGATGCACGGAAACTCGTGCACGGATTACAAGGTGAACCGTGGGGATGAGCCACGGAGGGCACAGCAACTACACGGGAGCCTGTGTACGGATTCGGCCGACGAGGTGACGGATACACGGCAAATAAGCAAGTATGGATGCCCAAAATGAACGAGGTCAAAATTCTCAAGGTAGTTACATCGGAAGTTATTAAGAACAGCCGACTTGATGCATTTTATTGATGTGATGATGGAGTTGAGTTAATGTTTGTAACTCATGCGTTAACAGGTTACCGATTTCGTCCGTTGGAAGCACAGTTGTCGAGTTGACACGGAGCTCATCCGACTCGCCTGTTGGGGATGGAGTGGCAAGCAAAACAATCGTGGAGATGTAGTCATGTAGAGACACGAGAGGAACTGTAGAGAGTATGAGAGGTGCGAAGAGAAAGGGGAGAGGTAGTCGGTGCACTGTGCGAGATTTCACGAGACCCTCTCTCTCATTCACACACACAAACACACTCACTCCCTCCCCGCACCTCCCAAACCCCTCCCTCACCCCTCCCTCTCTTTATTGCCAACTCCACAACTCCCCAATCTTATATGATCATTGTATAAGAGAAGAGAAAGCGAACTCCTCGACTTCAACAAAATATCATCCATAGACTCACTTTATGTTCACATACATAAAATGTGGGTTCAGCAGAGCCAAGTCGATCCGAGATCGGGTCGAGCCATTGACGACTGATTGTGAACTTGACGTGAGATGGCTATAGCAAAAAACTAAAAAACAAATAAAAAACAAAAATTCCATTTCATTCCCTGAGCGGTGCAAGTTGTGTTCGTTGTTGGATGCGTGTTGTTTGCAAGAAAAACAAAAAGAGGGAGAGGAAGGTCTCGAAATCTCGAAGGTCTCGAAAAGAGACCGTTTGCAATCCTCGTATGAATTTGTCTGAGGTTTCATCTCTAACAGCCGAAAATCATTTGGTTCTCAACTCCTGATCAGCAAACAAAATGGCAGAAAGCGAATGAAAACAAAGCTAACAACCACGTGCATAATGCCGAGAAACAGCATAAGGTGTCTTGTTTTTATAACCGATGCAAAGTAGCGAAACTACAATCCAAGGAAAGACTTCCATCCAAGGCCATTAATAGCTCAGACGACCTTTTGAGGGAAAATAAGATGTACCAAGCTGTTTGGGTTAGGTTTGAACGTTTTAAAATGCGTAAACTAAATAATCGTACAGATTGATCGAGGGCAATGAACATAGAGGGAAGCGGAACGAAATGGATTTACTGACATTTTAAAAAGAATTTAAAAAGTAACAGAAAAAAAAAGAGGAGCGGGAGAGATCGAGAGAGAGCGAGAGAAGAGAAAGCGAATTGAGAAATGGAGAAGAGTAAGGGAGGGAAGAGAGAGAATGAGAGACAGGGGAAAGAAGAGAAAGAGAGGGAGGAGGGAGAAAGGAGAAAGAGAGAGGGGAAAAAGAAAGAAACAAAGAGCAAGAATAGGGAGAGGGGAAAAAGAAAGAAACAAAGAGCAAGAATAGGGAGAGGGGAAAAAGGAAGAGAAGCAAAGAGCAAGAAAGACAGAGACAGAGACAGAGACAGAGACAGAGACAGAGACAGAGACAGAGAGAGACAGAGAGAGAGAGAGAGAGAGAGAGAGAGAGAGAGAGAGAGAGAGAGAGAGAGAGAGAGAGAGAGAGAGAGAGAGAGAGAGAGAGAGAGAGAGACAGAGAGAGAGACTGTGATTAAAGCACATTTTCTTCAGGTCATCTCTTTCCTTCTTTCACCATTGTGCTTACCTCCCCCTCCCTGTACCTTTCCCTCTTCCTCTATTATGACTAATTGCTCTAATAATCTCTTTTGACCCAGTCTTCAAACAAACATACCACAGGGACTCGCTGTCTCCGACTCTCTCTTTCTCTCTCTCTCTCATAACTGAACGCATTATTTACACATGAAGAAATATTCAGGCCAGAATATAGAGTGGAAGCGAAGAGTGTTTTGGGGGAGGGAGATGGAGGATGGAGGAATGATGTACAGGGGAGGCAAGGAGTGCAGCAAGGCTGAGGAAAGACAGGATATCATTTCAGGCAGAAGTTTACACAATATGCTTTTGTATTAAAATAGAAACAGTGGATTATAATTGAATTGAAATGTTTGTGCAATGCTGTTTCTCACCATCAAAAACATCATCATCATCATCATCATCATATCTCGGACAATAATGGAGCTACAGCATATATGTGTGTATGTATGTATAGTGCCTATAAGTCTACACCCCTTTCAAAATGTTCAGCTTTTGTTGCCTTATAGCCTGTAATTAAATTGCATCAAATCAGACTTTTTCCCCATTTACTTACACATCATAACGCACAACTTCTAAGTGAAAAACAAATTCGACAAATAGCAGCAAATTTAATGAAAATACAAAACTAGAATATCTTGGTTGGACAAGTGTCCACCGCCCTGATAATAGCAATTAAAATGAGCTCAGGTGTAACAAATCACATTCAAAATCACACACTAAATTAATTGGCTTCCACCTGTGTAAAATTGTCGTGATTCTGATTATTTCAGAATATAATCAGCTGTTCCTGTAGGTTTCCTCTGCTGGGTATTTCATTTCACAGCAGAGACAACCATGAACATCAAGGGGCTTTCAAAAGATCCTGGGGATAAAGTTGTGGAAAGGCACAGATCAGGGGATGGATATAAAAATACTTCAAAGGCCTTGAATATCCCTTGGAACAGAGTCAAGACAATCATTAATAAGTGGAAAGCGTATGGTACCACCAAGACCCTGCCTAGTTCAGGCCGTCTCTCCAAAAAGGATGACCAAAGAAGGAGGAGACTGATCAGAGAGGCCACCAATTGGCCAGTGGCAAACCCAATACAGCACATCACCCAGAGAACACCATCCCTACTGTGAAGCATGGTGGTGGCAGCATCATATTATGGTGATGTTTCTCATCAGCAGGGACTGGGGCACTTGTCAGGATAGAAGGGAAAAAGGATGGAGCGAAATACAGAAAAATCCCAGAGGAAAACCTGCTGCCCTCTGCAAGAAACCTGAAACTGGGACGGAAGTTCACCTTTTACCATGACAACGGCCCGAAGCACACAGCCAAAGCTACACTGGAGTGGTTTAGGAACAAAAAGATAAATGTCCTTGAGTGGCCCAGTCAGAGTCCCGACCTAAATCCAATCAAAAATCTGAGGCATGACTTGAAGATTGCTGTCCATCAACACTCCCCATGCAACTTCACTGAGCTTGAACATTTTTGTACAGAAGAATGGGAAAATATTGCCCAATCAAGGTGTGTGAAGTTGGTATCCCAACACTCACAGCTGTAATTGCTGTCAAAGGTGTTTCCACCAATAATTAACTCAAGGGGGTAGACAATTATCCAACCAAGATATTCTAGTTTTGTATTTTTAATTGATTTTCTGAAATTTGTAGAATTTGTTTTTCACTTGGAAGTTGTGAGTTACGATGTGGAAATAAAGGTGGACAAAGTCTGATTTGATGAAATTTAATTCTGGGGCAATTGGGCACCAAAATTTGAAAATTTTGAAAGGGGGTTTAGACTTTCTATCAGCACTGTATGTATGAAAATGTATATTTGTATATATATATATATATATATATATATATATATATATATATATATATATATATATATATATATATATATATATATATATATATATATATACAAATATATATATATATATATATATATATATATATATATATATATATATATATATATATACATATATAGATATATATACATATACATACATACATATATATATATATATATACATATACATATACATACATATATATATATATATATATATATATATATATATATATATACATATACATATACATACATATACATATATATATATATACATATACATATACATACATATACATATATATATATATACATATACATATACATACATATACATATATATATATATATATATATATACATATACATATATATACACATATATATATATACATATACATACATATACATATATATACATATACATACATATACATATATATATATATATATATATACATATACATATATATACACATATATATATATATATATATATATACACATACACATATATATATATATATATATATATATATATATATATATATATATATATATATATATACATATACACACATACGTATATATACACATGAATAACGTTTCGGCCATGGATACTGAGTGTATGGTGAGGCAGTTGAGCCTCATTTCTCCTCGGAAGAATCGGACCTGTGGCCACTGCTCACAATTAACTTCATGGTATGGTGAATTGCTGAACAACCATGAACGCCAATCAGATAACCACAAGTTCCAATGTCCACCGTCTAATTTGCCATTTAACTTGAGGTCACGTGGCCTCCTGACGGGGTAGGTGCCCTCGGCGATGCTCCAATCTTCTCGTGATTAGTTCTTAAGTAATGTGGCTGAGCATTTACCGCTAGTTCACGCCGACTATGACAGGTTAATTAGTTTGGGAATTATAATCTCCCAGTCTATTGAGGTTTGGACAATGCTGGATAAATGGAAGGAAATGACAATCACTGACAGGTTGAAACATCAATAAAGAATATATTATGAAGAAAAATAAATAAACTAAAGGACTTTATTTCCCTGTTGATTAAATGGATGAATTCAAATCAATCAAATGTTCAATCAACAAAATAATCTCAAACAAATAAAGAATTCAACAAGCATTTCTAGAAAAATGGACAAAGAGCAAATGCTTGTCACTATGCCTTACTTAACAATTAAACACAAGACAAGGGTACCCATCAGATCATTCAGGGGGAAAAGAAATCTGGTCTCGGCTTACCAAGGCAGAAGTCGTTGTGAGTCTACTAAAATAACCCAAAATGTGTGAGCGTGCCTTGGTCGACCTATCCAAATGAGCTCTCCAAAGCCCAACTCGTTTCCGCTGCCAGTGCCTTGCCTCGCTGTGCACCCACCCGCAAACAGGCTTGAACACCAATCAACATCACGTTGTCACCTCCAGGAACCAGGAATGCCAAGAACCAGATACGCCAAGAGCCAGATACGCCAAGAAGCAGGTATGCCAAGAACCAGGTACCGAGCAGAACCAGCAGGATCAGTCCAATGGTCACCAACCACTGTTGCTGCTTTCCCCAACTGTCAGGAGTTGTCAGGAGCTGTCAGGAGCTGTCATAAACCATCAGCAGGATCTCTCACCAACTCCGATCAGGATCTCTGACAAACTGTCATCAGGATCTCCCACCAACTGCTAACAAGGCAGTCCTGCTGTCCTTTTTAGGCGATCAGTGTGAGCAGAGCCTCAAGCACAACTTCAGCCAAATCCAGCTTGCCTATTAGTGCATCGCTGCACGTGACCTCCAACCGTCCATTCTCGCAGTCATTCTCTCCTGACCATCAAACAAGATGCAACTCTCAATTAACACAGGCCTGGCTGACGACGCCATGTTTGGGGTGCTGGACGAATGGCAGACAGCAGCTACTTGCCGGAACAACCGAGTGAAAACGTGAAGCGCTCACAGAACATCAACGGGCAATTATCATCTCTTTGTTCTGCCTGATACAAACAAGAGCCAGTTAATATCCACATAGCTGCTGAACGGGGTGTCGACCGCTGATGAAAAAAGGTGGGTGTTGAACGTCAATGGAAAAGGTGGGTGCCGAAGGTAAATAATCCAAGAGCACAGCCATGTTTGACCGTGAGAATGAACTGTTCAGGAAAAGGTTGCGGTGTGTTTAATGACTCAAATGTCCTGCAAGTCCAATGTGACAATGATAACCAAAATAAAATGTGTAAATAAATCGTGTATTTCCAAGCCAATGTGTCTTGATGGAAAGGGAATAGAATGAGTATCCGTTGAGCTAATGGCTACCTATCTCATGCACGAACGGTGAATATCACTAATGCAGAAATGAAAACAGATGTAAAATCATATATCATGAACGTGTCGTAAAGAGGAAAAGGTTATCCCATAAGAAAGAAAGGGAACCTGTTCTTTACCCTTCTCCAACGCATCAAAGAATTAGAATCCCACCACACAAGGGCATGGGTATGCCTGGTGTTGGTTTAATGGTTCGGGTAGTTGGCTTGGGATCCCAGGATCTTGAGTTCAAATCTCACTTGGCTGTGGAATTAATTTTTCATCCAGAGTTCAAATCTCATCCAGAGCATGGACCCAATGGAGGATGGAAGGGGATGGGTCCATTCTGAACATGCATTTATGGAAATAACTGTCTGAGGACTTGAAATCCGATTCTGAAATCCACAACAATACACACACACACACACACACACACGCACACACGCACACACACACACACACACACACACACACATAAACAACAGACCCCTCCCACACTCCTCCAGCCATATAAGCTGCATAAAGCAACCCAAGAACACTGACACAAGGTAAGCGCTACACTATTTCGAACCCTTCCCAGAATTCCTCAACAACTACAAAGATGTTCACACATCGTACACACATGAGAATCCCAATGCTACACCCCCCTCAGCAACCGCACTGGTTTCATCGCTTATTGGCGAATCATCAGCGAGAGCACAGACAGCAATGCATACCATGAGGCTACCAAGTATGTACCACGTGCAAACAGCAAAAGTGATGCGTGTGTGTGTGTGTGTGTGTGTGTGTGTGTGTGTGTGTGTGTGTGTGTGTGTGTGTGTGTGTGTGTGTGTGTGTGTGTGTGTGTGTGTGTGTATGTGTAAAGATAGATCTACATATATATAATATATACGTACATTTTATGAGAACACCAAAATTTAAATATGCATTTCAATAAAATAGACATCATCAAAGTTTGACTTGCACTTGGAATAAAACCGCAAGCAGATGAAGAAGAAGCACCAAACTCTTGTTTATAAAGTTACAATGTAATGTCCTCAACGTTGATTGGTTGACCTGATAGGTGGAACCATAGAGCATCATGAATAATGAGTAGGCGGAAATGAACCATCATGTATATCAGAAGGTGGAGATGAATCACCAAAATACCGGTGGAAACATGATGCGAAATGGCTGAGGGCTAGTTGGGGGTGGTGGTTTTCTGATGACTCAATGTTGACTGTGGTAGAGTTGTCACACAGTCAAGCCATCATATTCAAAATAGATATAAAGTTCGGACAAATTCTGTCTGAAAAGAATGGGATTGGTTGACCTGATGAATGTGGCCTCCATTGCATGAAGGTGAGCTAAACTGCGTCCTCTACTCAGGATTTTATACCAGCCGATACGAGAGTTGCACTGCACACTGAGGATTATTCAGTAAATGGTAACCAATTGCAGAGTCACAGGGAATAGTTGTCGAACTGTGTACATTCTTCCAAGCCCGAGTTGGTTGTTTCTGTTCGGTTGACTGACCCCACCTGATCCCCAAATGGACGTGTTGTTCGATGCAATCCTTCAATCTCAAAGATGTGCAGCCCACATACCTAGAATCACACAGGAACTGAGATTCGTAAATGATCTTACTTATATGAGAGGCGGGCAGAACACCTTTTTGGACTGACGGAAGCAACCGGCGGGTCGTGAAGATCACTAGTGGTTGAACAGCATAGTAAGAATGGGAAACTGTCTGTTTGATCTGGTTTTCAAACCATTGAGACACTTTGCCTTTCCATGGTAGACGTAGGTATACTGGACATTTACCAGGTCTGATTATTGGATTCTTTGGTGGGTTCAGGAATTAGTATATACATCTCTTGATAATCTGTTCAGGATACCCATTATCAAGAAGAATAGTCATGATGGTCTCAATTTCAGCATGGAGTTTATCTGTGGAGCAGATCTTTCTTGGTCTATTGACCAAGATACCAATCAATCCAATCTTGTATCTCGAGGAACTGTCAGAGTCCTACATCTTCATCAAAACATCAAGAATAATTCATCTTCACTTATTTTATCTATACCTTTCATTATTTTAAACATCTCTATCATATCTCCTCATAACCACCTCCTTTCTAATGTACAAAGCCCTGTCTCCTTCAGCCGCTTCACAGGAGGAACTTCATGATGTCTAGCTTGGTTGTTATTAAAATCGTCAAGCGGCAGCGATTTAGATCGTTGAGCGGCAGCCTATTAATAGGCTACGCCACGTGATCGTCGGCAATACGCTGCCGCGCTATGCATACGTTAGACTATCGTTGGGCATACGTTGTGAACACCGACAACACGCTAAGCATTCGTTGGTATAAGTTATCAATAAGTTATCGAAACGTTCTGTGTATGTTACTAATACGTTATGCATACGTCCAACTCGTTATGAATACGCCAAAAACTGAAAAAAAACATCAATAGTTCAGCGGAAAAAAACATTTTAAAAAATGCCGAAGAAAACTTCGAAGAATGTTGCAAAGAAGTCTCCTGGCCGTGGCCGTGGACGCGGACGCAAGGAGGATCCATCATCACCCACACCCTCCCCATCACGCTCACCTACTACTACTGACATGGACCTAATAATAATAATAATAATAATAATACTACTGCTACTACTACTGACATGCTCACCTACTACTACTACTACTGATACTACTGACATGGACATCTACTCACCATGGAGTCTGAAACGCTGACGGGTTCCTCCTGTGAAGCCCATTTTTATATACCAATTCCCCTAAACGCTGCCAATACGCCATTATACGGTAGCTGTAAGTTAGAAACACGTTCAGTAAGTTCTGTGGTCGTCCGGAAGACGTCAATCAAATACGTCTACATAAGTCAATATACATTTGAGATACGTTATACATCGGTTCAAAGCACGTCACTCATAGGTTAGAAATAAGTTTCGGGTACGCTAAGCATTACCTCGACGTGTTTTGACTTATGAGTAACTTACAAGTAACGTGTGTCGACGTGTGTCAATGATCGCGTAACGTGCCTACAACTTATGGCCAGCGTATGCTGAACGTGTGAGTCATATGCTGGCATACATCGACAAATTTTGAGCATGCTTAAAATTTGTCGACGAGCTCGGCATACTACGACGTATGCCAGCGTGCTCTTAATGTATACAAAACTTACCCATATCGTATTCAACGTGTGCCAGCGTATTCGGCAAATTTTTCATCCGTCGGCATACACTGGCTAAAACGTCAAGGTGTGACAGGGCATGACGGTGATGTTGACACTTCAATGTCTCGTGCGGCTATGATTTAAATCGTAGAGCGGCAGCCTTTTAATAGCCTACGCCACATGATCGTCGGCGATACGCTGCCGCATGCTATGCATACTTAAGACTATCGTTGGGCATACGTTGTGAACGCCGACAACACGCTAAGCATTCGTTGGTATAAGTTATCTATAAGTTATCGAAACATTCTGTGTACGTTACTAATACGTTATGCATACGTCCAACTCGTTAATATACGCCCAGAACTGAAAAAAACATCAATAGTTCAGCGTACGCCAGCATTTTACATACATTTTGATACGTTGCCATACGCTGGCTAAAATGTCAAGATGTGACAGGGCCCTAACATCCTGTAATCTCTATTGTCATTGTTCTTTCCCAGCCCCAACACCTTACACTTGCTCAGGTGAAGTTCCATCTGCCAGTATTTTGCCCAATCCATACAAGTATCAACACTTTCCTGTATCTGATCACCCCCCACCCCCACCCCCCCTTGCTATCCACCTCACCTCTAAGCTTTGTGTCATCTGCAAATTTGGAAAGCTTACTGTTACATCCATCTTACATCCAAATCGTTGATTTGAAAGCTTACATTGAAATCGTTGATTTAAATAATGAATAGAAATGGTCCGAGTGCTGATCACTGAAGTACCCTGCTTCTTACATCCTCCCAGTAAGACATCCTCCCACTCACAGCCAGTCTTTGCTTCCCATCACTAAACCAGTTTGCAATCCAATTATCTACCTGACCAGCCACTCCACAAGCCCTCACCTTGGCTAACAACCTCCGATGTGGTACCTTATCAAATGCCTTCTTAAAGTCCAGATATACTATGTCCACTGCCTTTCCATCATCCACCTAATCAGACACTGCTTCATAGACCTCTAAAAGATTTGTTAAACAGGAACTACCTTTGGTAAACCCGTGCTGACTACCTTTAATTAGTTTGTATTTGTTTGAATGGTTCTTCATCCGGTCCTTAATTAATGCCTCCAACACCTTCCCCACAACTGCAATCAAACTAACAGGTCTATAGTTTCCCAATTCTTCTCTGGATCCTTTCTTAAACAATGGTATTACATTTGTTACTCTCCAATCCTCCGGTACCTGTCCTGACTCTAGGGAACTATTGAAAATATCCGTTAACATCTCACTTACCTGCTCATCCACCTCCATCAATACTCTCGGGTGTATGTTATCTGGACACGGAGCCTTATTTTCTCTTTGATTACCTGGTTATTCCTTGACTTCCTCCACTCCAACCTGGATTTCTGTAAAAGCCCTTCCTCAGCTCCTTCATAAATACTCTCAGCTATTGGCAATTCTCCTGACTGTTCTTATGTAAAATTTGAAGAAAAATATCTATTTAATAAGCCTGCCATCTCAGTTTCATCACTAACCACTCTCCCCGATGCTATTCCTCAATGGGCCCACACTGGTCCTAACCTGTTCTTTTCCCCTGATATAAGTAAAGAAAGGCTTGTTATTATGTGTAATATTCTTAGCCATGTCCTTCTCATACTCTCTTTTGGCTTGTCGAGTTATTTTCTTAACTTCCCTCTGTTTACTTCGACACTTCAATAAATCTAACTCCAGTCCTGTTATTTTAAACCTAACAAATGCCTTCTGCTTCTCCTTAATGTCATCCCTTTCTCTTGATACAATGCTGTCAGGTCAGGTATGGGAGCATGTGCCAGAACAGCGCGCCGCTGCGTCCACTTTCCGCTGGTACTCCAGGGGCCTCCGTCTGGCCATCCCCCAGGCAGATGCCAGGCCCATCCCCATCTCCTTGAGATGATGGTCAACCTGCTGCAGCCATGAGGCACGTGGTCGACCCACTGACCTCCTCCACTCATGAGACCCCCTCGCTGAGAAAATCTGGTGAGCAGGATCAGCGTCAGGAAAACGAGCCACATGTCCATACAGCCGCAACTGACGCTCACGGACTATGCAGGTAACAAATCTCATCCGAGTCTCTCTCAGCAACCGCTCGTTGGACACAAAATCCGACCAGCGATAGCCAAGGAGTCTCGGAAGAGACCTGGTACCAAAGGAATTAAGTCTCCATCTCAGATCCTTGGTCAGAGTCCAAGTCTCGCACCCATAGAGCAAAACTGGAAGTACCAAGGACCTGAAGACTCGGACTTTCGTCCTCCCGCACAGGTACCGGCAGTGCCACACCCCATGATCCAGTGAATCCATGACTCCCCAGGCCCGACCCAGACGTCTATTGACCTCTGACTCGCAGCCAGCAGAGACATGGATATCACTGCCAAGGTAAGTGAATCTCTCCACGACCTCAACATCCTCACCACAAACAGACACAGACAGGACAGCAGCAGCCAAGATGTCACCGAAAGCCTGGATCTTAGTTTTGACCCAAGAAACCCGTAATCCCAACGGCTCCGACTCCTCATTCAGCACCTCGAGGGCCCCCAAGAGGATGTCTAAAGTCTCTGCAAAGATGACTGCATCATCTGCAAAATCAAGGTCTGAGATCTTGACATTCCCAAACGATGCACCGCAACTTGATCTCTCCGACATCCTTCCTAAAATCCAGTCCATACAAGTGCTGAAAAGTGTGGGCGCAAGTACACATCCCTGACGAACTCCAGTAACAACTGGAAATAAGTCAGAGATGGTACCACCACACTTCACAGCACTCTCAGTACCAGAGTAGAGTTCAGACATCAGATCGATCAGTTTTGGTGGCACCCCACGGAGACCAAGAATCCTCCAGAGGACATCCCGATTCACTGAATCGAACGCTTTACAGAGATCAACATAGGCTGCAAGCAGCCCCTGCCGAAACTCTCGTCTGTGTTCGGTGAGGACACGAAGTGCAAGGATACGGTCAATTGTTGACCTCTTTGGTGTAAAGCCTGACTGCTCTGGACGCTGGTGCTCAAACAGATGGTGGCGAACCCTATCAAGAATTATCCGAGCAAAGACCTTGCCCGGCACTGAGAGCAGCGACAATGCTGTCCTTTACCCAGATTGCTACTTCTCCTCCCATTCTCTCCTTCCTATCACACCGATACACCTTGTAACCTTCAAATCCTGTCCTCCAGTTACTCTCCTCCTTAAACCATGTCTCACTCACTGCAACTACATTGTACTCCTCACTCTGTACTTTGGCTTCAAGCTCTTCCATCTTATTATTTAAACTTCTGGCATTGGTATAGAATATGTTTAACTTTTCCCTTCTAGAAATTCTATTTTCGTGCCTGGCCTTACTAATCACAATTACATAGTTGTTGACCTTGGGCCTATGTTGACCTTTTGGTCCATGTTGCTCTTAAAAATAATTGGTGGTTGAATTCAGAGACCTGAAATACACATCCTCTTTAAATTTCACGTCAATCGGATGAAAATTGAGGATTTTAGAAATTCCACCTTAGATTAAGGTGGTAGAAATACTACCTTATTTGTAGGTCAGGCCAGATTAGATCTGTGATTTGCTACAGGTATCATGTAAACCTGTACTAACCTGTTCCATGGCCGGGTTGTCGGCAACTAAACCATCTCCCCCACCAAGTTTTTTTTGGTGAGGAGGGTGTTTGGATATGGACACCCAGCAGGATTAAAAACAAAACCTGTCAAAGGGCGGAAGAGCTCCTTGTGAGCCAACGGCCGTCCATATCTAGTGCCCAACTGTGTCTGCGGACGTCCTCCTGCAGTTGCGTTACTTCTTATTAGGAGGTTGGTGGCAGGATTTGCACTCCGGCTACCGTAAAACACTTCATTCCGCAAAACACAAAAACGCAAAGAAATCTGAAAACCCACTCCGTGGGAGTACCTCCTGTGCAGCTTCCCTTCGAAGTGCAGCTCACCGGATGACGGGATTGGGGCAAAGCCTTCGGGACCCCAAATCTTTGATGATAGGAGGGAAACCACGGGGTAACATTCCCGGGTCAGATTGCGGGAGAGTGTGTCGGAGTGGTGCTGAGGTGTCGTCTACCAGACAGCGGCCTCCTTGGGTTCACCTGCGGTGGTCCCTTCGGGTGGGTGCCTGGAATGTTCTATCCCTAAGAGAGGATGATCACCTGTCTCTGTTATCATCTGAGCTCAAGCATTTGGACATCGGTATTGTAGCACTCTCTGAGGTTCAGAGACCGGATTGCGGCGAGATCATGGTGGGTGGTTACACCTATGATTGGTCTGGTCGCTCTGATGGTTACCATGCCCATGAAGTTGCTGTAGCTGTGTCCAATAAGCTGACTCCAATGATAATTGAGGTAACACCGGTCAACGAGTGTACTATGGGACTAAGGATTCGTCACTCCTTGGGTGTCATTTCCCTGGTCTCTGCATATGCTCCGACTGAGGCAAATGATCTCACCGTGAAGGACGCATTCTATGCTGCACTCGAGTCTGTGGTTGATCAGTGCCCCAGGTGAGATACTCTTATAGTCTTGGGGGATTTCAATGCATCGACTCGCAATGAAAGATATGGTTATGAGACGTGTTGGTCTCCATGGGTCTGGAACTATGAACCTGAATAGCAATAAGTTCCTTGACTTTGGAAGAAGTCATGGACTTAGGGTGGCTGCTTGAGCACCAGCGTCCAGAGCAGTCAGGCTTTACACCAAAGAGGTCAACGATTGACCATATCCTTGCTCTTCGGGTCCTCACCGAATGCAGATGAGAGTTTCGGCAGGGGCTGCTTGCAGCCTATGTTTATCTCTGTAAAGCGTTCGATTCAGTGAATCGAGATGCCCTCTCGAGGATTCTTTGCCTTCGTGGGGTGCCACCAAAACTGATCGATCTGATATCTGAACTCTACTCTGGTATTGAGAGTTCTGTGAGATGTGGTGATACCATCTCTGACTTATTTCCAGTTGTTACTGGAGTTCGTCAGGGGTGTGTACTGGCCCCCACACTTTTCAGCACTTATATGGACTGGATTCTCAGGAGGATGTTGGAGAGATCAAGCTGCGGTACATCGTTTGGGAATGTCAAGATCTCTGACCTTGATTTCGCAGATGATGCAGTCATCTTTGCAGAGACTTTAGATATCCTTTTGGGGGCCCTTGAGGTGCTGAATGAGGAGTCGGAGCCGCTGGGATTACGGGTTTCCTGGGTCCAAACTAAGATCCATGCTTTCAATGACATCTTGGATGCTGCTGTCCTGTCTGTGCCTGTTTGTGGTGAGGATTTTGAGGTTGTGGAGAGATTCACTTACCTTGGCAGTGATATTCATGTCTCTTCTGGCTGCGAGTCAGAGGTCAATAGACGTCTGGGTCAGGCCTGGGGAGTCATGGATTCACTGTATAATTGGGTGTGGCGCTGCTGGTACCTGTGCGGGAGGACGAAAATCCAAGTCTTCAGGTCGTTGGTGCTTCCAGTCTTGCTCTATGGATGCGAGACTTGGACTCTGACCAAGGATCTGAGATGCAGACTTAATTCCTTTGGTACCAGGTCTCTTCGGAGAATCCTTGGCTATCGCTGGTCAGACATTGTGTCCAACGAGTGGTTGCTGAGAGAGACTGGGATGAGATTTGTTACCTGCATAGTCCGTGAGCGTCAGCTGTGGCTGTATGGACATATGGCTCGTTTTCCTGATACTGATCCTGCTCACCAGATTCTCTCAGTGAGGGAGTCTCGTGAGTGGAGGAGGTCAATGGGCCGAACACGTGCCTCGTGGTTGCAGCAGGTTGATCGGCATCTCAAGGAGATTGGGATGGGCCAGGCATCTGCCTGGGGGATGGCCAGACAGACGCCCCTCGAGGACCAGCGGAAACTGGACGCAGCGACGTACTGCTCTGGCACATGCTCCCATACCTGACCTTAGATGTTGATCTTTTGCCTATGTGGACCTTCTGGCCTATGTTGACCTCAAAAATAGTTGGCTATTTGAATTAATTGACCTGAAATATATATCCTCTTCAAATTTCAAGTCAATCAGATGAAAAATGAGGAATTTAGAAACCCCACCAAAGTTGTTGACCTTTGGCCTATGTCGACCTTTTGACCTTTTGATCTCAAAAATCGGCTTCTTCCGTATGACAAACTCTACCCTGTGGTGAAGTTATGTGAAGATTGGTTTAAAATTGTGAGCTGTAGGCAACAGACAAACAGACAAAGACACAGAATAACAAAATTGATGAATCTGTATACTTTAAAAACCTTCGATTTTGCAAGTGACAAACAAACAGAAATGGGTGAAAACAATCTGCTTCACCTTCGGTGGCGGAGGTAAAAAAGGAAAACCACAAAAATAAATATCAGCAGTTATACTCCGACAATGACAAAAGACAATAGAATGACAAAATAGTGACAAAAGAGCAGGAGTATTTTAAAAAGAGCTTCACAGGACAGGGATTGACAAGGAAGGCTCATTGAAATGGTTAAGAAGAGGTAAAATTAGTTTGGATAGAGATCAAATCTTCATTTATGCCCAAGATGCTTTCACACGAATGCTTTTAAGAAAATGGCGGGATTGAGTCAATCGGACAAATTTATGCAGGTTTTGTGGGGTAGAAACAGAGTACCAGTCACCTCCTTCTGGGATGTAAAAAAAAATACCCATGGTAGAAAAACCGCACACAAAAAGACATGACAGCATCTGTGGAGTAATCCACTGGCACATCCTTAAACATTTCAACATCCGGGTCCCAGGACAATCATGGAAACACAAACCAGATCCGATCCTCGAAAATGAACAAGTCATGCTCACGTGTGACAAGATGATCCAATCAAGTGTGGACATTGCAAACAAAGCATTGCATCTGGGCATGGTGCTCAAACACAAAAAGGAAGAGTCAGCATTGTTGATTGAGGTTTCAGTTCCCAAATACCAAAATCTGAAAAATGAGGTCAAGAGGATGTGGAAATTTAAGAAAGCTGAAATTATACCAATGATAGTTGGAGCTACAGGAATGATGAAGAAAACCCTTACCGAATAGTGAAAAATAATTCCTGGGAATATCACTGCAAATGAGATACAAGTGGAGGCTGTCAGAGGTTCAGTGAAGATTTTGAAAAGAGCCCTCGAGAACGAAATTTAGCTTCGTTCCCGTATGCTGGTCTGATTACTACAATTAACAGTGAGCGAGAAACAAGAAAAGGCTCGTCATGAGAGGTAATCGTACACGCGGACGCAAACAGTGACTCATCTCAGCTCAAAAACTGCGATTGGCCGAAATTAAATACCGTGAAAACTAAATAGGGACACAATCGTTTACATGCAATGATCATCAACCCTGTGGCCCTCAATTCAAATGCAAGTAGTTGGGATAATATCTGCCATTTGGAAAAATTACAGCTTGCAGCTACTGGGGCAACAGCTCCCATCATAGGGCGTGGATTTGTGACCCTAAAATTGGGTTCGGTAAAGCATAGAGTAGAGGTTTGGGTAGCAGAGGTGTGTGACCCATGCCCAATTGGATTGGATTTGCGAACTGCCAGCGAGTCTAAAATCGATCTGGGCCATGGCATCCTATCGGTGGGGTCGAAGGAACTGCCATTAGGTGGTGTGAGCACGGACAATAGAGCAGAGGTGAAAGCTCCAGGCTGTAACTATTCCCCCGGGTGCCTGAGGCCATCGTCCCTGCACAATGGTGGGCTCAAAGCCCTGAATTTGAAAGATAACATCTTGCATCGCAAATGCATTGCTTTTCCCTCTGAGAAAACATTTTGACTGGTAATCGTCCCAAACAAATTCAAAACCACAATTTTGCAAAGTATGCACAGTACCTTCCCCGGCAGACATTCGGGCAGGACAAAGACAACATCGCAGGTCTGGCAGAGGTTTTATGAGGTTAATGTGGGGTGCGATATATGGTACTGATGTCGAGTATGTGATGCCTGTCTGACTAAAAAGGGACTGGCATGGAGGATGAGCCCCCCCTTCAATTACACCAGGGTGCCTCCTTGAGTGGGTTGCTATGGGCATCCTAGGACCGCTACCCCACATTTGCCAAGGCAATAAGTACATCCTCATGGTGAAGGACTACTTTACCAAGTGGCTGGAGGTCGATGTGCTCCCCCAATCAAGAAGCTGTGGTTGTGACACAGGCCTTCATAGAAGGATTTGTATGTTGGCATGGAATTTCAGAAAAGCTGCACACCGATCAGGGACAAAATATTGAAAGCCAATTGCGAAAAGAGGTGTGCAGACACTCTTTCAATTTGAAAAACCTGAACAACACCCTGAATACCTGAATCTGACAGGATGGTGGGAAGGTTTAATAAGATCTCATAAAAATTATGATTATTTACCACCACCCGGCAGGATGACTGGAACGAAAATCTCCCGTATTTGTTGATGGCCGACAAAACCACCCGGCATGGAGCTACTGCATGTAGTCTGGCACTGCTCATTTATGGTCGAGAACTAAGAGCTTCTGTAGACCTATTTCTCCCAAGACATATTGCAAGCTTTTGACATGGTCTGGCACCCTGCACTGCTCACCAAACTCTCTTCTTATAGTATCCAAGGCAATCTCCATTAATGGCTTGCGGACTTCCTCTCCTGTCACAATGAATGCGTGGCTTTCAATGGAATTCTCTTATCTCCTCTTCCTGTCCAGGCTGGGGTTCCTCAAGACAGCATTCTGGGCACTGTGCTTTTTTTGGTTTTCATCAATGATCTCCCTGACTCTGGAAAATCCTCTTTATCTCTTTTCTGATGATGCCACCCGATGCTGTACCATCTCTCATCCCTCAGATTGGCATGCAGCAGCTTCTTCGCTTTCTGTTTACCTGGATAAAATCACAAACTGGTCCAACACGTGGAACATGTCTTTCAATCGGAACAAATCTCACACTCTCACTATGTCTTTCCAAAAGGACCGTTTGGAAAAAAACTCCTATACTTTCTCAACAATCCTCTGGAAGAAGTCCTTTCTTTCAAACTTCTGGGTCTCACTATCTGCCATGATCTTTCCTGGGAAAGCCACATTTCGAAGCTGTCTTCCAAAGCCAGTCACTGACTGGGAATCCTCCGTCGTGCAGTCCTTCCTCGGCCCACCTGAGCTCCTGACCACTTACAAAGCTTTCGTCCACAGCCTGATGGAGTACTGCTCTCCCCTCTGGGCTGGTGCTCCTGCCTCCCACCTTTCTCGGCTTCACGCTCTGGAAACCAAAGCATTTAGGATCATTGGTATCTCCCACGATGAGGCTGAGACTTTGGGCCTCTCACTCTCTCCCCGCAGGCAGGTCGATGGTCTTTCTGTCTTCTACCGTCTCCTCTCCAGTCTCGCCCCCTGCTCTGTATGCGATTTGTCCCCACCATATTTCTGCAGGGCGCCCAAGGTCCGCCAACAACCCCCTTCAGGTAAAACTACCAAAATCACGAATCACTGCTCACCTCCACTCTTTCATTCCTCTTTTTCCCCACCTTTGGAATAAAGTCCCTCACTCTGTTCAGTCCCATTGTTCCCTCCAGGCCTTCAAAACAGCTGTTCACCACCATATCTTATAGTCTCCAATCCAAACCCTCGTTCTTTTCTACCCCCGTTAATGCACCCCAAACCCACCTCCTTCAAATTCCCAGCTTTCCTTCAAGAAAGTCCCTGTAGTGTCCCATCTTGTACACCCCATGTTCCCCACCCCATCCCTCTCCCTTCCACAGATCTCCTAATGTCTCTGTTCCCACTGTTTTGTCCTTCCCACTCCCCTATTGTCTCATGCCCCCCTTGCTTTGCATTGTGTGTTCGCTCTCATCGGAGCCTTGACAAGGTATGCAAAAAAATATATAATTGGTATCTCCTGCAATGAAGCTGAGTCTTTGTCTTTGTCCCTCTCCTCCCCTCTCCTCCTCTCCTCCCCTCTTTCTCTCTTTCTCTCTTTCTCTCTCCCCCCCCCAAACTCCCACACTCTTTTCAATCCCACTCTTCCCTTCAAGTATTCAAAAACCTGATCACCACCATCTCATACCTTCCCTAGTCCAAAACCATGATCTTTTCTCCCACCGTTAATCCATCCCAAACCCACCTCCTTCAAATTCCATGCTTTCCTTCCTGAAGGTCAATGTAGTGTCTATCTTGTTTTACCTGTGTACCCTGCCCCATCCCTCTCCCTTTCACAGATCTCCTGATGTCCCTGTTCCCTCCTGTTTTGCGCTTCCCTCTCCAACCCCACTTATCTTCTACTCCCTTTGTGATGTGTTCTGTGCATTCTCTTATGCGAGCCTTGGCAAGGTATCCAAAAAACATAATTAATTGTCTGGTCCAGTGCCAGAACACCCCAATGAACCAGCGGTGGAGGGTTAGGCACGTCACTTGGAGGAAGGCTTAGAATGGGTCCATGCCTTCACGCACTGCCAACTCCATTGGAGGGTGCCTGCATGAAGCGTAGGTACGACCACCAGAGCCGGGTGAGTATGTTCCGGTGGCAAGAATTTGGTTCTTAAACCCCCGAATGAAGAAGGGCCACTGCCCAAAGCTCAATTCGCCTTGGCAGGAACTGGGGGTTATCCTCTCGCAAATCTGTGGTATCTAAGGTCAAAAACAACCATCATCCAGGTGGCCACATGAGACCTTACCACGAGGAAATGCCACCGTGGGTTTCTCAAGTCATGCAGGCTTTGGAGGCAAAGGTGAGTACCTCCCCAGAGGGATGCTCAGAATGACATGGCATACAGTGACCTGAAAAAGCATTGTTACGTTTGTGGGGGGTGGTGAGATATTACCATAGAGCAGATAGGAATGTATGGAGAAGCATAGTCCGTGTACGAGTAGTTAACCCATTTCAATGCAATAAGTGGGGACACGTCAGCTTAAGGAATGTTTTGTTTTAATATGCATTATACAGGGGATGGTGTGTGGTAATAATTAGTTAGGGATTATGGTTAAGGAAATTGTGTGTATAAACCCTGATGTAAACCTCCACCAGGGGCGTCGGGAGACTTGGCAAGAGAGGAAGAGAGGGGCGGAGCTATGAATGCCTCCAGGGGCGAAGCGTTGCTCAGGGAGAAGAGGGAGGAAAAGTCTAAGGAGAACGGGGTTGGTCTGAGAATGGGGTTGGTCTGCGGAGAACAAAGAACATGACAAAAGAACAAGTAGTGAAAAGAAGGACTGTAAAAGTGAGGAGAATGGGGAACTGAGGATAGTTTTCAGGAGGGCATCCTGCCTGCCTGTCTTTGCTCTGTGCCCTTTTTGCCTGCCTGCCTGTCTTTGACCTGTACCCATTTAGTCTGCCTGCTGCTTTGTCTCCCCATCGCTGCCTGCTCATCCTGCCTGTCCATGGCTCCTCTGACATCTCCACCACCCAAAGCTGAATCCCCAGGTTATGTCCCTTTCCCATCTGTGATTGAGGTGGCTTAATTTCTTTAGATTTGTTCTTACCTCATTGTATATCATGTCATACTTCGTGCAGTAGAAAGTAGAAAAATCATGCAAATTATGATACAAACATCAAATTTGGCATTTCTGTTCTGCAGGGCTTTCTGATCAAATCTGCCCAATTGGCCATTTGAAAATCCAAATTTTGAAAAATTTGAAGAAAAAAAAAACTTCAAAAAAATCTGATTCCAGCTGGTTGAAATTCTTGAAGCGCAAGTGAACATCCCAGACAGAGAACCAAGGGGAGATGCAGTCATCATTGATGGCTCAGCACTTATCAATGCCCTACCTCCACGCACTTCAAAGATATTTGATGACTATGCGAAAGAAGACATCATCCCAAAGGTGGAATCCTATGGTGCCAAGTACGAGAGGGTGGATGTAGTGTTTGATGTGTACAAGAAGTCAAGTCTGAAGTCTGAGGCAAGGTCGAAAAGGGGGCAAGGAATCAGAAGAAGAGTGACAGGAACCAATAAGACCCCAAGTAACTGGAGAAGCTTTCTTCGAGATGACAGCAACAAGACTGAGCTGTTTCACTTCCTTGCGGAAAAGATGTGTGAAGCACAGACGACAAGCACAGTCATTGTCACAAAAGGAGAAGATGCCATTAGAAACACAAGGAAGTCACTGGATGCTGCGTCTCCATGTTGTCATGAAGAAGCTGACACTCAAATATTTGTACACGCCAGGGATGCAACGACGGATGGTAGCAAGTCCATTATCATTAAGGCTAATGACACGGACGTACTAGTCATAGCAATATCTGCACTGCCATCTTTTCAGGAACTAGGTCTTGAGAACATGTGGATTGCCTTTGGCCAAGGAACCAAGGCGCGGTGGATTCCAGTCCATGAGGTAGTTCCTGCAATATGGCCTGAGAAAGCTAGAGGGATCCCATACTTCCATGCGTTCACTGGATGTGACGTCGTGTCTGCCTTCCGCGGTAAAGGGAAAAAAACTGCGTGGCAGACTTGGAACGTCTTTGATGATGTTTCTGAAACATTCACCAATCTCAGCCAGCATCCAACATTGATTTGTGATGTTGACTTTTTTGAAGTTTTTTTTTTTTTTAATTTTTAAAAATTTGGATTTTCAAATGGCCAATCAGGCAGATTTGATGAGAATCCCTGGAGAACAAATGTGCAAAATTTGATGCTTGTATCATCATTTTCACGATTCCTCTCAAAAATTGCTGTTATCTGCCCGACCAACTGTGGTGCGAAGGGATGATATGGGGGAGGGGGAGGGGGAATGGCCGCCTATTCAAATGTGTACACAATAATACGCTCATGAACTACAACAGAGAGAAGTCATAAGTATTTAAGTGCCATAACTTTTATTCTCTAGCGTTTTCTGAACTACCAAGACTTAAAAAGACGCCAAAATACATCACAATAGTACCAGATGGAGAGATTGTTAAAACGCCAATTTGTACTTCTTCTCGTCCTTGTGGTTCTTCCCCTCTCAAGACAATGTAAAACTGTAGCCCGACCTACCTCAATAACTGCTGAAGCTATGATGTTGATTCCAACGGAAGGAAGTTACTTGGTCTCTGGGCTAGTGCACACAACCAAAATTTAAAAAATGTATAAAACATTAATCGTTTTATTACCCTGCACTCACGAAGCAAAAAGCAGGGTCATGCAATCGGTAGCGTACATATGTACTGTATGGCGTACATTGTACGTCGTCTGTCATTTCTGCATTTTGTTTTTTTGTTTTCAAACATCGAAAACTGTTCAGCAGAAGGATTTGAAATTTTAACACATATTACATGACCATGTGATATCACGGTCACTCTTTTGAGGTCAATATAGGCCAGAGGTCAACTTCTAAGCCAATTTTCTAAAATCCTCAATTTTCATAACTAGAAATTTGAACAGGATTTTCATATCACCTCACTGAATTCAACCACCAATTATTTTTGAGGTCAACATAGCCCAAAATGTCAACATAGGCCAGGTTTATAAAATTGTCAATTTTCATTCAATTTATTTGAAATTTGAACATGATTCTCACAAAAATGACCATCATATGTCACATGGTCTGGCATCCATATTGGATCTAAGGAAAAATCTTTGAAAACCGTTGTATAAGAAATCGCTTAACTGATCAATGCAAAATTTAAGTAATCGATCAACTACCAATGGGAAATATGGTTTGATAAAGATGACGTCATCGGTCATGTGCTCTGGCAGCCATATTTGATCAAAGAAAAAGAAAAAAAACCTCAAAAAACAAGAGTTGTTTTTTTTTGTATACCTTGTCGAGGCTCGTGTGAGAGCGAACACACAGTTCACAGCAAGGGGGGGGGGGGGATGAGACAAGAGGAGCGAGAGAGGGAAGGACAAAACAGTGGGGAACAGAGACATTAGGAGATCTGTGGGAGAGGGATGGGATGGGGAATATCGGGAATAGAAGATGGACATTACAGGGACTTTCAGGAAGAAAAGAAGGGAATTTGAAGGAGGTGGGTTTGGGGTGGATTAATGGGGGTTGAAAAGATAGAGGATTTGGATGGGGGATGACAAGACGTGGTGGTGAACAGCTGTTCTGAAGGCCTGGAGGGAAGAATGGGATTGAATAGAGTGAGGGAGTTTATTCCAAAGGAGGGGAAAAAGAGGAATGAAAGAGTGAAGGTGAGCAGTGATTCGTGATTTTGGTAGTTTTACCAGAATGGGGTTGTTGGCGGACCTTGAGCGCCCTGCGGAAATGTGGTGGGGACAAATCGCAGAGAGAGCAGGGGGGGGGGCGAGGCTGGAGAGGAGACAGTAGAAGACAGAAAGACCACCGACCAACCTATGGTGATTGAGTGAGAGGTTCAAAGACTCAGCCTCATTGCTGGAGATGCCAATGATCTGAAATGCCTTGGTGAAGCCGAGAAAGGTGGGAGGCAGGAGCACCAGCCCAGAGGGGAGAGCAGTACTCCATCAGGCTGCGGACAAAAGCATTGTAAGTGGTCAGGAGCTCAGTTGGGCCGAGGAAGGACTTTGCACGATGGAGGATTCCCAGTCGGTGATTGGCTTTGGAGGCGAGGTTTGAAATGTGGCATTCCCAGGAAAGGTCACGGTAGATAGTGAGACCCAGAAGCTTGAAAGAAAGGACTTCTTCCAGAGGATTGTTGAGAAAGTGGATGGGAGGGGGGGATTCTAAACGGTCCTTTCGGAGAGACATAGTGGGAGTGTGAGATTTGTCCAGATTTAAAGCCATGTTCCACGTGTTGGACCAGTTTGTGATTTTATCCAAATCTGCAGTGAGCGAAGAAGCTGCTGTTTGCCGGTCTGAGGGATGACTGATGGTACGGCAGAGGGTGGAGTCATCAGAAAAGAGATAAAGAGGATTTTCCAGAGAGTCGGAGAGATCATTGATGGAAACCAGAATAAGAACAAGGCAGAGACGCTACCTTGAGGAACTCCAGCCTGGACAGGAAGAGGGGATGAAAGAACTCCATTTAGGGCCACATGTTGACTGCGACAGGAGAGGAAGTTTGCGAGCCATGAGTGGAGATTGCCTTGGATACCATAGGAAGAGAGTTTGGTGAGCAGGGCAGGGTGCCAGACTGTGTCAAAAGCATGTGATATGTCCAGGGATATGGCTCTGATTTAATGTCTGGCATTGAGGACCTCCATCCATTATTGGGAGAGCAGAAGCAACATATCCAGGGTAGAGTGACCTGGTCTGAAACTAAATTGATGAACGGAAATCAAGCCATTGGAGAAGAGGAAGGATTTCATATCAGAAGTGATTATGGATTCCTTGAGCTTGCTGACGATTGGGAGAAGGCTGATTGGTCTGTCGTTGCAGGGATCTGTTTTTGCACCTTTTTATGCAGCGCAGGAATGTTTGCTGATTTCCAAGCAGATGGCAGATGACCTTGAGCAAATGAGAGGGTGAATAGAACACAGAGAGGGTGAGCAAGAGCAGAAGAGCAGGTTTTTAGGACACGTGGGCTGATGCCGTCTGGACCGGTTGCAGAATCTGAGTCGAGGTTTGAGAGCAAGCTCTCCACCTTGTCAGGACAAAATGACACAGAGTCCAGGGACAGTTTGGTGCGACTGGGTAAGGTGGGTTGAGAAAATGATGGGTTTTGGACACAAGATTTAGCCGCAAACACTGAGTTTAGACATTCAGGCTTTTCACATGCGGTATCAGCAGTGCGGCCATTTGAGGTAAGGGAGGGGATGGAGGGGGAACATACACCAGAAACAGATTTGATTAAATGCCACCAGGATTTTGAGGAGGGAGAGAGGTTTGAGATGTTAGACTTGAGATTAGAAAGATGTTGTTTTCTGGCTCTCCTGAGGGTAGAAACACACTTGTTCCATGCTTTATGGAAGGAACTGAGATTGCCCTCAGTTTGGTTTGCTTTCTATGAGGCAAAGGCAAGTTGTTTCAGGACAACTGCCTCACCACAAGCTTCAGTGAACCAAGGGCAGGAGGAAGGGTAGGACAACTGAAGACGAGAAGGGATAAATCTGTGCATGAGAGAGAGCAAGTTTCTTTGAAATAATTCCCAGGAAGAGTTGATGTTGGAGAAAGTAGAGATAGGAGACCAGTCTATAAGATTGATGGCTGCTTGGTGACTCTGCCAGTCGGCTTGAGTGAAATGCCAGACTCGACAGCGGTGAGGTGGTTCTCTGATAATAGCCAGAGAGATGTCCACTTTGACAAGGACGTGGTCAGAATAACCGATTGGAACAGAGAAAGAGCATCAGATATTGTCAGGGAAGTTAGTCAAAATCAGATCCAGAAGAGATGGAGTACCTCGCCAACTGGCATGATGACAATTGAAGTCGCCACATATGAGAAAGAGAGAGTTTGGATGAGAAGATAGAAGTTGGTCCATGTTTTCGGATAGTGAGGTGTAGATGGAGTCATCACTGTTTGGTGGACGGTAGAGTACACATATAAACATGCCATGGGAGTGGAGGGGAAGCCGTAGCCAGACGTATTCCTGGGGGTGTGGGGGAGTGAGGACAGTGCATGGAAAGTGAAGAATGGAGTCTTTGATGAAGAGAACAACTTCTCCACCAGGACGAGGCTTAGGTCTGTCATACCGGAGGAGGGAGTAACCAAGGATTGATACTTGGGAGTCAGAGACGTCTTAAGGGTGGAAAGTTTGTGTTAGGCAGATTATGTCTGGTTTGTCAGTGGCAACCTGTATGGAAAGATCTGAAAGGTTTGAGCGAAGGCCCCGGATATTTGAGGTCCACACTGTTCATGAAGAGGGAGGGGAGGAGGCTTTGAGTGTAGGGGGTGGGGGGAGGGGGGTAGGACAAGGGATGAGGGGGAGGTAAGGAGGGTTGTTGAAAGAGTGTAGGGGATTGCAGAATAGCTAGGGGAGGGGGCCGAATGAGGAGAGGAAAAGGCTCTGTGGTGCTGGGAGAGAGGGGGGACAAGAGAGGGGAAGAAGGCAGTTCAGGATTTGAGGAGGTGGAGTGAAGAGATGGAGGTGAGAGGGCAGTGGAAGGAGGCAGCTTTGTGGATGAGAGGGGGGGGCAACTTTGAGAAGGATGAGTGAGGGGGATGAATGGTGGGAGAAAGGTGAGGGGGGAGTTTTTGAGAGAGGTGAGAGGGAGGCTTGGACGGAGAAGAGTGGGATGGTTGCTTTGAGAGTGAGGGGGTGAGTTGGCACTGAAATTGGAACAAAAGAATGGTTGATGGAAAGCGAACATTAATAGCAAACTGGGGTTTTAAAAAGTTTTAGGTTCGAGATGCGATTAAACACGTTTCTTGATGGATGCAATAAAGGTGAATTCAGAGAATGGAGAGAAGAAACGCTGTAACAGTTGGATTATTTATGCAAGATATGAAGGAAAGGTCGAATTGAGAGGAGTCTGTTTAAATAGCAGAAGAGTAGTGCATTATGATACAGTCAAGAGTACCACACGTGTGAAAGAGGAAGATGAAGCATTATAAGAGATAGTTATTATTATTATTATTGTTTGAGAGAGTTTTCATCAGATTAGGTCATGGACGTGTCGTAGAAAAAATCGTGAGGTGAATGGTGAAATTGGATCAGTAAACGCAGACTGTAAACTCGAGACTGTAAATGGATCACGTGGTTATGGTTACAGGTAAGACACAAGATTATTATTTTTGATGTATTTTTGAAGAACAGGTAAGATTCGGGAATGGAAGGTTATAGATCGGAACAAATCGTGAAGGTAATGGCGAGAGAGGGTCAGCTCAGTGGAACAAAGATGGTGTACTGGCAGGAGGAAGAAGAAGAAGAAGAAGAAGAAGAAGAAGAAGAAGAAGAGGAAGAATAATCGAGACTCGTGAGTGTGCATGGAGAAAGGTGGTGTTTTTTATTTATTTAATTTAAGACAAGAAATAGTGATTAGTTGGGAGGGATGGGGGCGTTAGGAAAGTGGGGAAGATAGAAATTGAAGGTAATGGGGAGAAAAAACAAATAAACACGATCGTACACCAAGGGGAACAAAGGGTATGCCTCAAGCACTCGGTAAGACAAGGTTGACGAAATCTCACAAAGTAGCACGATTTTTGAAACAAAACCGAACTAGGAACACACAGAAACATGTGGGTGAGAAAATAAACAGTTAAAATGGGACAGAAAACGACCGGAAACTTAGCTTTGAGATCGTCAGCAGAGAGCCCTGAAGGAAGGAGACCTGTCGACGCTCTAAACCCAGAACCGGAGTTGGCTCGCACCAAGTCCTTCTCGAGACTGTGTGGAGTATGTACTCGATGAATACCATCTTGTTACGAAGTGAAATCAAACGTAAATGTGGACTCAATCAAACGGGAATGGGCACTGGACCAAACCATTCCAAAAGTGATACAAATCCAAACTATCCCCCCAAATCAACTAAAACAAGTATTAAAACAATTTAATCACATTGATGGATTTCATCCACACCAAATAACAAAATATCGAAAACATGAAGCATTTTATTATTTTTAAAATGATATTCGCATCAACATTTCTGCACATGATGTGTGATAATCGCTGAACTGAAAATAAATAAAACGCTCATAGCCCGTGAAAAGTGTCACCGCCATGAGCTCGAGGTCACGTGACCGGCGCCATCTTCATGAGCACGACTTGGCTGACTCGTGTCGTTGACCCAGGTGGTTTTGAATGCATCCCAGATTGAATGGGGAGGACTAACGAGTGTATTTATGTTAATGGACACCATTAATCCCACCTTCTCGTCGGTTCAGCCAGGTTCGTGTGTTTTGAATGATAATGAGCATTTTATTTATTTTCAGTTCAGTCGTGGCAATCCACATCGTGGACAACCAAAAGCCAGAATTGAGGGTGGACGGGGTAGAATGTAGCATAAACCGAATTTAATAACATAGGTGGATTTAATCCACACCAAAATGACAAAATATGTGAAACATTAAGCATTTCTATTACTTCCAAAAATATTGCAGAAACAAGAAGAAAAAAAACATTTCAAGAAAAATGTAAAAACATAGACGGATGAAATCTCAAACAACTAACCAAACAATGTAGGAATGACACCACATTACGATGCCACAATAGGTCAGGTCAGGTCAGGTATGGAAGCATGTGCCAGAACAGCACGTTGCTGTGTCCACTTTCTGCCGGTACTCCAGGGGCCTCCGTCTGGCCATCCCCCAGGCAGATGCCAGGCCCATCCCCATCTCCTTGAGATGATGGTCAACCTGCTGCAACCACGAGGCATGTGGTCGGCCCACTGGCCTCCTCCACTCATGAGACTCCCTCGCTGAGAGAATCTGGTGAGCAGGATCGGCGTCAGGAAAACGAGCCACATGTCGATACAGCTGCAACTGACGCTCACGGACTATGCAGGTAACAAATCTCATCCGAGACTCTCTCAGCAACTGCTCGTTGGACACAAAATCCAACCAGCGATAGCCAAGGATTCTCCGAAGAGACCTGGAACTAAAGGAATTAAGTCGCCATCTCAGATCCTTGGTCAGAGTCCAAGTCTCGCATCCATAGAGCAAGACGGGAAGTACCAAGGACCTGAAGACTCGGACTTTCGTCCTCCCGCACAGGTACCGACAGCGCCACACCCAATTATACAGTGAATCCATGACTCCCCAGGCCTGACCCAGACGTCCATTGACCTCTCACTCGCAGCTAGAAGAGACATGGATATCACTGCCAAGGTAAGTGAATCTCTCCACGACCTCAACATCAACACCACAAACAGGCACAGACAGGAAAGCAGCATCCAAGATGTCACCGAAAGCCTGGATCTTAGTTTTGACCTCAGAAACCCGTAATCCCAGCGGCTCCGACTCCTCATTCAGCACCTCAAGGGCCCCCAAAAGGATATCTAAAGTCTCCGCAAAGATGACTGCATCATCTGCAAAATCAAGGTCCGAGATCTTGACATTCCCAAACAATGCAACGCAGCTTAATCTCTCCAACATCCTCCCTAAAATCCAGTCCATACAAGTTCTGAAAAGTGTGGGGGCCAGTACACACCCCTGACGAACTCCAGTAACAACTGGAAATAAGTCAGAGATGGTACCACCACACTTCACAGCACTCTCAGTACCAGAGTAGAGTTCAGACATCAGATCATTCAGTTTTGGTGGCACCCCACGAAGACCAAGAATCCTCCAGAGGATGTCCCGATTCACTGAATCGAACGCTTTACAGAGATCAACATCGGCTGCAAGCAGCCCCTGCCGAAACTCTCATCTGCATTCGGTGAGGACCCGAAGAGCAAGGATACGGTCAATTGTTGACCTCTTTGGTGTAAAGCCTGACTGCTCTGGACGCTGGTGCTCAAGCAGATGGTGGCGAACCCTATCAAGCATTATCCGAGCAAAGACCTTGCCCGGCACTGAGAGCAGCGTAACCCCTCGGTAGTTGTTGCCGTCTTGGCGATCACCCTTCCCTTTCCAGAGAGGAACAACAAGGTCCCTCTTCCAATCAGTTGGGATGATGCCTGTGTTCCAGGCAGAGCACAAAACTGCATGCAACGACACGAGTGCAGCATTTCCACAAGCCTTGAGAAGTTCAGCATGGATGCCACAGATCCCTGGAGCTTTGCCCTGTTTCAACCGGTTCACCGCAGCCCGTGTTTCCACAAGCGAAGGTGGACCACAGTTGATTCGAGGGTCAGCAACAGGGATTGTAACACCCTTGACGTCCAACTCGACAGCTGGGAGATCAGCCTGGTACAACCGCTCAAACTAACCAGCCCAGCGGGCCTTCACTTCAGACTCCTCTGTCATGATCCTACCACTCTCTGCTCTAACTGCAGTGCTCCGAGAGATGGGCTTGTATGAACGCAATGCGCGAATTCCCCTGTAAGCGGGACGAGAATCACCTGTCCACAGGTGATGCTCCACCCCCTCACAAATTCCTCGCACATAGGCCTCCTTGTCCACCCTCAGTGCACGTACAGTTTTATGCCTCAGCTCCCTGAACAGCTCAGCTCTGCCATTCAGCCTGGCCCTGCGACTCTGGTCAATGGTATTCAGTGTCCCTTGAGAGACAAAATTCTTCTTTGCCCTGCGGTGAGTTCCAAGACATCCACCGGCAACATCAAGGAAGGTGGTCTTGAAGGCACTCCACAACTCTTCAGGACCCCCCAAAGCACCCAGACCCGCCAAGTGTCCACTCAGCCTGTTCGCAAACTCCTCAGCTACTCTATCATCCCTGAGCTTGCCAACATCCAGCCTCGGCTGGGATGGTACCATTCTCCAGGATTGAAGGTGCAGCTTTAGAGTTGCTACAATAAGCCTGTGGTCAGTATTGAGGAACTGAGCACTCCGGTAGACCCTGCAGTTCTGGATCATCCTCCAACGACAGTCAATGAGGACATGGTCAATCTCCTTTGCCACACGCCAGCGTTGGAATACCAAGTCCAACGATGAGCTTGTGGGCGCTGAAACCATGAACCAGCACCCTAAGTCCATGACTTCTTGCAAAGTCAAGGAACTTAGTGCTATTCTGGTTCATAGTTCCTGACCCATGGAGACCAACACACACCTCATAACCATCCCTATCAGTTCCAGTCGATGCATTGAAATCCCCCAAGACTAGAAGTGTATCTCCTCTGGGTCACTGATCAACCACAGACTCGAGCGTGGCATAGAATGCATCCTTCACGGTGAGATCAGTCGGAGTATAAACAGAGACCAGGGAAATGACACCGAAGGAGTGACGAATCCTTAATCTCATAATACGCTCGTTGACCGGTGTTACCTCAATTATCATTGGGGTCAGCTTATTGGACACAGATATTGGACTCCTTGGGTATGGTAACCATCAGAGCGACCAGACCAATCATAGGTGTAACCATCTACCATTATCTCGCCGCAATGCGGTCTCCGAATCTCCGAGAGAGCTGCAATCCCGATGTCCAAACGCTTGAGCTCAGATGATAACAGAGACAGGTGATCATCCTCTCTTAGGGATAGGACATTCCAGGCACCCACCCGAAGGGACCGCCTCAGGTTAACCCGAGGAGACCGCCGTCTGGTGGACGACACCTCAGCACCACTCCGACACACTCTCCCGCAATCTGACCCAGGGATGTTACCCCGTGGTTTCCCTCTTATCATCAAAGATTGGGGGTCCCTAAGGCTTTGCCCCAATCCCATCATCCGGTGAGCTGCCCTGCGAAGGGAAGCTGCACAGTTGTACTCCCACGGAGTGGGTTTTCAGATTTTTTTGCATTTTTGTGTTTTGCGGAATGAAGGGTTTTACGGTGGCCGGAGTGCAAATGCTGCCACCAACCTCCTTATAAAAAAGTAACCCAACTGCAGGAGGACGTCCGCAGACACAGTTGGGCACTAGATATGGATGGCCGTTGGCTCGCAAGGAGCTCCTCCGCCCTTTGACAGGTTTTGTTTTTAATCCTGCTGGGTGTCCATATCCAAACACCCTCCTCACCAGAAAACCTGGTGGGGGAGACGGTTTAATCGCCGACAACCCGACCATGGAACAGGTTAGTACAGGTTTACATGGTACCTGTAGCAGGTCACAGATCTAACCTGACCTGACATCATCTTATGGATTACTATCATGACATCTGTTTTGACATTTTACTTTTGTTGTGGGATTGTGATGGATGAAGAGGAAGAATGGAAAGGAAGAACGAAGAAGAAGAATAACAATGAAGAATGACACCACATAACAATGCCACAATGACACTTCAGAAGCAAATTATTTGTTTGAAAGGTTACAAAATTAGTGTAATCAGTGGTTTAACTTAAAAATTAAGCTTTCCCACCTATCTAAGGAGTTTTAAGGAGCAACCCACTGGGTCAACCAACAAGGCAAACATGAAGACCAAGGAGCTTTCCAAAGAAGTCAGACATAGAGTGGTGGAGAAACACCATTCAGGAGAGGGTTATAAGAACATTTCAAAGTCCCTCATTTAGACCGGTCAAAATAGTGATTTACCCACCACAAATTGCAATAGTAATCATTCATGTTTTTTTTCCACTCCAAATATGTTGTAGAATGACATACTAAAAGTCACCTTAAATCGGAGCATTGGAACATTTCCATTTTGACCTCAGTTTGAGGCAAGATTTTTCCACAAATATAAAATAAAATTTTGGGGTTGGGTCTAGATTTATGGTAATATTGTGAACAATTCAAAACTTATCCCTCATATAGAGGTATCAACAGATTCATAATGAAAATACATTTCTAACTACCATATGTAATGGTATTGACCTAAGATTAGTGTTTTTAGAGTTGATAATGTTTGGAGAATCTGACCAAAATAGTTATTTTTGGATGTTTGACCATTTCAGATTTAATTCCCCAGTAAAGATAACTGAATGGTCTATTTAATTTGTCCTATATTATTGTGGTTGACATAGAAGATACAATAAATGTACTAATGATCGAAAGGGGCTGAGGGCTGTTCAATTAAATATGTATAGGGTGGAGAGAATCAGAAGGGTGTGGGGGTAGGGCAAAAGTATCTCCAGGGGATAGGTGAGAATTCTGAAAAGGTTCTCACTTGCCTAAAAGTCTGGAACATCTTTATTTACAATTCTAATCATGTTTTTGTTTCTCTCAGGTTGAAGTAATCTATTAAAGATGGACAAGTGTGTCTTATGTAAGGAACCTCTATTGAGTGGACAAAAAACTGCAACGTTGGGTACCAAAGGATGTGAAGGCATTGCAAAAGCTAATGCATTGCGGTCTAGCAGTACAAGTACTGTTTCTGGACAAGTTGTGCATGTCAAGTGTAGAAAGGACTTCTGTTCTCCAAAGTGTATAGCTAGTGCCAGCAGAAAGCGAGAATGTGACTGTTTCTTTCAGTAATACACCAAGTACACGCCAATCCAGAGGAAATAAATTTATTTATAAAGATAACTGCATATTCTGTGAGCATCCAGATACATTCCATGGCAAGGTCAAAAGTCATAAACTTATTCCAGTCAGATCAATGGATTTTCAAGATAAAATTAAGAAATGTTGCAATGAATACAAGGATTTGTGGTCAGAAATTGTGAATGGTAGACTTGAGTTTGCACAAGATTTGCATGCTGCAGATGCAGTATACCACAACCTTTGCAGCACAAATTTTGGAACAGGAAAGCAGGTACCACAACAGTTCATGGCAGATGATAAAATCCAACCGAAACGATTTAAGCAGGGTATACCTCCGGATTCGGCAAGGGAAGATGCTTTTAATCAGGTGGCCATGTATTTGGAGGTCAATGATGAGGAACAAATCTCAATACAGGATCTTATAAACAAAGTGGAAGAGATATTGGTTGAGACTGGAATTGAACCATATGGATTTACCTACATGAAACATAGACTTGAGAAACATTTTGAAGACAAGATAACCATCACTGAGATTAGTGGAAAAGAAAATGTGGTTACATTTTGACATAAAGCATCTTCTATCATCCATGACTTCCACTCCAAACCCAAGAAGTATGACCATGATGAAGAGAAATTAAGAATTATAGAAACCGCAGCCAAACTTATTAAAAGTGATGTAAAATTAGTGAAGCAGCCATAGGAATTTTATCCAAGCTCAATTGAAATATCTTCTACTGACAAGGTTTTGGTTTCAGACCAGGTCACTCTACCCTGGATATGCTGCTTCTGCTCTCCCATCAATGGATGGAGGTCCTCAATGCCAGACAGGAAATCCGAGCTGTATCCCTGGACATATCACGTGCTTTTGACACAGTCTGGCACCCTGCCCTACTCACCAAACTCTCTTCCCATGGTATTCAAGGCCATCTCCACTCATGGCTCGCAGACTTCCTCTCCTGTCGCAGTCAACGTGTGGCCCTAAATGGAGTTCTTTCATCCCCTCTTCCTGTGCAGGCTGGAGTTCCTCAAGGTAGCGTTCTGGGCTCTGTTCTTTTTCTGGTTTTCATCAATGATCTCTCGGACTCTCTGGAAAATCCTCTATTTCTCTTTGCCGACGACTCCACCCTCTGCCGTACCACCTGTCATCCCTCAGACCGGCAAGCAGCAGCTTCTTCGCTCACTGCAGATCTGGATAAAATCACAAACTGGTCCAACACGTGGAACATGTCTTTCAATCCAGACAAATCTCACACTCTCACTATGTCTCTTCGAAAGGACCGTTTACAACCCCCCCCCCCCCCATCCAGTTTCTCAACAATCCTCTGGAAGAAGTCTTTTCTTTCAAGCTTCTGGGTCTCATTATCTGCCATGACCTTTCCTGGGAAAGTCACATTTCCAACCTCGCCTCAAAAGCCAGTCGCCGACTGGGAATCCTCCGTCGTGCAAAGTCCTTCCTCAGCCCTCTTGAGCTCCTGAGCACTTACAAAGCTTTTGTCCGTAGCCTGATGGAGTACTGCTCTCCCCTCTGGGCTGGTGCTCCTGCCTCCCACCTTTCTCGGCTTCACGCTGTCGAAAGCAGGGCATTTAAGATCATCGGCATCTCCCACAATGAAGCTGAGTCTTTGGGCCTCTCACTCAATCACCGCAGGTTGGTCGGTGGTCTTTCTGTCTTCTACCGACTCCTCTCCAGCCTTGCCCCCCCTGCTCTCTCTGCGATTTGTCCCCACCACATTTCCACAGGGCGCTCAAGGTCCGCCAACAACCCCCTTCTGGTAAAACTATCAAAATCACGAATCACTGCCCATCTTCACTCTTTCATTCCTCTTTTTTCCCGCCTTTGGAATAAACTTCCTCACTCTATTCTTTCCCATTCTTCCCTCCAGGCTTTCAAAACAGCTGTTCACCACCACCTCTTATCTTTCCCCATCCAAATCTTCGATCTTTTCTACCCCCGATAATCCACCCAAGCCCACTTCCTTCAATTCTCCTGCTTTCCTTCCTGAAAGTCCCTCTAATGTCCATCTTCTCTTTGCCATGTTCCCCGTCCCATCCCCATCCCTCTCCCTTCCACAGTTCACCTAATGTGTCTGTTCCCCACTGTTTTGTCCCTTCCACTCCCGCCCCTCTTGTCTCATGCCTCCTTGCTGTGAGTTGTGTGTTAGCTCTCATACGAGCCTCGACCAAGGTATACAAAAAAAAAAAAAAGGCTATGTCATCAATGGTAAGATGGTGTCTGTGGACACTAACTTGAAGCCTGCACCTGACAATCTTCTGAAAGCCTTCAACTGCAATTGCAGAACTAACTGGAGTACACAGAGATGCTCATGTAGAAAATTTGGCCTAGAATATTTCCAGCATGTGGAGAATGTAAAGGCCTACACTGCTCTAACACAATCCTGCCTGATCCAGAAAGTGATGCTGAGGATATATTATAATGTGTAATTTGTGACTGTGTTTTTCAAGGTGTTGTTTAGAAGTGACTTACTTGAAAGTAGTTTAAAATATTTATTTTTCTTCATTAGATATACATGTCAGCTCTTGATAGCACTATAAAATAGTGATTGTTATGTAGTTTTAACAAATAGTGTAGTACTAATTTACTAGTTACATGCAGTATTGAAAAGAAAATGGCTACCCTGGAATTGGACTGTTAAGATTCACATGTACATATTACAAAATGTGTTGTATATTTGCTTTTAGTAGCTTAGTACTTCTGGCGAGAATAGCTTTTTAAGTTTCGTGTTTTTGCTATTTTAAATTCCATAGCAATAAATGGAGATAAACTACAATATATCAGCACCCAGGAGGATTCCAAACTTCTAAGCATAAACTAATTGTCTGATTTCTTTATAGCAATATTGATTAGTGAAATTCCAGTAACAAAATAATTGTGTTTTATTTGTATAATGATTCATCATAGTATTTTATTTATGTTGGTAACTTTATATTCTGTAAATATGTTGAGGGTTTGCAGTAATATGACATGCCAAAATGGCCATTTGAAGGGAAGAATTTTGGAATATGTCAACCCTCCTTCAATCTTCAGTAAATTGGTTATAGGCTTGTAGCAAGGTATTATGTACACATTTAGGACACGGGGGACCAAAAAATGAAAGTCAGTGTATGATTAAGTTTTGCATATCATTTGTTAGCCAACATCATGGGATTCAGGATCTATTTGAGCAGAGCTTAATGCTTCCTCTTTCTATTGCTCTGACAGGTTCAAGGTCAAATAGACCCAAAGAGTATCAATTATAATTATCTGTATCAATGAACCACTCATATCATTCTAAAATTGGTCTGATGGCTTAGATATGTATTATACACGAATTGGAAACCACATATATGGAGAATATTTGGTTTCCTGATATTTGACCTTGAGCGAAGAGGTCAAGGTCATTTGAAATTAACAAATTGATCAAATTGATCAGTGTTCATTCAGGTCATAAATATAATATGCACATAAACTTAACCAAAGAAATACATGCTGTGATGAACCAAACTAACATCTTAGGATTAAAAGCGCAGATTTCCTAAAAACGTTACGTACTTCCTAACGACCTTTGATGTTCTGTATACTGAACACAAACTGGCCTTTGGTATTGATTTTTATATCATAGGGCCATCTTGGTAAACTTATTCTATGGTTATAAAATCAAGCTTATCGTTACCAGTAATTTTGTAGAAGCTTGGTAAATGCAATTTGTTAAGTAATTCCTAACATTTTGACCCAATCATGGGAGTGAACCTAAAAACTGGTATGTAGTAATGATCCATGTTGAAACTTGCCATTTGAAATCATCACTTTATGCAGAAGTAAATTGCTATTTAAGATGTTCTATCAGATGCATTTCAAATTTCTGGAATAAGATTTTGTAAGCTTCACTATGACTGGGGGAAATTTTACACATTTGAATGGATGGACAGATTTTACACATTTGAAGGTGCCAAGATATGCAGAAGGTCATAAGAAATATACTGTTTCGAGGAATTGTTCTATTCTTATGAATAATGATATATATCAAACAAAAAATGCAATTTCAACCATTTTGGACAACATATACAATCGTACATGTAACCCATTTCTAAAAAATGAGCTATAAAAATAGAAGAAATAGTCTGTGCTTGGATAAAAAAAAACATGCTTTGTAAGCAACTATATAGATAGGACCCTTAGCAAAGTTTTCATTTTCTGAAAGCACAGACACTTAGGCATTATATAACATTAAGATTGTTTATCTTATTAAACCTGGGTTCTATTTGTAAGCTTTCTCCTCATTTAGGACCACAGTGTACACAATACCATGCTGCAAGCCTGTATCTCACTAACTACATTACATATTGGCAAAATTTAAAAACTGTGACAGTCAGAAAACATGTATATAGATATTCAGACCAATTGCGGACCTAATTTGGAAATTAAAATATTGTGAATTTAAAAATGTCAACATATATGTCTAAATTCGATAATTTTTAGTGATAGGCAGAAATGTTTTTCATCCGTCATGATGTTAATTTAAGGTCTACATTATTACTTGTGGTGTTGTTTGAAAGGTAATTTTATTGTGAATTTACTGATATCTTAATATTGAGAATCGGCCAGTAATTTGTCATGATATGGTCATGTTACCTCCCCCTATATTTTGGCTGTCAATTTTTTCTTCAATGTCACCTTAAACTGAGGTCAAAATGAAGCTGTTCCAATGCCCCAATTTAAGGTGACTTTTAGTATGTCATTCTATGATATATTTGGAGTGAAAAAAACCTTGAATGATTACTATTGCAATTTGTGGTGGGTTTGACCCTAAAATGGCCTATTTTGACCGGTCTAATTATCCCTTTGAGTACGGGGAAATCCATCATTAAGAAGTGGAAGACTTATCGTAACCACCCAGACTCTACCCAGATCAGGTCGCTCATCCAAACTCGGCAGCCGGGCAAGCAGGAAACTGGTTCGGGATGTCATGCTAAATCCAACAACGACTTTGAAAGATCTGCAAGTCTCTGTGTACGAGATGGGGTCAGTGTTTATCAATCAACAACATCCCGAGTTTGCGAAAAAGCATCTTAGTGATACTGCAGGCATGTGGAGAAACGTTGAAATTGAGAAAGGGTTTTGTGGTTAGACAAGACAAAAATCGAACCTTTTGGACTAAATTCAAAGTCTGGCGCAAGCCTAATATTGCACATAATCCAGTCAACACCATCCCTACTGTCAAGCAAAGTGGTGACAGCATCATGGTATGGAGCAGCTTTTCATCAGCAAGAACTGGCAAGCAAGTCAGGATAGAAGGGACAATGGACGGTGTAAAGTACAGAAGAATCCTTGATGAAAACCTGCTCGAGTCAGCCATGAATCTGAAACTGGCTCAAAGATTCACATTTCATCAGGACAATGGTCCGAAGCACAAAGCTAAAGTTACACTGGAATGGCTGAATAAGAAGAAAAGTAATGTTCTTGAGTGGCCCGGTCAATGTCCTGATTCGAACCCAATTGAACATTTACGTTGAGACTTGAAGATTGCAGTCCATCGACAATCCCCCTCAAACAACTACATCCGTTCCTTCCTTTACAGCTTCCCCACCTGCCGCTGACCTAAAAAAGCCTGAATGCCTTCCTCAATTCCCACTGCAAACCTTGCTGCCCCATTTCTATTCAACATGCAGTCATCATTCTGGAAACACTCCCTTTGTGTCGTAAATGATTCCTACTGCTTCTTAAATGTAAAACCTTCCTCCCCACACCATTCTTCCAGCCATTTGTTGACATCTTTTGCTCGACTCATAATTTTTGTGTCATTTCCTAATCTTGGGAGAATCCCAGAAAACATGACCTCACATCCCTTTACTTTCAACCGCTTACCCAATATCCTGTATCTATTTTTCAAAAACCTCTGAGTAAACTTGTCCATCATTTACACCGAGGTGTACCACAGCCAAGTTCTTCCTGCCGTGACCCGATATAATATTGTTTATCCTTCCTTCAATGTCCCGAACTCCTGCTCCTTCAAAACTGCACAAAATTGTGTCTACGATCTTTCCTGCAGAATGAAGAATCTACATATTTAATTGTCTCATCACCCACAAAAACTGCCTTCCATACCTCATGTCTACCAATTTCTATTGCTGCACCTCCACCACTGCCTGCACCTGCTGCACCACCACTGCCTGCACCAGCTGCCTCACCACTGCCTGTACTCGCTAACTCACAACTGCCTGCACCAGCTGACTCACCACTGCTTGTGCTCTCTGCACCATCACCACTTCCAATATCCTCAGCAACCTCACTCCACAACCGTAACCAACTATTATCAACATATTTTTCACATTCTGCGACTTGCTACAAATTGTCTATCCATTCATTCAACCTTGTAATTAGCATCCTCAAGTGGGCTATTTCCTCACACTTCCTACAACAGTAAGAACCCTCTGCTTCCCCTATTCTTGATTTAGCCCACATTGAGCATCTATCACAATTATGTACTCCTATTCCTTTCTCCTGCGGTCTCTATTTATACCCTTTTTCACCCTCATACTCCCAATAACTCAATTGACTTAAATGCTAAACTTAACATGAGGCCTCCCCCTGCTTGTTTCAAAAACTAACACAACTACACATTTATAAATACAGTCCCACAGCGCCTGACACAAATCACGAAAACAAAATATGCAAAACAACACAAAAAAAACACTTACCTTGTTCTGGCTGAGGAGCTGAAACAGCCACGTGCGAACAATTGTAAGTGACATGCTCAAAGTTGTTGGTGTTGTTGGTAGTTGGGTTTTTTTCCGGGTGAAGGAGGAAAGATATTTTGTTTTAATGTTTGAGGGAGGAGGGATAAAGAGACAGTTGAGGGTTTAGAAGAAACAATAACTGTAACAATAACTGGAACAAAGAAGCGAAAACGAGGCAGAAGACGGAGGGGAAGGTAGGTAGGCCCGGTCTGACAGGTAGGCCTGACTGAACTCGAGAGGAAAATCTCATGGAGCTACCAAAGCCAGTTTCTGATTGCCTTATGACTTTGCACATTCCAGTCAATAATACAACTGTGCCACGCTGGCTGGTGCCTATGCTCCAACACTTCAGAGCATTGGTGAAGCAAAAGTGTGTTTCCACACCACTTTCAGCACCCTTATCCATTCAGTACCACCTCAGGACAAACTCCCTCTCATTGAAAATTTCAACGCTCATGTTCAGGGTGATCATCAGATCTAGCGCTGCATGTTGGGCAAACTTGGGAGAGGCAATAACATTGTCAACGGTGAGCTTTTGCTCTCACTATCTGCAGAGTTTGATCTTTCCATTATCAACAGTTTTGTCAGTTTACCTGACAAATGGTATGACACCTGGCAACATCCAAGGTCCAAACAATGGCACTTGATTGACTATGTGCTCACAAAAAGAGAACACCAATTGGACATGCACATCATGTGTGCAATGAGTGGCAATGACAGCAGCACCATTCACAATCTCATTTGGTGTGTGTTCATGATGCACCTTAACGTGAATCATACAGAACAAGCATCTAAACTAAAGCGCAAGCTGTAGTCAGCCGAGGCCGGATGGCACCTGCACGAGGCTGTGGAGAACCGCCTTGCCACAGTCATGTTTGTTGAGGAGGAGTCAGTGAATGAGGATTGGAGAAAATTCCAGAGGTCCATGTTCAATGCAGTATTTGAGACTCTTGGCCATCCGCACCACCTCAATGCCGACTGGTTTCATAATAATGGCCCTGAAATCAAGGCACTGCTTTAGTCCAGTCATTTTGGACTCCAGGCACACCTCAATAACCCAACATAAAGTGAGGTGGATCGCCACCATGCACTGACAAAAGCAAATCTGCAAAGAGAGCTCTGGCACATGGAGGACAGCTGGTGGTACGTGAAAGCAGGTGATATTCAAGCTCTTGCTGACTGACCGGAATGATTCCAGAGGTCTCTTACAGGCACTGAAAGCTGTGTTTGGATCCCAGCAATATACAAGCTCTCCCATTCTATCAACAAATGGCCGCACCCTACTTTAGACCTCATCAGATATCCTCGGTCGCTGGATGGACCATTACTTTACTTTACTTAATTGTCCCTCAGCTGCCAATAATGCAGCTGTAGATTGTATTAAGCAATGCCCAATCTACACTGAGCTAGTTGACTTGCCCACTTTGAGAGAGGCAAGACTGGCAGTCACTTCAATGACCAACAACAAAGCTGCGGGTCTCAATGGAATCCCAGCTGAAGGGTATAATGATGGCGGGGATGAGCTGCTTCTCATGCTATCGGAGCTCTTTTGTCATTTCTGTAACACCAAGAGTTGCCACAAGATTTTAAAGATGCACTAATTGTGACGATTTATAAAAGCAAGGGCAACAGCCAACTACCGCAACAACAACCAGTTGTGGTAACTATCACAGTACATTTTTGCTCTCACTACTGTGGGCAAAACCCTTGGTAAAATCATGCTGAAGCACCTTCAATCTGTGGAAAATGACATTCTCCCAGACTCACAATGTGAATTCCAGGCAGTTCGTAACATGGTAGACATGATTTCCACTCTTCGTCAGCTTCAGGAGAAGGTGGCTGATGAGAACATTCCTCTTTTCACAGTGTTTTGGAAAGCATTCCATTTAGTCACCCACTCAGCCCTCTGGCGTCTCCTGTTTATGGCTGCCATGATAAGTTTATTTCCCTTCTATGTAGTTTGTATGAATGGGTTCAGGCTCATCTGTCGATCGAAAGAGGAGCTACTGATTTATTTTCTGTGTCACATGGTCTGAAACAGGATTGTGTTCTAGCTCCCGCACTGTTCACCCTACTTCTATCTGCAGTACTGGAAGTCGTTGATCATGGTGTCACAAATGGAGTATACTTGACAACCCATGAAGACGGCAAAACTCTTCAACATTAACTGTCTTCAGGTGAAGTCCAAGTCCAGAAAATGTGTACCCACGACCTGCTGTATGCAGATGACACTGATATAGTCTCACTTTGAGTGCGAACTGTCGGAATTTATTGACAAATTTGTCACAGCTTCTTCCACTTTCTGTCTTTCAATTAACACTTGTAACATTGAAATTGTCTCCCAATCAGCTCCAGGTAGGCCACATTCCAAATATCTTGCTGAATGGTAAACGACTTCCTGTCATAAAGAGCTTTTCACATCTTGGTAACATTGCATCAAAGGACTGCGGCCTTGACAAGGAGCTCCCTTCCGATGCATTTCATCGCTTGCATGATCAGTTACGGAGCCGGTGTGACGTATGACCGAGTGCAAAGGGTACTGTGCCGTTGTTCTCTCATCCCCCATTCGGTGCTGAGACTTTCACGTTTTTAGCTCGCCTGTTCGAAGAACAGAGAGCTATAGCGATACCCCCGGCGTGAGCGTGAGCGTGAGCGTCAGCGTCAGCATGAGCGTGAGCGTCAGCGTGAAAATGTTAAAGTTTTTAGTGCAAGTTATTTAGAAGCTTGCCATTCATTTAATATGTGTACTAGGATGCTGATATTTGGCATGGAGGTTCCTTTGGGGTATATTATTGGTGTAGTGAAGTTGAAATTAAAAAATAATTTCAAATGTTTTAAATGTTTGACCTGTTTTGAACTTAACTTTTTTGTAGCACATCAACGTTAAAGTTTTTGGTGCGAGTTATTTTTTAGAAGCTTGCCATTCATTTAATACGTCTACTAGGATGCTGATATTTGGCATGGAGGTTCCTTTGGGGTTTACTATTGGTGTAGTGAAGTTGAAATTAACAAATGATTTTTTTTAATTTTTTTAATTTCAACCTAAGTTGGTGTCAATACCACCCAATGCTCGCCTGTTTATACTAGACGCTTGCCATTCATTTAATATATATATATATATATATATATATATATATATATATATATATATATGTATATATATATATATATTGCTTTAAAATTATTTGGATCAGACTTCACTGCAATGCTTCATAAAAAATATTTTTAGACTAGTCTTTTAAAAACGATAAATTTATAAACAAGCGAGCATTGGGTGGCTTTGACACCAACTCTCTGGTATAGACGTCACATTCATCGCCTGTCACACGTTTACCTCTGGCACTTGTGAATCATCCTACGCATCAAATGGCAGGACCGAGTGACCAACAACCAAGTTTTGGAGTGAGCCAACATGCCCAGTGTAGAGGTCATGCTCCAGCAGAAGCAGCTGACTTGGATTGGCCATGTCATCAGGATGGGGAACACAGGATCCCAAAAGTTGTCTTGTATTGTGAGCTCTCTTGCGGCAAGAAGAATATAGGACATCCAAGACTACGGTGCATTGATGTCATCAAATTTGTCAACACGAACAAGCCCATTGTGAAGTCACAGGCAGCCGCCAGTCAATCCTGTCACAGTTTAGCTGTTGGCACTGTGGTTGCAATATTGCAGCCCACAGCGGCCTTATCTCACATAAGAGGGCTTGTGTCCAGCAATAGCACTTGCAGTCTTCTCTCCTTTTTTAATATTATCCCCCGCCAACCACCGAAGTTGGCGGGGGATAGAGAAATGGGTTCCGTCCGTCCGTCCGTCCGTCCGTCCGTCCGTCCATCACATTTCGTTTCCGGAGCTTAACTACAAATCCCCTCAAGATATATTTACGAAATTTGGTACACATATCAAGCAAGTGGTGAACTGGTGCCTTTTGATATTTTCGAATTGATAGGTCACATGGTTTTATTGGCAGCCATGTTGGACTCAAGAAAAATATTAAATAATGTTTTCTCTGGAATCACATAACCAAACTAAGTTAGTGATGTGATGTGATGACTCCATCTACAACTCACTATCCGAAAACATGGACCAACTTCTATCTTCTCATCCAAACTCTCTCTTCCTCATATGTCGTGACTTCAATTGTCATCATGCCAGTTGGCGAGGTGTGGGTACATCTCTCACCTGTCATGGCACCTCAGCAAAAGCTTTCTGCGACTCATTGGGACTGACTCAATCGGTCAACTTCCCGACCCGGATCTCAACCAATGGTACTCCATCTCTTCTGGATCTGATTTTGACAAATTTCCCTGACAATATCTGCTGCTCTTCCTGCACTTCAATCGGTTCTTCTGACCACGTGCTTGTCAAAGTGGACATCTCTCTAGCTATTATCAGAGAACCACCTCACCGCCGTCGAGTCTGGCATTTTACTCAAGCTGACTGGCAGGGTCTCCAAACAGCCCTCAAACTTATAGACTGGTCTCCTATCTCTACTTTCTCCAACATCAACTCATCCTGGGAATTCTTTCAAAGAAACTTGCTCTCCCTCATGCACAGATTTATCCCCTCTCATCTTCAGTTGTCCTACCCTTCTTCCCGCCCTTGGTTCACTGAAGCTTGTGGTGAGGCAGTTGGCCTGAAACAACTTGCCTTTGCCTCATGGAAAACAAACCCAACTGAGGGCAATCTCAGTTCCTTCCATAAAGCTCGGAACAAGTGTGTATCTACCCTCAGGAGAGCCAGAAAACAACATCTTTCTCATCTCAAGTCTGAACTCTCAAACCTCTCTCCCTCCTCAAAATCCTGGTGGCGTCTAATCAAATCTGTTTCTTTGGGTATGTTCCCCCTCCATCCCCTCCCTTACCTCAAAAGGCCACACTGCTGATACCGCATGTGAAAAAGCTGAATGCCTAAACTCGTTGTTTGCAGCTAAATCTTGTGTCCAAAACCCATCACTTTCTCCACCCACCTTACCCAGTCACACCCAAATGTCCATGGACTCTGTGTCCTTTTCTCTTGACAAGGTGGAGAGCTTGCCGTCAAACCTCTACTCGGATTCTGCAACCGGTCCAGACGGCATCAGCGCACGTGTCCTAAAAACCTGCTCTTCTGCTCTTGCTCACCCTCTCTCTGTTCTATTCACCCTCTCATTTGCTCAAGGTCATCTGCCATCTGATTGGAAATCAGCAAACATCACTGCCCTGCACAAAAAGGTGCAAAAACAGATCCCTGCAACTACAGACCAATCAGCCTTCTCCCAATCATCAGCAAGGTTATGGAATCCATCATCGCTTCAGACATCAAATCCTTCCTTTTCTCCAATGGCTTGATTTCTGATGATCAATTTGGTTTCAGACCAGGTCACTTTACCCTGGATATTCTGCTTCTGCTCTCCCAACAATGGATGGAAGTCCACAATGCCAGAGAGGAAATCTGAGCCGTATCCCTGGACATATCACGTGCTTTTGACACAGTCTGGCACCCTGCCCTGCTCACCAAGCTCTCTTGCCATGGTATTCAAGGCCATCTCCACTCGTGGCTTCCAGACTTCCTCTCCTGTCGCAGTCAACGTGTGGCCCTAAATGTAGTTCTTGCATCCCTTCTTCCTGTCCAGGCTGGAGTTCCTCAAGGTAGCGTTCTGGGCCCTGTTCTTTTTCTGGTTTTCATCAATGATCTCTCAGACTCTCTGGAAAATCCTCTTTATTTCTTTGCTGATGACTCCACCCGCTGCCGTACCATCGGTCATTCTTCAGACCAGCAAGCAGCAGCTTCTTTGCTCACTGCAGATCTGGATAAAATCACAAACTGGTCCAACACGTGGAACATGTCTTTCAATCCGGACAAATCTCACACTCTCACTCTGACTCTTCTAAAGGATCGTTTAGAAAATCCCACAAATCCACTTTCTCAACAATCCTCTGGAAGAAGTCCTTTCTTTCAAGCTTCTGGGTCTCACTATCTGCCATGACCTTTCCTGAGAAAGCCACATTTCAAACCTTGCCTCCAAAGCCAGTCGCCGACTGGGAATCCTCCGTCGTACAAGGTCCTTCCTCGGCACACCTGAGCTCCTGAACACTTACAAAGCTTTTGTCCGCAGCCTGATGGAGTACTGCTCTCCCCTCTGGGCTGGTGCTCCTGCCTCCCACCTTTATTGGCTTCACGCTGTCGAAACCAAGGCATTTTGGATCATTGGCATCTCCCGCAATGAGGCTGAGTCTTTGGGCCTCTCACTCAATCACCGCAGGTTGGTCAGTGGTCTTTCTGTCTTCTACTGTCTCCTCTCCAGCCTCGCCCCCTGTTCTCTCTGCGATTTGTCCCCACCACATTTCCGCAGGGCGTTCAAGGTTTGCCAACAACCTCCTTCTGGTAAATACCAAAATCACAAATCACTGCTCACCTTCACTCTTTCATTCCTCTTTTTTTTCCGCCTTTGGAATAAATTCCCTCACTCTGTTCGATCCCATCTTCCCTCCAGGCCTTCAAAACAGCTGTTCACCACCACCTCTTATCGTCCCCCATCCAAATCCTCGATCTTTTCTACCCCCGATAATCCACCCAAGCCCACCTCCTTCAAATTCCCTGCTTTCCTTCCTGAAAGTCCCTGTAATGTCCATCTTCTCTTCTCTATGTTCCACGTCCCATCCCTCTCCCTCCCACAGATCTCCTAATGTCTCTGTTCCCCACTGTTTTGTCCTTCCCACTCTCTCCTCTCTTGTCTCATGCCCTCCATGATGTGCGTTGTGTGTTAGCTCTCACACGAGCCTCGACAAGATATCCAAAAAAAAAAAAAAACCTTCAAACATCTTCTTTTCCAGAACGGCTGGTCAGATCAAGGGGAAACTTCACATACATATTGCACACGTTTAGGGAATATAACTTTGTTAATCCTCATTTACTATGGCGGGGGATATCGAAGACGTTGTCTTCAACGGATGCTATTTTTTTTTTAATAGTGTTTTACTCTTTCTGCATCCTTCCCTTTTCCACCCTCGTTCCACTGTGAAGAGTCATATTCATTCACGAATAGACTGCCACCGACGATCTAAAATACACTGTATTGTATAATCTCATATGTTTTTATGTATCGCCCTCAAAACAACTGACCTGCTGTCGTTTCTATTTATTTATTTATTTATTTTGTGGAATAAAAAGATGCAGACAGCGTCCAAGAGAGACAACGATAGAAATGGAGATGCAAGCTGAAACATGGAGAAAAATTTAAAAAGCGATGGAAACGAAGAGCAGAGAGCAGAAAGGGGGTGAGGGCAGCGGAGCGCCCAGTGGGACCAATTATACACTCTTTCTCTCCTCTATCCCCCCTCTACTCGCCATTTCTCGGCGTATCACACCCTTACTTGTGTCATATCCAAAATCGAATCCCTCGAGATGAAAATATTATGTCATTGAATTAGTCACCAGAACGTTTAAATTGATTATTTATTATTATTCAATCTCAGTCAAAGGAAAAACACATTTTGAGAGCCAAAAAATGGTGAATCACAAAGTGAGTATAAATTCCAATCAAATGATTCTTCAGACCAACATGGAGCTGGTTTGTTTTTATCCTCGTTCATTGCCTTAACTGGTCGAGGTCTTGCTTTGTGATTTAATCTCCAGCTTTTATCTCGTACAGCTGTCATGGCTAGTTTCGTTATGAACCATATATATATATATATATATATATATATATATATATATATATATATATATATATATATATATATATATATATATATATATATATATATATATATATATATATATATATATATATATATATATATATATATATATATATTTGTGGAAAAGTGAATCTCAGCAAAAATAGAAACCGATAATGCCCTGCATCAGAATCAAACCACCGACGTGCCGAGGGGTGTAGCATTCACCCCATCCCCAGAGGGGCAGGGGTATATGCTGGGAGGGGGGAGGTGGGTGGGGGTAACCGACTTCGTTAGTGGTAATGAGCCAGACAGCTCTCTTTCCCTCTCTGTCTCCCTCTTTCCTCTCACTCCCTCCCTGCAGGCTCTGCTTTCAAACTCGCTTTTTATCTCCCACATTCTGTTTCACTCTGCATCTGTGTCTCTCTCTCTTTCTCTCTCTTTCTCTTTCTCTCTCGTTATACGAGTGTTCCATCCCACTGGGGTTTTTTTTGGTAATGTCTTTCCTTGGAATGAAAAGGGTGTAGAGCTGATAAAATGTGAATACATGTTTCATTGTGTTATATTCTGTGCAAGTATTTGTGAACAATATGCTACATGTATGATTGTAAAATAAATATAGGATATGTGAGGCATTCAAAACGTTCCATACCTGCAAAATAGTCCAAAAGTCCAAAACACACCAACTGCCAGTACACACCTTGTGTTTGTGTTTATTTGTTTGTCTGTCTGTCTACGTCTGTCTACGCCTCTCTGTGTCTCTCTCTCTCTCTCTCTCTCTCTCTCTCTCTCTCTCTCTCTCTCTCTCTCTCTCTCTCTCTCTCTCTCTCTCTCTCTCTCTCTCTCTCTCTCTCTCTCTCTCTCTCTCTCTCTCTCTCTCTCTCTCTCTCTCTCCTCGAAGGCAAGTTTTAGTGCAACCAAATCAGTTACTGCAAAAGAAAAAATGCATTTTGGTGATTTGCCTCTGTCTTCCCAGTCGGAATCAGTGCAAGAATATGGTATTTGGCCGGTTTGGAATTGATCGATACAGAATGCAATGGGCAGTCTTGGAACATGTCACACATGAGAAAAGAATCTGGGGTGGTAATATGATCTGGTCCTGGTGGTCCTGGTCCTGATGAGATAGGGGGAGTGGGGTGTAAGCAGACAGCACAGCGCCAGGCAGCTATCCCATTATCTGTAATAATAAATGTGTGTGCGTGCGTGCGTGCGTGCGTGCATACGTCGGTCTTCTTCTTCTTCTTCTTCTTCTTCTTCTTCTTCTTCTTCTTGCATATGGCAGCTTAGCTGCCAGGGTAGCTATCATTTCTTGGAAGCGCGACTATGTCGGTGATGCAGTACCCCTCTACCAGTACACACTGGTACTCATTTCGCCGACCTCGGAAGGATGGCAGTGCCAGGCTGAGTCAACCCCCTGGTGTATTAATTCAGCGGTCAACGGGGCTTGAACTCAGGACCCTAGGATCCCAATCCACCACCCTAACCACTAAACCAACACCAGGCTGTGTGTGTCAGTGTGTGTCCTCCATAACTCAAAAACCTGAAACAGAGCAGCCTGAAACTTTGCATACAAACTGAGAAAACTCCAAGGAAGTGAATGAGTGAAAATTGGGTGGTTGGGTTCATTAAAACACCCCTTTTGAAGATAATTAACGGCCTTATTTAACTATATCCTTTCTCAGGCACATCTTCGGACATCTTTCTCTCCCTCAAGGCGCATCCTCGGTTACCTCACTGGGGTCTTAATTCACCGTTGTTTTTTTGGTCTGCTCAACCATGCCTTGACTTGGAACAGGCCACAACAATTAATTAATGATAAAGTTTTTTTTGCCCCGTGGGGGTTTCCACCCCACGGGGTCGAAGCGTAGCTCGCGTTCTCTCTTTTCTTGTGTACAGTTCATTTGAACGTCTATTTCTCCATTATTCGTGAACCCAATTCGATGAAAATTGACCGGCATATACTCGACACAAATGTGCAGGCAATACCTGAGCCCAAAGTGCTATTACGGCCTCTTGGGAAAACAAACGGCCCTTTCGGCCCATTTTCATGAAATTATTTTATTTTATTTTAATTTTTTTGTGTACCTTGTCGAGGCTCGTATGAGAGCTAACACACAACACACAGCAAGGGGGCATGAGACAAGAGGGGTGGGAGTGGGAAGGACAAAACAGTGAGGAACAGAGACATTAGGATATCTGTGGAAGGGAGAGGGATGGGGCAGGGAACATGGAGAATACAAGATGGGCATTACAGGGACTTTCAGGAAGGAAAGCAGGGAATTTGAAGGAGTGGGTTTGGGGTGGATTAATGGGGGTATAAAAGATCGAGGATTTGGATGGAGGATGATAAGAGGTGGTGGTGAACAGCTGTCTTGAAGGCCTGGAGGGAAGAATGGGAATGAAGAGTGACGGAGTTTATTCCAAAGGCGGGAAAAAAGAGGAATGAAAGAGTGAAGGTGAGCAGTGATTCGTGATTTTGGTAGTTTTACCAGAAGGGGGTTGTTGGCGGACCTTGAGCGCCTTGCAGAAATGTGGTGGGGTCAAATCGCAGAGAGTGCAGGGGGGTGAGACTGGAGAGGAGACGGGAGAAGACAGAAAGATCACCAACCTGCTTGCGGTGAGAGAGTGAGAGGCCCAAAGACTCAGCCTCATCGCGGGAGATGCCAATGATCCAAAATGCCTTGGTTTACAGAGTGTGCAGCTGAGAAAGGTGAGGGGCAGGAGCACCAGCCCAGAGGGGAGAGCAGTACTCCATCAGGCTGTGAACGAAAGCTTTGTAAGTGGTCAGGAGCTCAGGTGGGCCGAGGAAGGACTTTGCACCATGGAGGATTCCCAGTCGGCGACTGGCTTTGGAGGCGAGGTTGGAAATGTGGCTTTCCCACGAAAGATCATGGCACATCGTGAGACCCAGAAGCTTGAAAGAAAGGACTTCTTCCAGAGGATTTTTGAGAAAGTGGATGTGTGGGGGGGGGGGGGGGTTCTAAGTGGTTCTTTTGGAGAGACACAGTGAGAGTGTGAGATTTGTCCAGATTGAAAGACATGTTCCATGTGTTGGACCGGTTTGTGATTTTATCGAGATCAGGAGTGAGCAAAGAAGCTGCGGCTTGCCGGCCGGAGAGATGACAGATGGTACGGAAGAGGGTGGAGTCATCAGCAACGAGATAAAGAGGATTTTCCAGAAAGTCAGAGAAATCGTTGATGGAAACCAGAAAAAGAAGAGGGCCCAGAACGCCCTTGAGGAACTCCAGCCTGGACAGGAAGAGGGGATGAAAGAACTCCATTTAGGGCCACACGTTGACTGTGACAGGAGAGGAAGTCTGCGAGCCATGAGTGGAGATGGCCTTGGATACCATAGAAAGAGAGTTTGGTGAGCAGGGCAGGGTGCCAGACTTTGTCAAAAGCACGTGATATGTCCAGGGATATGGCTCTGATTTCCTGTCTGGCATTGAGGACCTCCATCCATTGATGGAAGAGCAGAAGCAACATATCCAGGGTAGAGTGACCTGGTCTGAAACCAAATTGATGATCGGAAATCAAGCCATTGGAGAAGAGGAAGGATTTAATGTCTGAAGCGATGATGGATTTCATAACCTTGCTGATTATTGGGAGAAGGCTGATTGGTCTGTCGTTGCAGGGATATGCTTTTGCACATTTTTTATGCAGGGCAGTAATATTTGCTGATTTCCAAGCAGATGGCAGATGACCTTGAGCAAATGAGAGGGTGAATAGAACAGAGAGAGGGTGAGCAAGAGCAGAGGAGCAGGTTTTTAGGACATGTGGGCTGATGTCGTCTGGACCGGTTGCAGAATCTGAGTCGTGGTTTGACATAAAACTCTCCACCTTGTCAGGAGAAAAGAACACAGAGTCCAGGGACAGTTTGGTGCGACTTGGTTAGGTGGGTAGAGAAAGCGATGGGTTTTGAACACAACATTTAGCTGCAAACACAGAGTTTATGCATTCAGCCTTTTCACGTGCGGTATCAGCAGTGCGGCCATTTGAGGTAAGGGAGGGGATGGAGGGGGAACAAACACCAGGAACAGATTTGATTAGATGCCACCAGGATTTTGAGGAGGGAGAGAGGTTTGAAAGTTTAGACATGAGCTTAGAAAGATGTTGTTTTCTGGCTCTCCTGAGGATAGATACACACTTGTTCCAAGCTTTATGGAAGGAACTGAGATTACCCTCAGTTGGGTTTGCTTTCCATGATGCAAAGGCAAGTTGTTTCAGGACAACTGCCTCACCACAAGCTTCGATGAACCATGGGTGGGAGGAAGGGTAGGACAACTGAAGACGAGAGGGGATAAATCTGTGCATGAGGTAGAGCAGGTTTCTTTCAAATAATTCCCAGGATGAGTTGATGTTGGAGAAAGTAGCAATCGGAGACCAGTCTAAAAGTTTGATGGCTGCTTGGAGACCCTGCCAGTCGGCTTGACTGAAATGCCAGACTCGACGCCGGTGAGGTGGTTCTCTGATAATAGCCAGAGAGATGTCCACTTTGACAAGGACGTGGTCAGAAGAACCGCTTGGAGCGAGGGAAGAACAGCAGATATTTTCAGGTTAATTTGTCAAAATCAGATCCAGAAGAGAGAGAGTTCCATTGGCTGAGACCCGGGTCGGGAAATTGACCAATTGAGTCAGTTCCAATGAGTCGCAGAAAGCTTTTGCTGAACTGCCATGACAGGTGAGAGAGGTACCCACACCTAGCCAACTGACATGATGACAATTGAAGTCGCTGCATATGAGGAAGAGAGAGTTTGGAGGAGAAGACAGAAGTTGGTCCATGTTTTCAGATAGTGAGGTGTAGATGGAGTCATCACTGTTTGGTGGACGGTACAGTACACTTATAAACATGAGGTGAGAGTGTAGGGGAAGCCGTAGCCAGACGTATTCCTGGGGGTGTGGGGGAGTGAGGGCAGTGCATGGAGAGTGAGGAATAGAGTCTTTGATGAAGAGAGCAAATCCTCCACCAGGACGAAGCTCATGTGTGTCATACCGGAGGAGGGAGTATCCAGGGAGAGATATTTTGGAGTCAGAGACATCTTGAAGGAGGAAAGTTTCTATTCGGCAGATTATGAGCATTGCAGAATAGCTTGGGGAGGGGGCCAGATGAGTAGGAGAAAAGGCTCTGTGGTGCTGGGGGAGAGGGGAGGCAAGAGAGGGGGCAGAAGGCAGTTGAGGATTTGATGAGATGGAGGTGAGAGGGCAGTGCAAAGAGGCATCTTTGTGTATGAGAGGGGGGGCAACTTTGAGAAGGGTGAGTGAGAGGGGTGAATGGTGGGAGAAGGGTGAGTGGGGAGAGTTGAGGGAGAAAGGGGAGGGGGGAGTTTTTGAGAAAGGTGAAAGGGAGGCTTGGAGGGAGAAGAGTGGGATGATTACTTTGAGAGGGAGGGGTCAGAGGGTTGCGTTGGCACTGAAATTGGAAAAAAAGAATGGTTGATGGAAAGTGAATTCTCATAGCAAACAGGGTTTTTTTTGAAGTTTTACGTCAGAGATGCAATTAAACACGTTTCTTGATGGATGCAATAAAGGCGAAATCAGAGAATGGAGAGAAGAAACGCTGTAACAGTTGGATTTTTTAGGCAAGGAATGAAGGAAAGGTCGAATTGAGAGCAGTCTGTTTAAACAGTCGCAGAGTCGTGAATTATGATTCAGTAAAGAGTACCACACGTGTGAAAGAGAAAGACGAGGCATTGTTAGAGATCGTTTTTATCATTATTATTATTGTTATTATTATTATTTGAGAGAGTTTTCATCAGATTAGGTAATGGAAGTGCTGTAGAAAAAATCTTGAGGTGAATGGTAAATTTGAATCGGTAAACACAGGGGTGTAAACGGATCACGTGGTTACGGGAGAAGCACGTGGCTGTGGGAGGTGTATAGTCAAAAGTGAATTTATTTATTTATTTTAAATAAGGATTGCGTAACATTCGGAAAAGGGAAGGTTGAAGTAAAATCGTGGAAGTGTTTGGTGAATTTGGAACTGTAAATGCAGTGTGAAGGTCGATGAAAAGTACCAGGAAGATTAGAGAGAGACACGTGGTTACAGCAGGTGTATAGACTGAAATGATACAAGGAAGATTATTGATTTTTCATGTATTTTTGAAGAACAGGTAAGATTCGGGAATGGAAGATTGTAGGAAGAAATCCTGAAGGTAATGGCGATAATGGGTCTGCTCAAGTAGAATAAAGATAGTGTGCTGTCAGAAGGATGAAGAAGAAGAAGAAGAAGAAGAAGAAGGATCAGGATCTGGATCAGGACCAGGACTCATGACTATGCAAGGAGAAATGTAGTTTTTTTGTTTTTTGGGGGATTTAAGACAAGAAACAGTGTGTTTAGTTGGGAGGGATGGGGCGTTGGGAAGTGACAAAAATAGGAATTGAAGGTAATCGGGAGAGAATACAAATAAACACGATCATACACCTCGAGGGGAATGATTGGTAGGCTTCAAGGAACCCGGTAAGACAAGGTCGACGAAAACTTATAAAATAGCACGATTTTTGAAACAAAACCGAACTAGGAACACACAAAAACATGTGGGTGAGAAAATAAACAGTTAAAACGGGACAGATAACAACCGGAAACTTAGCTTTGAGAAAGTTGGCAGTGAGCCCTGAGAGAGACCTGCTGACGCTCCAAACCTAGAACCGGAAGGGCCGGAATTTCTCGGTTATTAGTGGATGGAACCGAACCAAACTTGACAGGTATATTCGAGAGACCATTCCCAATACAATAACTTCGCCCAAAGTGCGATTCCGGCCTCTATTAAATTGATTCAAAAGTCGTTAAAAGATTAAAAGTCTCCTTACTTATTGATTCGCATTCATGCGATAACCAAGCGATAAATAAATACAGGAGGCATATGTGAGAAAATTATTTGATATCAACTACCTCAAGGGTGGGTGGGTTGTTAACCGTCCAACAATCCAACAACCACTCATCGTGATTATGATATCAGAAAATTTTCTAGAACCCAAATACATCATCAAATATTCTGACAGATGTCCCATCGTGAATACAAATTGTGTTGATCAATGAATGGCTTATTTTCATTCCTCAATCGATTGTCAACGCTATGCAGTGGTACCCGTAAGAAGATTTTCTGATATCACCCAACCCACCAATCGGGGATTTGATATCAAGATTTCTGAACCTAAAAATAATGGTTAATATCCGAAAAATATTCCAACAGATGCCCTTGCTATACATGACGACGGTTATTGATTGATCGGTTGATTGATTATTGTGTGCGTGCAATCGTGAAAGCAAGAGTTCGTTGATAGCAAGGATGGATTCAGGTTATTATGTGAACATTCGTGAAAATGATAATTAATACAAGTTCCTAAAGGCCCAGTCACACCTTGACGTTTTAGCCAGCTTATGCTGATTTTTGGAAAATTTATCTAAAACGCTGGTACACGTCGAATACGTTATGGGTAAGTTTTGATAACATTGACAGCACGCTGAAAAACACTACCATACGTCGTTGTACGCTGGCTTTAAACGTTGAACTTTTGGGTTTTCCTCGAATTTTTTCATGCTTGAAATTTTACGACGTACGCCGGCGTATGACTCGCACGTTCCGCTACGCTGGCCATAAGTTGGCGGCACGTTATGCGATCGTTGACACACGTTGAAACACGTTACTTGTAAGTTACTCATCAGTTGAAACACGTCGAGGTAATGTTTAGTGTACCCGAAACGTATTTCTAACATATGAGTAACGTTTTGTAAGCACGCTACACGAACGTTGTTCACACTTTGCAACACGTTACTTGAAAGCACTACTACTACTACTACTACTACTACCAACATCGACATCAGTAAATTCTCTCGAACTACTACTACTACCAACATCGACATCACTAAATTCTCTCGAACTACTACTACTGATACTACTACTGCTACCACTAACATCCACATCACTAAATTCTCTCGAACTACTACTACTACTACTACTACTACTACTAATAACATCGACATCACTAAATTCTCTCGAACTACTACTACTACTACTACTACTACTACTACAACTAATAACATCGACATCACTAAATTCTCTCTAACTACTACTACTACTACTAATAACATCGACATCACTAAATTCTCTCGAACTACTACTACTACTACTACTACTACTACTACTACTACTACTACTAACATCGACATCACTAAATTCTCTCGAACTACTACTGCTACTACTACTACTACTACTACTGCTACTAACATTGACAACACTATATTCTCTCGAACGACTACTACTACGACTATTACTACTGCTACTGCCATTGACATCTACTCAACATGGAGTCTGGAACACTGACGGGTTCCTCTTGTGAAGCCCATTTGCATATACCAATTCCCCTAAACGCTGCCAATACGCCATTATACGGTAGCTGTAAGTTAGAAACACGTTCAGTAAGTTCTGTGGTCGTCCGGAAGATGTCAATCAAATTCGTCCACATACGACAATGTGCGTTTGAGATACGTTACACATAGATTCAAAGCACGCTACTCATAGGTTAAAAGCACGCTACTAATAGGTTCAAAGCACGTTACTCGTAGGTTAAAAATTAAGTTTCGGGTATGCTAAACATTACCTCGACGTGTTTCGACTTATGAGTAACTTACAAGTAACGTGTGGCTGACGTGTGTAAACGATTGCGGAGCGTGCCGAGAACTTATGCCAGCGTATGCGGAACTTGTGAGCCATACGTCAAGTACGTCGTAAAATGTTCAGCATGCTTGAAATTTCACGACATACTAGACATACCACGTAATATGCCAGCGGACTTCATTGTTTTTCATTGTGCTCTCAACGTATACACAACTTACCCATACCGTATTCGACGTGTCCCAGCGTTTTAGACACATTTTTCATAGGTCGGCATATGCTGGCTAAATCGTCAAGGTGTGACTGCGATGTTGACACTTCCAATTTTCAGGCGGTTATGATTTAAATCTGCGTGCAGCAGGTTTTTAACAGAGAACGCCACGAGTTCGTCGGCGATACGTGCAGCGCGCTATGACCAAGTTAAACTATCGTTGGGCATAGGTTATGAACACCGACAACAGGCTAAGCATTCGTTGGTATAAGTTATCTTTAACACAACGAAACGTTCTGTGCCCGTTACTAATACGTTATGCATACGACCAACACGTTATGAATACAACCAAAACTTAAAAAAAAAAACTCAAAACTTCAGCGTACGCCAACGTTTTATGTGCATTTTTATACGTTGCCATTCCTGGTTAAAACGTCAAGGTGTGACTGGGCCTTAAGTTACCTGGATCTCAAAATAAATTTTATGCTAAAGAGTGATTCTTTGCAAAAAAAAAGAATGCTACGCCATAGAAACCTGCTAATTGATACAAAGTTGAACATTACCCTCAAATGCCCCAATCAACCCTTGAATCGAATGTCTAGTACAGACACCTGACCTGCATTCACAATTCAATGCCTCATTTCAGGGCGGATCATAGACTGAATCAAAGAGATAAAAGTTGGCAGACAGGTTTCGAATATAATAAAAATACTTCAATAATTAGTTACATGATTATATCAGCCGTATGACACCAACCTACTATATTATAACTTACTCTTTTATATCTGACAATTATAACGGTTTGATAGAATAAATTCCAAAGTACAGAGAGTGTATCGTGTAAATTTTACCCCAATCCCCTCGAATCGGTCCTCCTCCTCAATGACGTCATGACTAAATATAAAAGCGCACGATTTTCCGAACCCAATTCATACCGTGAAGCACTGCTTATGCTGAGCACTGCTTGATAAACTGAACTGATTAAGTCACTTTGCTTATTTGAATCGAATAATATAATCAATGCAAATTAAGAGGTTCATACCTGACAAAACGGGTTGAACACTGAAGTATACTCGGAACCCTCTTGGGCCACCCCCCGGTTGTAAACATTTGGAAACCTGGGCCACCCCCAGGTTGTAATAATTTGGAAACCTCCTGGGCCACCCCCAAGAGCGTGGAACCCTTCTGGTACAATCCCCAGAAGTAGAAATCATCCTGGTCACCCCAGGAAGTGCGAAATTAGAGCGACTCTCAAAGATTGACTGTACTTGATAATACTTGATCATACTTGCGATCACCCCTAGAATTATTACAGAAAATTTGGAAGAGAAATGGGACGCCGAAGTATATGTTTGTCTGGATTGAAGCCATTTAACGTGAATGAGAAACCTGAGATGGATAAAGCAGTTGTCAACCCTGTCCAAACTTCCGATTCAGTCAGTTATAATACAACTGAGTGTATGATGACTGATCCATGCGAAGCAACTGAAACTGTGAAAATGAACTAAATGAAACCAATGGACGTTGCAATTACACATGTCACCCCCTGGTCAAGAATTTGTATTCATGCCCCCCCCCCCCCCGACCTTTCTTGGCAAATGCGATCATGTAATCAATTGGGTCTCTCGGCTTCCATTCAAAGAGTTGAATATGGTGGAGTAGATAATGAAATCAACCATGACCTTCACGTTGAATTAATACGGCCTGATGGTAAATGTTTTTTCCATGGTTTGTCTTAAGTTTTAACAGGATCACAAGAACATCATTCGTTTTTGCGTCGTAAAATTGTCATATATCTGTGAAAATAGTCAAGAAGCCGTCAATTACTTCATCTATAATCCACGTTCAGTAGACAGCGCCCACACCAGTGATGTAATGCGCATGAGAGCTTTTGAAATACATTTGAATAATATGCAATATCCAGGATCAGGTATTGAATCGTGGGCTACGCAGGTTGAATTAATGGCAACTGCCTCTCTTCTCCAAACTGATATTTATATGTACCAGGTACTAAATGACAGAAACACTGAAGCACCTCAATGGGACTGACAAAGGTGGAGTTTTCATACATTACTGAATCAGCCACAGACAGATATTGGTCAGACGTGCTGTATATTCATGAAAAACACGAACATAAATCACTACGATGTTGTCAATGATAATAATTATCGTCCATTACTATATACAGAAAATTATATTATCTATTCAGTCTAATTCGGGAATGAAAACACATAATCATGGTATCAAGCAAAGTCAATAAGATCAAAGAAAACTCAATAATGCTCTAGTTGAATGTCTCGGTTGTAGAAAAATGTTCAAGCAAATTACTACACATCCGAGTGTGAATAGTGTTTGTTCCCACGTTTATGAAGATTATGAAGGTAATGCTACGACAGGTCAAATCCTGAAATTCGATCAGCCAGATCCAAGAAAAGTCAATGACGTTCAAGTTGAATGTCTCGGTTGTGGAAAAATGTTCAAACGAATTACTACACATCTGAGAGCGAATTCTATTTGTTCACGCGTCTATGAAGATAATGGTACAAGAGACAAAATTCTGAATCCAGATAGCCGTCTTTCATATAATCGACAAAAACAAGCCAAATATAGATTACAGGAGGATGAGACAATAACGGCAAAACGACTGCGCTCTCAGAAAGAGCATGATGCTATTCACAAGGAAGAAAAAAGACAGTATGATGAGATTCACAAGGAAGAAAAAATAGAGAAACAAAGACAGTATGATGAGATTCACAAGGAAGAAAAGTAGCTGAAGCAAGCCAAGTACAGAGATCTGATGAAAATGCCAACTAATGCAGAAAAACGCTACCAAAAATTTATGCAAGAGATTAGATATGGTCCAGATTTTCCTTGTTCTGGTTGTCATGGACAATTGTTCAAAATTGGAGTATGTTTAATAAACGATGCATTGAAACTGAAGATAAATAAAAATGGTATATACGAGCAGTTGTCCTCAAAACTACCGAACAACACGCATGATGATGATGACAAACACATTTGTCACACATGTAAGAAACATCTGTCGAATGAAAAACTGCCTCCAATGTGTGTGAAGAATGACATATCTTGATCCGATACCAGAAGAGTTCCAACTATCAGAACTAGGACATGTTCTCATAGCTAAGTCGATTCTATTTTTTAAAGTTTTTCAAACTACCAAGAAGTCGATGGTCAGCAGTTCGTGATAAAATAGTACATGTCCCAACCACTGATGACAATATACTAGTCACATTATGAAATTTGACTTTGCTACCTCGGTTACCTGATGATGCAGGATTGATACCTGTAAAACTGAAACGAAAGCTAGAGTACAAGAAATATGAAATAGAGGCTTACATTGACCCTAAATAACTGGTTGGCGTAATAATAGTACTGAAAGAACTCGGCCATCCTGGTTCTGCTAACATAACTATAAATGAGTATTTTCTGGAACGCATCCGAATAATGGAATCTAAGAATGAGGAGAATAATTCCGCGACTGATGGAACCAACACGGAAAATTAACGTTTAAATGACAATGACTCACATGGTAACTTAGTAGCAGATGACAAACAGAGTGAGGTTACAACGAAAAGCGGGAACACAGATGATGGTGGGGAAAACAAGGACATTGATGACGAGATGAAAAACGACGATAACGATGAAGACAAGAAAAGTGATGATAGCGATGATGAAGACAACAATATTCGCCGTTATCGAAGTAATGATCTCGCAACAGTGATGTCAAACGATCACCCTGAAATCCATGTTTCTGATGCAAAAGTGAAATCCTCTACCGACAGCATGTCCCGTGCTCCAGGTCAAGGAAAAATTCCCACGAATCTGATGCGAGAAGATAATTGGGATCTTGATTCATTTCCAACACTTTTTCCAACTGGAAAATATGGCTTGAACTTCTCACATGCCATTAAACTTGCACCATGGAAATATTTCTGTCAGAGACAATATAACGTTGACAAGAGATTCATCTCAAGTAACCCATATTTATTTTTGGCGTTGTATTACTTGGAGAGACACCAAATAGAACAACAAGTCAATATAAGCTATTTGAAAGGTAGTGCATCAAAATCAGGCGAATTGAAGGGTATCGAAGATGCTCTCTCAGTATTGGAACAAATTCCTGGTTCACCAAGGTCCAAGGTATTGGAAAAAAAACAACGTCATATCATGTTTACGAAATCAGAGAATCTCGGTCCATTTCTCTTTTTCTACACTCTTTCTTGTGCTGACAAAAGATGGAATGAAAATGTCACATCTGTTTTCGCTCAGCGAGGTGACAATATTACCTATCAGATAGAAAATGGTGAGGAAGTAATTCTTGTGAATGGCGAACCATTAGATGAAGTTATAAAGCGAGAAAATGCTCATGAGATGGTCCGTGATAACATTGGTATTGTTTCACGCAACTTCAATCAGCGGGTACGGGCCTTCAAAAAGAACATCATGATGGGTTCAAATAATCCCATGCACATTGAATTTTACAATTATGGAATAGAATTTCAGGCACGTGGAGCTGGTCATATTCATGGAGTCGTGTGGCCTCGATTTGAGAAACTAGAAAATGATTTTCCGGGAATTACCACAGCAATAAAAGCTTTATGGGACCGTGAAACACTGACTTCAGTACAGAAAAACGTAGTCGTGAAATTAGTCGATGCATTTATTAGTTGTAGGTTGAAATATAACCTCGTAGCCATTGTGAAAGAAGTTCAAATACATCGTCATTCCAAATCCTGTCGAAAATATAGTACAAAATGCAGATTTCATTTTCCTAGATACCCTAGTGATCGATCGATAATCGCGCAGCCTCTAAACAAATCAGACTTTGAAACTGACAAGGCCTATAAAGAAGAGCTTGGAAAGCATCAGAAAGCATTATCAGCAGTGAAAGATGTTCTTTATGATCTTGAAAAAAAATATCTTCTTGATAGCACGTCTGTTTCAGAAATGTTGAAACAAGCTAAAGTATCCTCTGATGACTTTTAAAATGCACTTGAGATTAGTGAGAAAGGGATAGTAGCAACATTGAAGAGAGAAGTAAATGAAATTTATGTGAATAATTACAATACTCAATGGCCAAGAGCATGGAATGGAAACACTGACATACAGATCTGTTTGGATTATTATGCAGTACTTACATAAATTACAGATTATTACATGAAAGATGATACTGGAACAATGAAATTTCTCATTGAAGCTGATAAAGAATGTCATGGCCGTGTGCTTCCTGACCAAATGAGATTTCTGGCTTATGTGTTTTTGACACACCGAGGAAAGGGAAACTTCGAAGCATTGTATTTTGTTGACCCTAGTCTCCATTTGAAAGATTCTAATACAAAGTCTGTAGGGATCGACACAAATTTCCCAGAACTTAGAAGGCAATTTCTAATCTAAAAAATAGGTGAAGATGATGGTGATGATTCAGATTTCATCAACATAGATGATGATGAAAGTGATGATGAGTCTCAACAACGAGTAGACAAGGACAGTAAGTGAAGAACAATTACAATTCCAGGAAAAGAAGGAAAGTTTGTGCAGCGAGCACATTCTCTCTATGAAAAATACGCACGTCGTCCTGAAAAACTGTCACTGATTTCCCTCGCGCAATTCGGGACAATGTACGACACTTACCCGTCTAAAACAGTAAAAGACAAAAATATAGATAATGGATATTTTGGTATGAGTGACATGAGAATCATTACACACGATGGATCTGATGCTGGATATCTTCCTGTAATAATACGAGTCACAGATAGTGTCTATATGAGGTTGAGAAGAAAACCAGCTGTGCTTCGTCAACATAAACCAAAACAAGACAAGGAACCTCACCAACTAGCATACTCCGAACTACTTCTGTATTTACCATGGCGTGATGAAAGCCAGCTTCACTATGCTGATTTTGAAAAGTGCTTCCAAGAATACAAAACAAAAATTTATGGAATTTCTCACGTCAAAAATGTTCTGTTTCCACATCACAATAATGTTGAGGAAGGAAGGGCCTTTATCGAAGCCATCGGTGATCTGCATGCAAATCACATCGGTGAAATCCTAGATCCTGATATGGAACAAGCACAGGATGACCAGAGAGCAATTGGTGAAGAATTTGATGAGGAATACATATCACGAGTTCCAGAAGGAATTGTAGATGTGAACTTGGATGATGAGAAAATTGATTGTGGATCCATTTACCGACGAATTGATGTATCGGATGAAGACAAAATGTGTAGTCATGTGAGGAATCTAGATTCTGATCAGAGACAGGTTTTTGATGGGACAATGAAATATTTGAAGGACGTAAGAAAGGCATCAAAACATGGTTATGTAGGAGATGACCCACCTTTGATCGTTACACACGGCGGAGCTGGTAGTGGGAAATCTTCATTAATTAGAGTAATATCACAATGGGCTGAAGCTATGTTGAGAACAGATGACTGAAATGCGGCTCAGCCTATCGTAATCCTTGCTGCCCCAACTGGAACTGCAGCAAGTAATATCAAAGGTTTAACACTGCATACAGCATTCTCTCTCCCGTTTGGTAATACGTTTACAAGGTTACCAGATAAAAAAAAACGAGACACAATGTGCACTCTTCTTGAAAAGGTAAAACTAGTCATTATTGATGAAATTTCTATGGTAAAAGCTGATCAACGGTATCAATTAAATGTACGTCTTCAAGAAATTATGGGTAACCAAGTAGATTTTGGTGGTCTAGCAGTGCTAATGTTCGGAGATTTCCTGCAGTTGTGACCTGTCTCGGCAATATATATATATATATATATATATATATATATATATATATATATATATATATATATATATATATATATATATATATATATATTCGAAGAACCGTCCAATGCAAAGTTCAAGTTATTGTACAATTTACGCTCTTTGTGGGACCTATTCTCATTCACAGAACTCTGTGACAATCATCGGCAAGGATCTCATAAAAATTATGCTGATATACTTGGTCGCATTAGATACGGAGAGAAAAACGCCAATAATATGGAATTGTTAAAAGCATGAGGGAATAAAAATCTCCCTTTGGATGCTATACATTTATTTGGCACCAATGCCGAAGTAAACAATTTCAATGACGTGCGACTTGAAGAAGAACCAAGAGTGGAATACATCATTATTGCAATCAATATTCAACCCACTCAGCAAAATTATGTACCTTGGCTTGGACGAGATCTCAGCGTCAACAACACACCGTTCCAAAATGTCTTGAAACTAAAATTGGGAGCAAAAATCATGGTCACTTATAATATCAATATCAAAGACAGACTATCAAAGACAGACAAAGACAGACTGAAACCAATGGGGAACTGTCCAATAAATAATCACAAAACCTGACACCGAAGAAGTCTGTGATATTTTAGTTGAGTTTCATGACATAGCAATTGGTGAACTTACCCGAAAATCAACTAAAAGAACGAATGGTCTAATTCCCATAACCAAAATGTTTGACTATTCACTTGGCAAGAAAGAAACCGAAAATACAACCCAACTGCGAGTCATTCAGTTTCCTCTCAAGCAAGCGTGGGCATCTACGGTGCACAAATTTCAAGGACAAACTATCCAATATCCAACTCTGCTAGTTGGTCATATGGAGAGAATTAAGATGCCATCACAGGCCTATGTATTATTTGGTCGTGTCCAATCATGTGAACAATTGTTTCTCTTGTGCTTTGATGAAAACAAGATGATAAAAGTCAACAAAGAAGCTTCAGCAGAAGCTACTCATGTTGCTAATGAAGCCTTTAATGCTCAGCCTCAAGAATAGACAATGAGCAATAATACTACAGCAAAAATAGTCCATCTCAATGTTCGTTCACTTCCCAAGCATTTTGAAGATTTGATATGTGATGACACTATAATCAGTGCTGATATAATCTGCCTGACAGAAACTTGGTTGCATAATGACAAGAATACCTATCATCTCAGAATTAACGGTTACCAAATGATCAACTGTTCAGCTGGACATGGAAAAGGATGTGTCATGTATGTAAAAGACAACATTAGGCCTGTGGCAGTGAAAACTAATCATGGTCCATTGTTTCAGATATTAGTCTCAGAATTTGAAAAACGTTGTGTTATTTGTGCATACAGAACATCAGGAAGTAGTCTTATCACCTTGAGAGAAACTTTCCGAACTCTTATTACATCAGTTCGAAAGTATATAATTTTAGGAGACATTAATGTAAACGCTTCCAATACCAATAGCCTGTCTAATGCATTGATGGTTCACTGACTAATGCAATAATCCATTGTATTATTCTGATCACGATGCTGTTTGTCTTGAATTTCCTCATAAAACCTAACCCTACAGATAATTTTCGATCAAATCCATAAATCACATCAATCTATCGATCTAACCATGGGCCATGGACAAAATTAATGCACTACATATAATATAAAATGTGTGAAAATGAAAAGATGTGTACAAATGGAGTGTATTGTATGTAAAATGATTGATGTAAATATATTAAATTGTATGTAAATTGTGTAAAACTTTTTAAAAAATTAAATGCGCTGGGCGATGCCCAACACAAAATTAAGCCGCAAATGATGATATGAAACTAGCCTCACTCTTGTGAGGTGTTCCGGTTTCTTTTTCTGATGAGATTAAAATCTTACCAAATTTCAAAACTATCTGTCGTCCGGGCTATCACTCACCTGAGAGTTGTATGAATAAACTTCCACGGGGTATGTTCACAATTCGAACTTGTTTTTTTCCCCTTTCGTCACTCATATTATCGAAAGCTTGATCCTCATACCTATGAATCGTTGGATACATTGCAAAACTTATAAACACCCAGAGATGCCGGCATTTGTGGCTTTATTTCATTTCTGCCCATGCCATAACCTCAAGAATCTGTTAAATTTAGCAGAATTACAAAATCAAAGCTCCAGAATTAAACTGCTAGTATTTCCGACTGCAAATAAAAAACAAGTGTTCAGTTGTTCAATTCGGACATCGTTTGACATTCTGGGCGTCTCCGGGAGGTGTTTAATATGACGGATCGGCGATCGCTAATCGTTTGCTAAGCCAGCCGTTCATAAATCAAACGTTTCATTGGAGTGCTTCCTTGAGTGCTTACGTCACTTGGCGAGCACTCTACAATATTTGTATCATCACTGAATACTGTATATCGATTGTCTTGAACAAAGTTCAGGGCCACTCGCCTGTGTTGGCTCCTCGTTGTTCTGTGGTGTCAGGTGGTGGCTGGCTCGCTGAAAATGTGCAATTTTATTTTACACCACGTTTCCCCTTTTTGCATGATTTTGTTTCATAATATGACTCATCACTGAAGCATAGATAAATTCATATAAAGACATTAAACGTTTTGTTTATGTCTTTATATGAAAAAGTTTCTTCAACCGTTTTATTGGAGTGCCTGGTTAAGCCACTTGGCGAGTGCTCTTCAAGCTTCGATGGTGATACCGCAATTCGATACCAGAGGTAGGAAGGCAAAATAAATTGGATGATTACAATGAGTAAAAAATATTTTCAGTTGTTACAAAATAATGAATCGCCACATCAATGCTGGATAACCGAGAGGTATGTATGCTCACTCCAAGCTGTCCAGCATGGGTTTAAATCCCGATGCAGCTATAAACGGTCATCCCTGTGTTTCACAGGTAGGGTGATTCCTCAATGTGTGTGTGCCATCTCTCAGATGGACATTAAACTGGACATCACATCTGCCAGAATCCCTTTCCCGTTCCCCTCCCCCTCTCCCCTCTCTCTCCCCTTTCCTCCCTCTCCACTTCCATCCCCTCTTTCTGTCTCACCCCTCTGCCTCTCTCCCACCCCTGTCCACCCCTCCCCTTTCTCCCACCCATATCTCGCTCTCTCTCTCTGCTGTCCTTCTCACTCTCACCCCTCTCCCTCTCTTTCCCACCACACACATATATATATATATATATTGTTGTGGTTACCAGATTCGCAAACCACCATTCAGGTCCCTTAGGTGAGGTATCTCGGTAAGTGCATGTGTAGTTAGGCCCAAACCCGTTGTCTAGTGGGAATACATGTCATTTATACGTGCTGCGACTCTTCAGGATAGCCGTTTTTCTTTTACTATCTTTATTTTGGACCAATCGCCATCACCACAACCACAACATCAACCACCAACCACAACCACCGCTTCACCACAACCGCCACGACCTTTACCGTCACAACTCGCCACCATCGCATCACCGTCATCTCGCGCCACTCATGGGCACCGATGCTGGACTCATGCAGAGCGCACGTGGAACAGCGTGTACAAAACCACGGATTTTCTGCTTCAAAAACGGATCGAAAACGACACACGCCCACTTTTTGCCGTCCAATCGGTGAGCGAGGGGCGAATTGGCCCCGCCCCCAGGGCGATCGATATATGCAAATTTGTGGATCAAAAAGCCTTCACGCCCACTTTTTGTCGGGCCAATGGGGAGCGAGTTGAAAGGTCAAAGGGAGGGGGTCAAAGGCGAAGTTACGGGGGGATAAAAAGGACGGTGTTCGTCAGTCAAGGGAGTCGTAAAAGTCGGAGCGAAAGAGTCAGCAGAACGAGAACGAGGGGTCGGAACGAGGAAGAAAGGAGTAGTAAAAGTCGGAACGAGGAAGGAAGGAGTCGGAACGAGTAAGTAAAGGTCGGAACGAGGCGAAGGAGTCGGAACAGAGAGTCAAGACTTCGCGGGCGGTGGAGCTGCTCGTCGTGTGCGTTGGAGTCGGAACGGAGGGGACGAGCTGTGGAGAGGCGGCGAGTCGGACGAAGGGTGCTCGCGTCGTGCAAGGAGCTGTGCACCCCTGGGAGGCCGGCAGCGCGACCTGGCCGAGGTGGAGACGCTCGTCGCACATAATAAAGATCCTCTATACCCCGAGCATCAGCAACCCCCCCTCCTGTTTCCCCCCGCGCTGAGATAGTGCGACCAAGGGGGCCCCGTTCCCACCCCCCTGCCAGGCACTGTCCACGAGGCCCGCGGGTTGCGGGGCCATCGCCGCTCCGCGTCTCATCACCAGACGGGTAGGCCCGACCAGGTCTCGGCCCCAGGCCTACCTCATTCTTGAGGGTATTTCTTTTCCTTGGTTTTGGGTATGTGTTGTCGGCGCCGTCTGTGAAGTAGAATTGTATAAGTGTTGCCGTGTGCTCGGTAGTCGGTATTAGCTCTGCACTGTGTTTTCACTTTTATGTTTGCTTTTTGTGTAAATGGAATTGTGTTTTCTTTTTTTTGTGTGCATTTGGTGGAATTGTATTTGTGTGCTTCCCGTGTGCCGAGAATAAATGTGCTTTATTGTTGAACTGTTCTCCCGCTTCGCTTCGTCTTTTCCCCATTGAATCCCCATCTTGCTTCACGTAAAGGGTTGGTAGTGGGCTGAATACGCCCGATAATTAATCGAACCGTCGAGGTCGACGATAACACCGCTCGGTTATTCTGATAGTACGGAACGGGTCGCTTAAGTGGCCCGTGTCCGAAGTCGACCTGCGGCGAGGTGCGATCGCCCGGTCTACCCTCCGCGTGGGTACTTAGGTAGTTCGAATTTGGCGAGCAACCCTATCCCACGCGGGGGCTGATTGGCTCGATCGCGGTGAGACCGAAAGGTCCACCCGTGACTGGTTCCCGGCGTTAGTCCGAGAGGGTCACGACTGGATTGTCCGTCCGGTGGGCGACGTGCCGCGATTCGAGTTACGTGGCCGTCGCACGCCGGCGGGCGCGAAGACCGCAACACTGGTGTCAGGAGTGGGATATAAACTCATCGCCCTCCTCGCGGCACTGGTACCGGAGAACAGGAAAACGGGCTCTCCTGTCTCCGGCTAAATTCACGGGAATCGGTCCAGGGGTGAGAGAAGCGACCCCCGATTCCCTCCAAATTACGAGCGAGCGAAATTAACCCTTCACGAGAAGCAAGATGGCGTCTCAAGGCGAGCGGGAGCCGGGGGTATTAGAAATGTATATGTGTAGTAATGTAGAATCCATGGTCCAGGATGGAATCCCCGAGCAGGAAATGTTGATTGTGCAGGAACACGGACTCGCCCAACTGAACCCAGAACCTGAGGTGGGTGCGGCAGCGGCCGCAGTGTATGACACCTCCCCCCCCCCTCTCCACCAAGACCCTTCCCCAACCCTTGCCGAAACGGCTCAGCTGAGTGCATCCAACATGGCCCAGCTATTCACCATGCTGGCGGCAATGAACGAAAAGATGAATGCGAAAATGATCGAAAAAATGGATGCGAATATGAAGAACGAAATGAAAGGCATGAACGAAAAGATGGATACAAATACAAATGAAGTGAAAACGACGATGGATGCGAATACACAACAAATAAACGAAAAGATGGATACAAAAATGAACGGAATGGAAACAAACATGAAAGAAGAAATGAAAAAGCTGCGGGGTGAGACGCAGAACATGGGCCGAAGCCTGCAGGCGGGCATGAAGGCCGTGACCGGGGGAGATAAAAATGGCGACTCCACGTGTGGGAGCAAACGAGCTGGGTGGGGGTGCAACGGCTGACAGCCCGCGGTGGAGGCGGGTGAAAAAATAATTCGTGGAACGTGTTGGGCGAGGGTCGTGACGATGACCGAAAGGGAAAAATTAAATGGGGAGACCAAAACGTGTGAGACGAGACACGAGGTGACGACAACGGAAATAATAGTTGAGACAAGGGAGGTAAAGGGTGAAGAGTTGGCAGAGACACGGGAGACAGAAAAAATAGAGGGAAGACTACACGATGAAGATGGGGTAAGTGACGCACACACACACACGGAGGTAGTGGAGGATAATGGGGGTGAGCTCGCGGAGCGTGTAGGGACCCGGTGCGAGCAGCGGGATGGCCTCCTCCAGGAACGAGGGGAGGGAGTATGCCCCCTTGAGGTGAGTCACGACCAGGTGAGTTCGGTCGTGCTTTGCGAGGTTGAGAGGAGGAGTGCTGTGGACGGGTGCACGGAGAGCTTGGGGGGTATAGAGGCCCCGGAGACCCTTGTGGGGACACGAATCCCCAGTGTGGTTGTCCCTGTGTGAGTGCGTCCCCGTGTGTGGAAGCGACCCCGTGTGTGAGTGGTGTGGTGGCGATGGTGCCAGAGTGCGTGCTTCCCAGCACGCCGGGTGTGGATGGGGCACCGTGTGTGGAAGAGGCCGTGTGTGTGAGTGAAACGGCCTGTATGGATGAGGCACCGCGGGTTAGTGCCCCCGCGTGTATGAGTGAGGCACGGTGTGTGGATGAGGCACAGCGGTTGAGTGCCCTCACGTGTGTGGGTGAGGCACCGCGGGTGAGTGCCCCCGCGCGAGTGAATGGAGCACCACGTGTGAGTAGTATGGTTTGTGTGAGTAGTGAGGCACGCGTGAGTGAACGGCCGTGTGCAAGGTCGTTGTGTGCAAGGGAGACCGTGTGTGTGAGAGAGCGGTATGTGAGGGAGATGTCGGTCGGCATGCGGGAGCACGCAGCCGCGTCTCCCCGTGTGAATGTGATGGTGTGGACTGTGTGCGTCGTAACACGCAGGTATGCGTGGGTGGAATGGAGACGGAGACGGCGACATGGGAGAAACGAAAGCCGAGTAGCGGCTGTAGTTGTTTCGCGGACCGTGCCGGGTTCACCCAGCAGTGAGCACGCGGTTCGTGCTGTGCAACGCACGAGACCACCACGTGCTCGCTTGCGAGAGTGAAGTCCCGGTCCGGAAACGCACGCGGTGGATTTGCCGATCCCGCGGACGGACAAAGTTTAGGCAGGTAAATGGATTTGGACCGGACGGGTTCTCCACGCGATCGTGCGTGTTAAGCTCCAACGGGCAAAGCACATGTGTTCGCGTGGGGAACCCCTCGAGACGTGTGGCTTGTGTTTTTTTTTATATGCGCACGGTGACGTCATGGCTGCACGTGTGGTTGGAATCCGGCAGGAGGGGTATCCCGGCCGATGGTACCGTCGTCCAAGGAGGGACGAGGAACACGTGCAGCTGCATGACGTCACGGGCAGGTGCAAAGTGCGCGAGCTCTGAGTTGCCGCGCTGGCGCTGCGCATGGAAAAAAAAAAAAAAGCAAGCCTCACTTTCGGGTGTACAGGATTCCTGGGCAAGGGGTGGAAGACCCCCTTACCTGGGCACAGGATGAAAACTAGTTAGGGGGAAGGGTTAGCTTAGTTAGACCGACTTCATGGGGCAGGGGTAAGTCCTCATGGAGTCCGTGGAATGGATTAGTTAGAGGGATTGTAGCCAGATTTAGGATGGGAAAATGGGAAATGATTTTTGATGATTTGGAGACAGAGACAGACTTTGAGTGTGTAGAGTTGACGTAGTTTAGCTACGTAGTGTTAAAAGGAACGTGCTGTAGTGTAAGGGATGACGTGGGAGCACGAGTTAGTTAGGGGATGTAGTTAGAAGGATGGCAGAGTTCAGCGGTGAGTGGGTTGAAGAGTTGTGGGTTGTGAGGTGAGTACGCGTACATGTTGAGTGAGTGAGGCCAGCGGGTCTGTGTGTGTGGAGCGATTGGGGAATGCATGGTGCGATGAGTGATTGGGGGGAGGAGTGACTCCCGCCCAAGGGACCCCGGGGTCAGTGTAGAGTGAGTTAGCTGGGTTAGTCAAATTGAAAAATGGAGGTCGTTTTGCTGTTGGTGGGAAAGTAGGCTCGAGACCCATTTGGAGGGGTGCAGGAGCCCTGTTGACGGGCTTGGGAGCGTGGCTGCGAAAGGTGAGTATCGCTGGTGGGTACCCCGGGCACCAGGCTAGTCGGCCGCGGTAGGCCATGGGCCCATGGGGGGCCGGGATAGAGTGGTGGGCACGGGTGCGCCTGCTTGGTGCGGGGGCCCGGGGCGCCATTAGCCGCGTGGGCAGTGTTGTGGGCACGGGTGACCCTCGGAAAGGGGCCCGGGAGGCCGGCCTGCCACGTGTGCGTTTCAGGGGAGGTGCCATGGGGGGCACTCCCCGGTGTTAGGGAGCTGGTAGGCTCGGAGGCAGTGTAGTGCCCGGGGGTGCCATAGCGGGAGATTCGGCAGAGGGTCGTGCCTGCCAAAGGGAGCCACGTGTCCCAGCCAGGAGACCGTGTGAGGGCACGGAGAGAAAATTGGGGGGCGAGGCCCGAAATTGTAAGGACACCAACACAGGCGACGGGAATCTGGGTTGTTAGAACCAATAGTTTAAGCGAGAGGCGCTTGTTGAAAGCCCCGGGGTAGTTTAACAGTTAAATGGATAGGGTAGATTAGGAAGTGTACCCCTCCGCACCATCCATCCCCTTGCTCTCGTTGTGGGCCGCTGGACCCACTTTGGGTTAGATCGCCGAACTCTGGGGAGGCCATTCTGAGGCTTCGTTGGGCCTCGACACAGGACGTTAGCTCTCCCTTATTCCCCTCCGGGAAGGGAACGTAGGGGTTGGGAGTAGGCTAGGTGACAGGATAGGTTAGCCGAACAAGGACGATAAAGGGGGTTAGGGGACGATTTATAGTGGGTAAGTAAAAATAAAAACAACAAAAAAAATAAGTTGGGGCTAAATTGGGGTTTGACAAATTAAGGGAGTGGGTATGTACAGTGACAGGCAAAGGCGATAGGTGGGAGGGAGACAGGTAGGTAGGTCCGAGCCCGCCTTCCAAATGGCCAGCACCACCGCACTCCCTCCACCAACCTCCACTGAACGGCAAAGGCTGGCCAGCTTCATCTGCTGGCTGCGTTGCTGCGAGGCAGAGGCCGGCCAACTTCATCGGCAGCTGTTGTTTTGCTGCAAGGCCTGTGCCATCGGCTGGCCGTGTTTTTCTTCAAGGCCTGTGCCGGCCAACTTCATCGGCAGCTGTTGTTTTGCTGCGAGGCCTGTGCCGGCTGGATCATCGGCAGCTGTGTGCTGCAAGGCCTGTGCCGGCCAGTTCAGCTGCTGGCTGTTTTTCTTCGAGGCCTGTGCCGGCCAGTTTGTCTGCCGGCTGTGTTTGCCTGCAGCGGCCTTCTTCTGCGGGCTGTGTTTGCCTGCTCACCTTTGCCATGCCATGCCCACTGCCCATGTTCACAAGCCCCGTTCAATTTTTGCTTTGCCCCCCCCTGTTCATTTCCATGTGCGCCAGGATCTGAAAGCAACAGTTTGCAAGCTGCAAGAACTGCCCTGTTGGCAGCTACAACACGGGCCTGCAGTGGCGGCCCGTGCACCGTGTTTGTGTTCATGCATCCATCCGTTGTGCTCATTGCGTGTGCCACTTGAGCTGGCACGGAGACTGCGTTGTGCAGCCCAAGCACCGTTGTGGTTCACTGAGTTCAGTTCAAAAGGGAAGGCCTTGGACTGCGTGTGAGCAGCCAGCCACGTTCCGTCACCTGCATTGTTTGAGTCAGAGACTGCATGTGGGCAGCCTGGCTCCCTGCGAACTGCTTTCTTTTTGCAGAGTTCGATGATCCTGGGCCATGGTTTAGTGTAAAATTTGTAAGTTAAGGTTAAGATGTACTGTACATATGAGTGCGCCCCCGGCATGTTTGTCTTAGCGCCGGCAATTTTATTTAAGTCGTCCGTGTGAGTGAGTTTGTTTAGGTAGTTACGCAGCCGTCAGGTTATTTATTTTGGGGACACGAATACCATGAATGTCGCACTCAGGGATCCGTAGGTAAAATGTACTAGGGGAAAACTACACATGATGGCACACGAAAATTTGACGACTCGGGACGAGTCTGTAAAAAGGGAAGGGGGTAGTGTTGTGGTTACCAGATTCGCAAACCACCATTCAGGTCCCTTAGGTGAGGTATCTCGGTAAGTGCATGTGTAGTTAGGCCCAAACCCGTTGTCTAGTGGGAATACATGTCATTTATACGTGCTGCGACTCTTCAGGATAGCCGTTTTTCTTTTACTATCTTTATTTTGGACCAATCGCCATCACCACAACCACAACATCAACCACCAACCACAACCACCGCTTCACCACAACCGCCACGACCTTTACCGTCACAACTCGCCACCATCGCATCACCGTCATCTCGCGCCACTCATGGGCACCGATGCTGGACTCATGCAGAGCGCACGTGGAACAGCGTGTACAAAACCACGGATTTTCTGCTTCAAAACGGATCGAAAACGACACACGCCCACTTTTTGCCGTCCAATCGGTGAGCGAGGGGCGGGTGGCCCCGCCCCCAGGGCGATCGATATATGCAAATTTGTGGATCAAAAAGCCTTCACGCCCACTTTTTCTCGGGCCAATGGGGAGCGAGTTGAAAAGGTCAAAGGGAGGGGGTCAAAGGCGAAGTTACGGGGGGATAAAAGGACGGTGTTCGTCAGTCAAAGGAGTCGTAAAAGTCGGAGCGAAAGAGTCAGCAGAACGAGAACGAGGGGTCGGAACGAGGAAGAAAGGAGTAGTAAAAGTCGGAACGAGGAAGGAAGGAGTCGGAACGAGTAGTAAAGGTCGGAACGAGGCGAAGGAGTCGGAACAGAGAGTCAAGACTTCGCGGGCGGTGGAGCTGCTCGTCGTGTGCGTTGGAGTCGGAACGGAGGGGACGAGCTGTGGAGAGGCGGCGAGTCGGACGAAGGGTGCTCGCGTCGTGCAAGGAGCTGCGCACCCCTGGGAGGCCGGCAGCGCGACCTGGCCGAGGTGGAGACGCTCGTCGCACATAATAAAGATCCTCTATACCCCGAGCATCAGCAACCCCCCTCCTGTTTCCCCCCGCGCTGAGATAGTGCGACCAAGGGGGCCCCGTTCCCACCCCCCTGCCAGGCACTGTCCACGAGGCCCGCGGGTTGCGGGGCCATCGCCGCTCCGCGTCTCATCACCAGACGGGTAGGCCCGACCAGGTCTCGGCCCCAGGCCTACCTCATTCTTGAGGGTATTTCTTTTCCTTGGTTTTGGGTATGTGTTGTCGGCGCCGTCTGTGAAGTAGAATTGTATAAGTGTTGCCGTGTGCTCGGTAGTCGGTATTAGCTCTGCACTGTGTTTTCACTTTTATGTTTGCTTTTTGTGTAAATGGAATTGTGTTTTCTTTTTTTGTGTGCATTTGGTGGAATTGTATTTGTGTGCTTCCCGTGTGCCGAGAATAAATGTGCTTTATTGTTGAACTGTTCTCCCGCTTCGCTTCGTCTTTTCCCCCATTGAATCCCCATCTTGCTTCACGTAAAGGGTTGGTAGTGGGCTGAATACGCCCGATAATTAATCGAACCGTCGAGGTCGACGATAACACCGCTCGGTTATTCTGATAGTACGGAACGGGTCGCTTAAGTGGCCCGTGTCCGAAATCGACCTGCGGCGAGGTGCGATCGCCGGTCTACCCTCCGCGTGGGTACTTAGGTAGTTCGAATTTGGCGAGCAACCCTATCCCACGCGGGGGCTGATTGGCTCGATCGCGGTGAGACCGAAGGTCCACCCGTGACTGGTTCCCGGCGTTAGTCCGAGAGGTCACGACTGGATTGTCCGTCCGGTGGGCGACGTGCCGCGATTCGAGTTACGTGGCCGTTCGCACGCCGGCGGGCGCGAGACCGCAACAATATATATATATATATATATATATATATATATATATATATATATATATATATCTGTGTATATATATATATATATATATATATATATATATATATATATATCTGTATATATCTGTATATATATATATATATATATATATATATATATATATCTGTATATATCTGTATATATATATATATATATATATATATATATATATATGTATATATATATATATATATATATATATATATCTGTTTTCAATGTGTAAATATATATATTATATATGTGTGTAGATATATATATATATATATATATATATATATATATATATATATATATATATATATGTGTGTGTGTGTAGATATATATATGTGTGTAGATATATATAAATATATATATATATATATATATATATATATATATATATATATATATATATATATATATATATATATATATATATATATATATATATATATATATATATATATCTTCTTCTTCTTCTTTCGGCTGCTCCCGTTAGGGGTCGCCACAGCGGATCATCCATATGATCCGCATAGTGATTTGGCACATGTTTTACGCCAGATGCCCTTCCTGCCGCAACCCTGGTCGCCTCTTACGACACAGGGATATGGTACACCTATTTTAACCGGGGTATACACCGGCCCAGTACACTGGTACTCATTTCGCCGACCTCGGAAGGATAACAGGCTGAGTCAACCCCCTGGTGTATTAATTCAGTGGCCCAACGGGGCTTGAACTCAGGACCTTTTGGATCCCAAGCCGCTGCCCTAACCACTGCGCCAACACACCAGGCATATATATATATATATATATATATATATATATATATATATATATATATATATATATATATATATATATATATATATATATATATATATATATATATATATATATATATATATATATATATATATATATATATATATATATATATATATATATATATATATATATATATATGTGTGTAGATATATATATATATATATATATATATATATATATATATGTGTGTGTAGATATATATATATATATATCTTCTTCTTCCTCTTTCGGCTTGTTCCCGCTAGGGGTCGCCACAGCGGACCAACTGTCTCCATTTTGCTCTATCCTCCACATCTTCCATTGACACTCCAACCACCCGCATGTCCGCCCTCACCGCATCCATGAACCTCTTCTTTGGCCTTCCTCTTCTCCTCCTGCCTGGCGGCTCCATCTTCAACATCCTTCTCCCGATATACTCCGTTTCCCTCCTGTGCACATGTCCAAACCATCTCAATCTCGCCTCTCTCACTTTGTCTCCAAACCGTCCTACCTGCGCTGTCCCTCTAATACACTCATTTCTTATCCTATCCATCCTCGTCACTCCCAACGAGAATCGCAGCATCTTTAACTCTGCCACCTCCAGCTCTGCTTCCTGTCTTTTTGTTAGCGCCACCGCCTCCAAACCATACAACATAGCTGGTCTCACTACCGTCTTGTATACTTTCCCCTTCACTCTTGCAGCTACCCTTCTGTCACAAATCACTCCTGCAACTCTTCTCCACCCACTCCATCCTGCCTGCACTCTCTTTTTCACTTCTCTCCCACACTCTCCGTTACTTTGGACAGTTGATCCCAAGTATTTAAACCAATCCACCTTCCCCACCTCAACTCCTTGCAACTGCACCATACCACCACCCTCCCTCTCATTTACGCACATGTACTCCGTCTTACTCCTACTGACGAACATTCCCCTTCTCTCCAGTGCGTACCTCCACCTCTCAAGGCTCGATTCAGCCTGCTCCCTACTCTCCCTACAGATCATGATGTCATCTGCGAACATCATGGTCCATGGAGACTCCAGTCTGATCTCGTCCGTCAACCTGTCCATCACCATTGCAAACAGGAAAGGGCTCAGAGTCGATCCTTGGTGCAATCCCACTTTAACCTTAAACCGGTCCGTCATTCCTACCGCACACCTCACCGCTGTCACACTGTCCTCATACATATCCTGCACGATCCTCACATACTTCTCCACCACTCCCGACTTCCTCATACAATGCCACAACTCCTCTCTTGGCACCCTATCATAAGCTTTCTCTAAATCCACAAACACACAATGTAACTCTTTCTGGCCTTCCCTATACTTCTCCATCAACATTCTCAAAGCAAACATCGCATCAGTGGTGCTCTTTCCTGGCATAAACCCATATTGCTGCTCACAGATCGTCACCTCTCCTCTCAACCGAGCTTCCACTACTCTTTCCCACAACTTCATGGTGTGGCTTAACAACTTTATCCCTCTGTAATTTCCACAGCTCTGCACATCACCCTTATTCTTGAAAATCGGAATCAGTACACTTAATCTCCACTCCTCCGGCATCCTCTCACTTTCCAAGACTTTATTAAACAATCTGGTTAACAACCCCACTGCCATCTCTCCTAAGCACTTCCATGCCTCCACTGGTATACCATCTGGGCCAACCGCCTTTCCACTTTTCATCTTCTTCATAGCAGACCTCACTTCATCCTTACTGATCCACCCCACTTCCAGATTCACTATCTCCACCTCTTCCAACCTTCTCTCTCTCTCATTTTCTTCATTCATCAGCTCCTCAAAGTACTCCATCCACCTTCTCAACACACTCTCCTCGCTGGTCAGCACATTCCCATTTGCGTCCTTTATCACCCGAACCTGCAGCACATCCTTCCCAGCTCGGTCCCTCTGTCTTGCCAATCGGTATAAATCCTTTTCCCCTTCTTTTGTATCCAGCTTCTCATACAGCTCGTCATATGCCTTTTCCTTGGCCTTTGCCACCTCTCTTTTTGCTTTTCGACGCCACTCCTTGTACTCCTGCCGACTTTCTTCATCTCTCTGACTATCCCACTTCTTTTAGCCAACCCCTTCTTCCTTATACTTTCCTGTACTTCCTCATTCCACCACCAAGTCTCCTTATCTTCCTTCCTCTGTCCAGATGTCACACCAAGTACCTTCCGAGCTATCTCCCTCACAACTTCTGCTGTCGTTGCCCAATCATCCCACCCATCTTTACCACCATCCAGCGCCTGTTTCACCTCCTCCCTAAATTTCACGCAACAGTCTTCCTCCTTCAGCTTCCACCATCTGGTCCTTGGTTCAGCCCTCACTCTCTTCCTCAACCTCACCTCGAAAGTCATCCTACAGACCACCAATCGATGCTGTCGAGCTACACTCTCCCCTGCCACAACCTTACAGTCACGAATCTCTTTCAGGTTGCATCTCCTACTTAAGATGTAATCCACCTGTGTGCACTTTCCTCCACTCTTGTATGTCACCCTGTGTTCCTCCTTCTTCTTGAAATACGTGTTTACCACTGCCATTTCCATTCTTTTTGCAAACTCTACCACCATTTGCCCTTCCACATTTCTCTTGTTGAGACCGTACCTCCCCATCACCTCCTCATCCTCTTTATTACCTTCCCCAACATGACCATTGAAATCTGCTCCAATCACCACTCTTTCATCCTTGGATACACTCTCCACCACTTCATCTAACTCACTCCAGAAATCTTCTTTATATTCCATCTCACACCCCATATGTGGGGCATATGCACTGATGACATTCATCATCACCCCTTCAATTTCCAACTTCACACTCATCACTCGGTCAGACACCCTCCTCACCTCCAATACCCTCTTGACATGATCTTCCTTCAGGATTATCCCGACACCATTTCTCCTCCCATCCACACCATGGTAGAACAGTTTGAAACCACCTCCAATGCTCCTCGCCTTACTCCCCATCCACTTGGTCTCTTGTACACACAGTATGTCCACCTTTCTTCTCTCCATCATATCAGCCAACTCTCGCCCTTTGCCAGTCATCGTCCCAACATTCAGAGTTCCAACTCTCACCTCCACACTTCTACCCTTCCCCCTCTCCCACTGCCTCCGGACTCGCCTTCCCCGTCTCCTTCTCCTCCTTCGCCCAGCAGTAGCACAATTTCCACTGGTACCCTGCTGACCACCGGTACCGGTGGCGGTCGTTGGTAACCCGGGCCTCGACCGATCCGGTATGGAAATTCGTTTTGTTGTCCGCATAATAATTTGGCATAGGTTTTTACGCCGGATGCCCTTCCTGACGCAACCCTGGTCGCCTCTTACGACACACAGGGATATGGTACACCTATTCTAACCGGGGCATATATATATACATATATATGTGTGTGTAGATATATATATATATATATATATATATATATATATATATATATATATATATATGTGTGTAGATATATATATATATATATACATATATATGTGTGTGTAGATATATATATATATATATATATATGTGTGTGTAGATATATATATATATATATATATATATATATATATATATATATATATATATATATATATATATATATATATACATATATATATACAGCTCTGGAAACAATTAAGAGACCACTGCAAAATTATCCGTTTTTCTGCTTTTACTATTTATAGGTATGTGTTTGAGTAAAATGAACATTTTTGTTTTATTCTATAAACTACTGACAACATTTCTCCCAAATTCCAAATAAAAATATTGTCATTTAGAGCATTTATTTGCAGAAAATGACAACTGGTCAAAATAACAACAAAGATTCAGTGTTTTCAGACCTCAAATAATACAAACAAAACAAGTTCATATTCATTTTTAAACAACACAATACTAATGTTTTAACTTTGGAAGAGTTCAGAAATAAATATTTTGTGGAATAACCCTAATTTTCAATTACAACTCTCATGCGTCTTGGCATGCTCTCCACCAGTCTTTCACATTGCTGTTGGGTGACTATATGCCACTCCTGGCGCAAAAAATTCAAGCAGCTCGGCTTTCTTTGATGGCTTGTGACCATCCATCTTCCTCTTGATCACTTTCCAGAGGTTTTCAATGGGGTTGAGGTCTGGAGATTGGGCTGGCCATGACAGGGTCTTGATCTGATGGTCCTCCATCCACACCTTGATTGACCTGGCTGTGTGGCATGGAGCATTGTCCTGCTGGAAAAATCCAATCCTCAGAGTTGGGGAACATTGTCAGAGCAGAAGGAAGCAAGTGTTCTTCCAGGACAACCTTGTACATGGCTTGATTCCTGAGTCCTTCACAAAGACAAATCTGCCCGATTCCAGCCTTGCTGAAGCACCCCCAGATCATCACCGATCCTCAACCAAATTTCACATTGTGTGCGAGACACTGTGGCTTGTAGACCTTTCCAGGTCTCCGTCTAACCATTAGACGACAAGGTGTTGGGCAAAGCTGAAAATTGGACTCATCAGAGAAGATGACCTTACTCCAATCCTCTACGGTCCAATCCTTATGGTCTTTTGCAAACCTCAGCCTGGCTCTTCTTTGCTTCTCATTGATGAAGGGCTTTTTCTAGCTTTGCCCGACTTCAGCCCTGCCCCTTGGAGCCTTTTTTGAACTGTCCTCATCACGCACTTCACCCCAGCTGCTGTTTGCCATTCTTTTTGTAGGTCACTTGATGTCATTCTGCGGTTGTTGAGTGACATTCGAATGAGTTGGCAGTCATCCCGGTCAGTGGAAAGTCGTTTTCGCCCTCTGCCAGTCTGCAGCTTTGTTGTCCCCAATGTCTGCTGCTTGACCTTGTTCTTTTGAACCACCGTCTTTGAAATTTTATGGATGGAAGCAACGTGACGCTCACTGTATCCCTCTGCCGGTAAAGCCAGCATTGAACCCTTCTTTTCCTCACTCGAAACTATTCTTTTCAACTCTTTTGGCATTTTCAATAGTTATTTTTTTGATTCCAATTACTTTTGAGGTACTACTAGCACTGTTTTTGCCATCCAGCTGGTCTTATTGCAAGAGGATAGTGATGACCACAGCAGTGGTTTTTATACTTTTCCTTGTTAAATAAGATTCGGTTCAGGTGATCACCTAATCAGTACCTCACTAAGTAGAATGAGGTGTGTCTGTGTTGGAATTCAACAGACACTGGAATGGAATGGCTGCCATACATGAAGAAATGCTGATTTAATTTTTTTTTGGAGTGGTCTCATTTTTTTCCAGAGCTGCATATAGATATGTGTTTTCTATACATATATATATATATATATATATATATATATATATATATATATATATATATATATATATATATATATGTATACATATAATATGCGTGTGTGTGTTTTCATATATAGATTTATATTGTTGTAGAATTCCCGCCCAGCAGCGTGCAAATGACCGCGTCTAACCAATAGCGGCCGCTTCGCCCACCGAACGGACCATCCAGTCGCGGCTTTCCAGATGAACGTCGGAAACCAGCCACGGGTGTGTTTTTAACCACACCACAACCTTGTCCGCACTCTACGCATATGCTACAGGGTCCGATCGCCAAATCTTCGATTTACCTAATTATTCGCGCGGGTAGGTTACCGAGAGATTGTACCTCAACGGGACCGCTTGGAAACGAGCCGCTTAAGCAGCTCGCTTCCTTTTGGGATAACCGAGCGGGGTATTATCGCGCAGTCCCGTTGGACCCGATCACTTTACCGGCTATTTAACAACCAACTATATTCCGAGTGCAAGATGGGGCAGTTCAATG